>NC_064424.1:17789224-18097758 GCF_023375975.1 Astyanax mexicanus
ACAGCTCTATTTTTAAAGCTCTATATTGTGCACCTTTTAATGCAAGACAGTTCAATGCTTACAAACAAGCAAATATGTCACACATAATAATAATGGCTGTATCTTTTCTTACTTGTTAGAATAAGCTTCATAGATGCCCACTTTTCCATCGTCTGTGCCAAAGGCTAAGGAGCCTTCCTTCACTGGATGCCAGGCCAACTGTCAGAGAGAAAGAAATGCAGAGAGATAAGCAGCCTCTAATGCTGGCTGCTGTCAGGCTTCACAATGCCTCCTCCGCCCAGTGTACTGCTGTGCCTCTCAAACCGAACAACAGGACACAGTCTTTACCCACACACTGACTCACACTATACACTCCTGAATGGCTCAGTGGGATGCCACTGTATTCTGCACTGTGTCATGTCTCGCACCGCATGTATCCATCTCAGCGTGAGATCACTTGTCCTTCCTGCTACTGATACCAATACAGAACCCTTGGGTTTCAGACAATAGTGGCACTAAGCTGTATTATTCTTTTTATTACATTTTTAATTTTCTCAATTAAACTAATTTACTGAAAATGATATCAGGTATCAGCAGGTATTTTCTGCTATTTTCTACTTCAGACTATAAGTAACAAAACACAAAAAAATATATAGCTGCAAGCGGCAATCAGCGGGTTCAAGCACTCATCTGGCACAATGACAATGGTGCCTATTAGAGCACAGGATGGTGACGTGTAAGAAAGTCTAATACAATTTAAGACACTCTATTTGTGTCACATTTAGAGACTGTTATAATGAAACATGATCAGTGCTTTAATACATGTCTAAAAAATGCATTGGAGTTTGTAAAATATTAATCAAACCAAAAATTGTCTACAAGATACGGTTATTGATCAGGAGACGTCAACTAGAACGTTCACAAAGTTGTGTTCAGATTGACCTTTTTTTTTTAAGTTTTTTGATCAAACAAGTCAAAATTAAAACAAGGAGTGCATTTTCTGAAATGATATGTACCTACAAAGTTGCTTTAAATCTAGTTCTTAATCAAGTGGCACCCGTGGCTTGTCTGTATTTTGCAAAAAAATATATATTATAGTAAGATTTTGAACAATTTTGAATATTCTTGGGAACTGTAGTGCCCCCTTAAATTCTACAGAATATATTCTAATATAATATATTCTACAGAAGTGTTTAACATTGTGAGATAATTAGAGCAAATTCTGTTACAGCAATTTTCGTCGGATGCACGGATTCCTTGATGCATGGACACTATTGTATGTGAAACTGTTTTTAACCAGTTTTTATCTACAGACGAAAATTGAGGTCATGTGTCAATTATCCAGAGACTAGTTTGAACAGTGGCTTTTTTAAAACGATTAGCAATTCTGAATAAACAAAGCGTTTGTAAATAAACAAGCAACTGTCTTAAAGGCGACGCTGACTTACAGTGCCGCCGAGTTACAGTGTCACTGAATTAGAGTGTTATTTAAGAACACTGTCACACGCAGCGCTGCAGGTCAAGTTTAAAGGCTGATTTATACTTTCTGCATCAATCTAACTGGATTATAATATACACACTACCAAGATTAAAAGTCATGATTGGATTTGTCGGGCAAAACAACTTGTTTGGGAAGTCACTAATTTGGTTTGTCAAATGCCAAAGCAATTATTTGAAGTCTGTAATATATTGTTGGCTCAACCCTTGAGTTCCATTTAAGAATCAATAAATCACATTTATTTATCTATCTATCACATAAACAGGCATTACACTCAGGTCAGAAGGTCTTTCAGGTTTTCAACAGTTACTTTCCCCAAACTAGACCAAAAAAAGTTTGAAAACTGGGGATAACAACATAAGCCATTGTTCATAATAATAATAATAATAATAATAATAATAATAATAATAATAATAATAACATCTGCCAGTGAAATGCCTGTTTTTAGAAGATTTCTTAGGCAGCTTTGCTGAGACTTACCGCAGACACTTTGGATTTGATGCTCTGCCAGTACGTCCTGGTATCATACGGGTTGTGGATGGACATGGTGTTCCAGACTCTGATCATGTTGTCCCCAACCCCCAGCGCCAAGCACCCGGTGCCCACAGGAGAGAAGCTCATGGAATACACAAAACCTCCCAGCGTGGGTAAAGTCCAGCAGCACTCCAGAGAGGCCAGGTCCCAGCATTTAATCTGCACACAGTTCCAAAAAACATCCAGAAATCTACTGTTAATATAAAAACATTTTACAATATTTTTCAGTTTGATACAATATAATGTAGATATCGACATTAATAATAAAAAAGCCACTGCCTCAGGTGTACAAAATTACAGACTGATGTTGCCAGGCGTTCTGCCGTTTCTGCTTGGCTTGAATTTTGTGAACTGATGGCAGCACCGTGTAATGTACAGGGAGCATAGGCCTTTAGTGCATGTACATTTTTGATAGTTTATTGTACATTTACTTGCCTAAAAAATACGAAATATTTAGTAGAAGTAGGAGACACACCAAATTATATTTTCAGGAGATCCTAGGCTACTCAAATGTGCCTTAAATTAAGCTGCATATATTTAAAACATTTAGATATTTGACCCTATTTTTTATCAAAAGTTGTTTTTTTGCAGCCCAAATAAAATAATACACCTGGATGTCTGTTATTATTTGTCCGTGTATCTTATCTTAACCCTCTTATTATGTTTGGGTTCAATTTGTTGATGAGAAGGTCACTTTGACGTGGAATTTTATAATCTTTAAAAAACTTTAGAGCCATAAAATAACATAATTATATCTGTATTAGTGCCAGAACCACTGATAGTTCATTTGACAGGGGGGTGGGGAAAACATAATTTTCATGAGATATAAAAGATTAGAATTAGAATTGTTTTAAATTGCTATTTAAGTAGTCAACAAACACATATAGCATGTGACATAAACTTCAGTAAAACTATTAATATTAAATAATACATTTCTGTACTACAAATTGACCCCAAACATAAAAGATGTTAGTAAATTTGAACGTAATAGAAGGGTTAATTAATACAATCTGGCCTAAGAAAACTCATGTCTCTTACTATGAAGCCTACAATAGCAGAAAAATGCCAAAATGCTAAGACTGGTGATGCTAACAGCTTATTCGTCTCTGTACTGGTTAGAACAAGTGAGCTGTTGTTTGAGCTGATGTGTGTTTTGTTTCTATATTTTACTCTAGTCCTCAGTTATGAAGCTCAGAACACCGGTTTGTAGCTCCAATCTCAGTGTGGACCTGAGGAATCTCAGTGTGGGTTCTGATTGATACTGAAACATTGGAAGAAAAAAAAAGTTTAAAAATCAAATCACCTTTATGAAATTGCAATAAATATTGAGACCTAATTAATGTGATTTGCTAGTTGGCAGCGATGGTTACAACTTCTAAAATGGATGTATTCATTGTCATACATGAAGGGAATATACATGAGTCTTTATGGTGCATCAGAGAAGGTGACTGGACTTAAATGTTGGAGAGTCTCACCTCTCTGTCCATGGATGTGCTGATGAGTAGATCCCGATCCCCCACAGACACTGAGCTCATGTTGAAGACAATCCGGCTGTGGTTCTGACCATCGCTAGAACTGCCCAGCAAAGTCCACTTCTGCTTGCCTGACTTTGTGAGGTCCCACGCCACTAGCTCTCCTCTACATACAGAGAGAAAGAGAGAAATAACCAGACAGAACAGAGTAAGAAAGGACAAGGAAAAATACCCATTCAATAGGAAAAAAAAAAACATCACTGAGGTCTAAAAGGTTCCTACCCAAAGCAGCTGGACACAACCTGTGAAGGTCTTCCTTTAGGCCAGTGCACAGCGAGCCACAGCCTCTCCTTCACTCCAAGGTCCACACCAGCCCCCCTCCTCTTCAGAAAGGGCAGTTTCAGGGTCATCACGCCTAGAGGAAGAGCCACAGAGGAACACACCATACTGATACCCAGAGAAGAAAAACTAGGGTTGCCTGATCACAATATGTTTAGTCTATGATAATGTGTGGGAAAATGTTCCTTGACTGGATAAACAGCTAGTATACACTGTGTATTTGCTGCTGTTCTTTAATTACAGAATTTTCTATAAGCAAATAACCAATAAAAATATGCTTTCTTTAGTGTAAAAAACAGCACCATTGAGCATACAGACAAAATCTGACAATATCATTACACTATAGTACTGAAAATGAACTACCACCCAAATAATAGCTGCTCTTTGGTGATCCTGGCTATTATATAAGCCCACAAGTGGACGATGGCCTGCAATTACTGAGCTGCAAGGCCTTTCTCTATGGTCAGTGAAGCAGATTAGATTTTTCTGTTGTAGAAGTAAAAAAAATAAGAGATCACTTAAAAATGATGAGTTTACCAAATTGAAAACCTCTGGAATATAATCAAGAGAAATATGGATGATCACAAGCCATCAAACCAAGCTGTACTGCTTGAATTTTTGCATCAGGAGTGGCATAAAATTATCCAAAATCAGTGTGTAAGACTGGTGAAGAAGAACATGCCTTAATGCATGAAAACTGTGATTAAAAAACAGGGTTATTCCACCAAATATTGATTTCTGAACTCTCAAAAGTTTATGAATATGAACTTGTTTTCTTTGCATTATTTGAGGCCTGAAATCATAGTTTTTGTTATTTCAGCCATTTCTCATTTTTTGCAAATAAATGATCTACATGACGATATTTCTATTTGTAATTTGGGAGAAATGCTGTCTGTAGTTTATAGAATAAAACAACAATGTTCATTTTACACAAACATATACCTATAAATAGCAAAATCTGATAAACTGATTCAGAAACTGAAGTGGTCTCTATTTTTTTGCCAGAGCTGTAGAATATTTAAAAACATTTTAAAAGACCAATGATTACCAATAAGGTTTTCTCACCTTTGCCTCGTGCTGTGCTCCAGATTCGAACAGTCTGATCTCGACTCCCAGAAGCAAGGTAGCCTCCTCCCTCTATCTCTGTTAATCCATTTGATGCATCTGTTGACAACAAGCACAGCTGAGTTGTGTGAAGCATATTTTTCTAGGATTTAGTTGATATTTTGCCTGATGCATTTACCTACATCATCTATCTAAAAATTCTCATTATAACATCCACCATCAAACAAATCACGCACCAGTGTTGTCTGCTGGTCTAAAACAGTACAGATCCTCTTCCTTGGGTTCAGGACACCAGGCCAGGGCGTGGATCTCCTCATCGTGACCCCGAAGCCGATGGATTACCTCTCCTTTCTTGCTAATATCGATCAATACAATCATTCCATCCTTGTACCTTAAAGAAAAATGCCATTAGCTCTCCCTCAGACAGACATGAAAGGAAAAAAACATTTTACCATTGCATTTTGTGTGGTATGACACTTACCCAACTGCAACATGGTTCTCGTTGTGTGGGGAACATGCTAAACAGAAGATGGTTCTGGGTTCAGGGAAGAAGCTGTGGATGTCATTCCTGCTATACCAAAAGCATACCACAATGCCTTTCTCGTCTCCTGACACCACAAGACCCTTCTCCACTGGAGACCAATGAAGGGAGGTGATGATGTTCTAAACAAACAAACACAAAACACATTTCACAGCACATTACTCCAATAGACTCGGTTCTGATCCATCAGCTCACAGATGCCTTGTGCTGATCAACATCACCCTAGGACTGATGAGGGGAAAGAGCACCATCTAACCACCCAGAGAGAGCAAATACAATTGTGCTCTCTTAGGGCTGTGGCAGCTGATGGCAAGCTGCATGACCGGGACTGGAAAGAGTGATCTCCCAAACATAGTGGTAGCACTTTAGACTGCTGGACCACTCTGTGCCATCCCCCTCATTACTACATTACTATCATAATTGGCATTAGTTTCATTAGTCCCATAATAGAACCCTGTGGGATCCCACAAGATATTTACCAAATAATTCACTATAGTTTCTGCATTTGGACAATAACTTAAGGAAATGTAAAAAATGCCAGCCAGACAAAAGCTTTCCAACCAGAATAGACCAAGCTGGTCAACCAGCATAACCAGCAATACCAAGTAGGTTGACCTACAAGACCAAGCTGGTTGATAATTATAATAAAATGTAATGTAATGTAACAAAATAAAAATGTAACGTACACCGTGCTGGTCAATAGCTGGTTAACAGGTTTAAGGTATGCTTTTCAACCACTTTGACCACCAAACACCATTTGTCTAGCTCAGGGGTGTCCAAACTGCGGCCCGTTTCCTTTTTTAGACCGGCCCGCGAGGTGTTATAGAAATAGAATGAAAGTTGGCCCGCTGTTAAGCAGGTTTTTATAATGTGAGATTCAAAGTTTGAACACTAGGTGTCAGAAACGGGCCAAAGAGTCTAAAAGCGGAGAGAGTGCTCAAGTGTAGCACAGAAAAACAGGCCAAAGAGTCTAAAAGCGGAGAGGATGCGCATTTCTAACGCAGAAAAACGGGGCAAAAGAGTCTAAAAGTTGCCGTGATTAAGGAGTTTAATATTAAGAGACATCATGAAATTAAACATCAATTTGAAAAATCTTAGTTTACAAAAACACTGTCAAAGATAAAGATAGTCAGTCAAGTAAAATGGTGTGTAAATTAAATAATCAGGAAAATGTATCAAAAAAAGTTTGGACACCCCTGGTCTAGCTATACAACTAATTTCTTAGATTAAACTACATTACAAAGATATGTAATAAACAGAATTAGGATTTGTCCCATTTTTCCAATTGCCATAAAGAACAACCTTATAAGGTGTGGTGAGTCTCTGTGGAGAGTGTAAAGAGTACCCTAACCCCCTCCCACCATTTCTGTAAAAACACGCTGCTCCAGCTGTGGACCTACCTGATGAGCACTGTGCTCTGCCAACACAGCCTTCTGCTCAGTGTCCCACACCTTCACTGATTTATCATCTGAACTGCTGGCACAGATGTGCTCCTGCCCTTCATGCTGACAGAAAGCAAAGCCAGAAACTCTCTCTGTGTGACCACTGAGTTCTCCTGTGGGTCAGGAACAAAAACGACACTTTCAGTAGGATATGAATACAGAAATAAGTGTAGCTCAATTCCCAAAGGTAAACAACATAATTCTCACCTAGAACTGCAGCTGAGTCTGCAGTAACTTTCAGCAGGTAAACTGTGCTTTTAGCCCCAAAGCCCAGCACTCCGCTACTGTTCACATCACTGCAGCGGGAGCAGTACCAGTTCGGAGAAGCTGGAAGAAGCCTCTCGTGCATTCTGAGTGAAACGTGCTGTTTAAAAGGTGAGAAACAGGATTTCTGGTGAGTTACAGTGTTCAGCTAGCAGCTAAAGCTAACCGCTCCATTCACACACATGCTGCTTCTCCATCAACACAGCGAGAGCCGTCCGGCGGTGAGAGGTGTCGCAAACACTGCCGGTGTAAATTTTTTCCCCATTTTTTCTTTCTTATTGAAGCTTTATTAATAATAAATACAGTTTAAATATTCAAAGGCAAAACACTGGAGCTAATAGTCTGATACAATAATAGCGAAAGGCTAAAGAATATATTAAGCAGAAACAATATATATATATATATATATATATATATATATATATATATATATATATATATATATATATATATATATATACATATACAAATTAAATATAAATATACTTATAATATAATATATACAAATAAAATTATTAAAAAATAGAAACTCTTCAAAAGATGTAAAGAAGTTTTTTTTACACAATTTAAGTGTTTAATTCAAAATTATATTGTTTTAACACCTTTAAAGCCCATATAGCAAAATATATTTTAATAATATCTTATTTAAAAGTCTTTTTTTCTTCTTTTTTTCATTACTAATGCATTAAAACAACATAGATCTCTGATGTCAGAATTTATTTATTTACTTGTTCATTAATTTTAAGTTGATTTAACATTGATTGAACGTAATACATTAGATGATTAACATGTGTGCAAAAATATATATTTTTAATTTTTATTTATTTTGTTTTGAATTATAAAAAAAGTTATAAGTTAAAGTTCAAACTAAATGCCATGGTAAAATGCAAGAAAGGTATTTTTTATTTTTATATATTATGTATTCAATTTATATAAATATTAGGATCCATAGACAGGGTATCATTGGAATTCCAAAAAATCCTTTAAAAAGGAAAATAATATATTTGGTTATTCAGTGCTCTTTATAAGGACTTTATTTAATTTCATTTGTTTTTTTTTTGCAGGATAAAATAATTCTCCCTCATAACTAAATCGCCTCTATCTTTTTGCGACATTGGTGGGCGGTTTGCGGTAGTGTGTTTTCAGCATGGCGGTGTCCGCAGTGTCAGTGGCTGGTGGGTGAACAGAGCTAGCGCTTTTACTGTTTATAAAGATCCAGCTCGCTGTGTTTCTCTCTGATTTTAACGCGTTTATCATCTCCGCAGGTCCGGCCCTCCTCAGCCGGTTGGTGGGACAAATTCAGGCGAGGTTTGTTGCTTGTTGTTATTTGGTTAGCGAGTGAGTTAGCCTAGCCTAGCCTGTCCTGCAGCCTGTTGATATAGGTTAGCTATCAAGGACAGAGAAGTAGACCATAATTTAGATCTGCTGTATCCATGTAAATGACCCGCAGCTGTGTTTATATACACGTATATACACGTGTATACTGAATGTGTATTTACGTATATTATTGAGGTGAATATACAGTAAGTATACAGTTTGTATGTAAACGTGACTATACATGAAATAAAAGAACTAAGGATATACCCATTTGAAAATTTTGGTTGGCCTGTCACAATAACAATAATAATTTTAGGGGGTATATATTGTAGGGCTGGGCGATCAAAACTAACATTTCAGTATTTTTTAAGCTGCCGGGTGATATACAATATACAGCTCTGGAAAAAAATAAAAGACCACTTAAAATGATGAGTTTATTTGATTTTACCAAATTAAAAACATCTGGAATATCATCAAGAGGAAGATGGATGATCACAAGCCATCAAACCAAGCTGAACTGCTTGAGTGGTTGCATCAAGAGTGGCATAAAATCATCCAAAAGCAGTGTGTAAGACTGGTGGAGGAGAACATGCCAAGATGCATGAAAACTGTGATTAAAAACCAGGGTTATTCCACCAAATACTGATTTTTGAACTCTTAAAGCTTTATGAATATGAACTTGTTTTCTTTGCATTTTTTGAGGTCTGAAAGCTCTGCATCTTTTTTGTTATTTAAAATAATAACATTATAATAACTTTATAAAATAAAATCATAAAGAAAATGCTCTATATTGGGATATGAAGGGGCCTATATCAGGATATACATTTTTGGTCATATATCCTGACATAGGCCACTAATTGTAACCTAAAGCTGTCTAATATGATATGTGTCTGAGTAAATAGATGTGGAATTATATGTTTATGCCTGTTATTTGTTAATATATTTTTTTTGTTCTGTTTACTATTCTAAAATTAATTTGAATTATGAAATTTAAAATATTTGTGTATATATTTTATACATATAATATAATAATATAATATAATATTTTTATTCGCCTGACAGCATTAGTAGACAGGCATGCAATATTCATAATAAGTTGTATCAAATTATGCACTTAAAAATGCTCATACGTTGTATAACATATTGATTATGTTATTATCATGATAGGCCTATTATAAGGTTACCTTAATGAAATGTTTTTCTGCTGCACAATAATACACAATATAAAAACCTATTTTATACACACCTTACTGTGCTTCACCACAAATTGGGAAATATTCTTTTATGTATTTTAATTTGTTTTTCTGCGTGCATGTATTTCTCTGCTCCAGGATTCTTGCCCCCTGCTCACAGGTGTCATGTCTCCACACCACTGCACAATTAAATACCAAGAACTGGGATAGGAAAAATCGCATTGTATATCCACCTCAACAGAAGGATGAGCCCCCTAGACCAGCCGTTAGTGTTTTTTTTTTCCTTCATCTTCATGATATAACTGCTTTACCACACCATTGCAAATTGTTTTTTTTTTTATTCATTAAATGTTGCATGGTATATTTCTTACATTATCTTTTTTCCCTGTCTTTTTTAGGAGATATTTCACTGCAGACGGCAAATTAAGTACAGCAAGGACAAGATGTGGTATCTAGCTAAGCTGGTGAGTGCCACTGCTGAAACATAACAACAAACTGTTGATCATTGTTGAACAGTGTGCCATGAATCATTTTGACAGTACTACATTAAATTAAATTCATATCAAGACCACAAAAAGCCACAATTGATCACATGTGAGTGAAATGTTCACAGAGATAAGCAGACAATCTTTTTGTAAACAATCAAATACTAAGGCTAAGTTACTTTAGCTAGCATTACTATCCTAGCCCTGTACAGCTCATATCTTACTGCTGGAAAACCGCCAGTTTGTGAAGAAGTAGTACACAAAATAAACTGCTACCAAGTGTAATAAGTCATGCATTTTTTGTATTTGTTTTAATTCATGCGGTATTGATGTTCATCAGCTAGGGGCTGAAGGCGGGAGGAATTGTGGGCCTGCTGCCTCTGTTGACAAAATCCTAAAGAAAACACTGACAGAAATTACAGTTACAGAGGGAAATTTGAGGTGATTAACTATTAGCTCACAATAGGATGCTTAAGATTGTACAAATGATACATTGGAAGGGCTGATGCTATATGTATATAAGGAATAGTTTTTTTTTGTTGTAGACACAACAGCCAGCCAAAATGGGTTATGTATGTACATATAAATAAAGAGATTTTGTATCTATAGATAGCAGTATGTTCAAATATAGCAGTGAGTAATGAATTTATAGGCATGAACATAAACAGATATAGATCCAAGACTTGAACGTTTTGTTGCGTATTGAGTTGTGATTCAGTAATGAATGGTATTAGCAGTAAAAAAAAAACACCTTCAATAGGAAATTAAACTGTTGGGTAGCTGTAATTATTTTACATCCAGCTCAAAGCACTTTTTTCTACTTTATGCTGTGGTTTTGAAATTGTGAAGAATTTGTATAATTCCAATAGTAGTGAGAATACAGGCTTATGATTAATGTTCGGTGTCCAGCAGACGACTAAAATACTGAGATAAATGCTGATTCAGCAGCATTGCTCAGTAGAATGTGTTGCATTTTTGGAAGTACTTGCTGTTTCTTGGTGCTCTCTTATAGAGTAGTATATCTTCATCCTGCCTAAACAGAGGGACTGAACACTCGTATCATTTAATTTTCCAAATCACTGGGAGGTTCTATTAAATTTTCCAATTTCTGCATGAAACATAGTATTACCGTATTTTTCGCACGGTATGGCGCACTTAAAATACATACATTTTCCCAAAAATCTTCAGTACGCCTTATGTATGAATTTTACCGGGCAGGTTGTAAGGAGCAGTAAAGCCACTCCGCTGAAGTACAGCGTTATAAAAGAGTTTAAATTAAGTTCTCCAGCAGTATTAGCATTACCCGCTAACCGCAATAGTCATTCGGCCGTTCCGAGGTGAGTATTATTGACTTGTAGCCCTGGCTAGCACTGCTGGAGCAGAGTTAGCATTAGCCATTAAGTGCTAGCCATTCGGCCTTTCATAGGTTTGTGTTATTGGCCTGGAGCCTGCTTGTAACCCCAGCTAGCACTGCTCGAGCAACATTATCATTACCCGCTAAACCAGTTAGCCATTTGGCTGTTCAGAGGTAAGCATTATCGGCCTGTAGCCTGCACGTTTGTCCTGCTGAATTAGAAGGGAAACATGGCAACACCCCTGTCCCTAACACGTGCCGCTTGAAATGCACCTTATTCGGTGCGCCTTAAAGGGCGGAAAATATGGTTGTTTAATTTAGAATGTTTAATTGCAGCTTAACTTAGGCATCTGTGTTCTTTCAACAGATTAAAGGAATGTCCATCGACCAAGCCCTCGCTCAGCTCGAGTTCAGTGACAAGAAGGGAGCCATAGCAATAAAAGAGGTACCTGTAACAACAAAGATTAACACTTGATTAATATTGGGGAAAATATTGCACTGCAGTATTTTTCTTTGAGATATATATAAATCGATCACGCATAATGTTGTGAACACCTGCTCCTTGTTTTTATTTCCATTATTGATTTTTTTCAGCCATACTGGTCATATAGGACACTGTAGTTGTATAATTAAGCCCTATCTGGACAGGATTATTTTCTCAGGGGGACGTCTTTGAAAAATATTTTACACTTCTACTCGGTGATAAAACTCTTGTATCCGGACTGCAATTGAAAAAAACAGGAGGACCAGTGAGTTTTCAGGCTCTCTTGGTCACATGACATGACGTTCAGTAGCTCCTCCATTTCCACTCTCTGTTGTGTTTACGTGGATCTCCACGGAAACACGCGCCCAAAGTCTAATTGCGGTGCGTGGCAGTGAACAAATAGCTATTTTTTAAATGTGAGGAGACGAAACTCAGAGATGTAAGTCCGGACGGGAATAATATTACCGGAGGACCACAGAGTTTAGCAAAAAACAGTAGATAATTCAGACTGTACTTTTCTCAGAGGATGTCTGAGAAAAACACGTACATAGTCGTTCCGGGCGGGAATAAAATCACAGAGGTCCCCCTGAGAAACTAATCCCACCTGGATAGGGCTTTAGAGACTCTAGTTCTGTATCTGTTTCTTTGCATATTTTATTATCCTCCTTTCACTCTGTTCTTTAATGTTTGGGATACCACAGAGCAGGTATTATAGTATTTGGGTGGCAGGTCATTCTTTTCAGCACTGGCAGGGTGGTGGTGCATTAGTATGTGTTGTGTTGTGTGTGTACGAGTGGATCAGACACAGCAGTGCTGCTGGAGTTTTTAAACAATGTGTCCACTTACTGTTTACTCTATTAGACAACACTCCTACCTAGCTAATCACTCTGTAGATAAAGTAAAGTCAGTGACAGAAGCTCATCTGTTGCTGTTACACACTTTTTGTTGGTTGTCCTGTAGTCATTCATTAGTATTCACAGAATGCTGCAAGGAGGTGGTGATGTTATGCTTGATTGCCCTGTGTATATTTAGGATTTAACATCTGCCAAAAAAATATATATCAATGATGTAATAATTTGACATTGTAGAAGAATTGCATGTCTTGCAGTGCGACTACTAATGAAGCCATAATCATCAAATATCATCAAAAGGTTAAATGTTAAATGGTGCATAACATTTTTACTGTTTGACAGGTTCTTTTAGAAGCCCAGGAAATGGCCGTGAAGAACCACAATGTAGAATTCAAATCAAATTTGTATGTTGGTAAGTATTTAGATCATGTTAAAATACTTTATTTTTGTTCTATTTGTTTGTTCCATCGTGCCCATCTTATACATTTGGACACTTCAATACTGTAATACTTATAGATTAGAACAAATATGTAATGATGTAATGATAAATGGTTGCAGAAAGTAAAACAAATCATCAAATCTACCTGCATTTCTTTGTCCACGTCTTACAGTGTCTGGACAAATCTGGCACATTTATCACATTATTTCTACTAGAAGAAGGGCTGGTTATGGAAAAAGGCACATCACAAGTGTATGCAAATCAGTTGATCAATAATACTGCCCCCCTGCTGACGTCCAACCATCTGGGTCTCACTACTATCAGAGGCACACGTCTGCAGCTAAGCCAATCGGTTCTCCCTCTTTCCCTGCCCCTAAACCCATTTTTTTCCTTTTTTTTAAGCCTTTTTCAAATATGAACTAAGGGTGGTGTCAGCAAAAATTAGGGGTTTTATTTTCCCTTCAATGAATCCCACACTGAAACATGTACTTTGTGCTGGTCACATGATCAGATGATCAGATCACGGGTTGCATGTTAACAGCAGGTGTATAAACAGGGTGCTTGTTTGTGCTCTTTGTTTCATGAAGTGCTTTTTTCAGCTGACCTTTCTCTATTTTTTCTTATCTTCTTTTCTGTTTACTCTTCCACAGCTGAGTCCTTCTCAGGCAAAGGCAAATACCTCAAGAGGATTCGCTACCACGGCCGAGGCATGTTCGGCATCATGGACAAAGTGCACTGTCATTACTTCGTGAAGCTGGTGGAGGGTACGCCTCCGGTGGTAGTGCAGAAGACGCCGTTTGACCAGGCTAAAGAGTACGTTGAACAGCTGAGGAGCCGGACAATCATCCATTCCCTCTAGCTTAAACTCTCACTGCTTACCGCGCCTTTGTGATGTTAATGTAAATAGAAATGAAATAAACACCTGATTCACCTGTTTCAGAACATGTGTCTCGAATGGATCTTTATTCTGGTCATTTGTACATTTCTGATAAGTGACCGCCAAGGTTCTTGGGGGCACCTCATTTGTTCCAAGACAAAGAGACATTGAGCCGAATATGCAGCGCCCTCTGGGCGGCTTTCGCAGTCTGAGCGGTGGCGCTACATGACATTTCCGTTCATGACATTTCTGCGACGTTCTTCATTAGTTGGCTGATGAGTGTGGCCTCGGCCTTTTCCTGTAACCTTTGATGGCACTTTGCAGCTTTATGTTGTCATGTGCCCTTTTAGCGAGAACATGACCAGACTCGTTCCTCTCTCAGACGTGGACAGCAGAGCAGCTGATCGCTAATGATAGCTTCCATTTTTCATCTTTTGAAGCAAGTGCAATGGAACGCTGCAGCAAGGGACTGTGCCTTTGTACGAAGTTGAATACATTAGGCTGAGTTCATTACTGGTACGCTTATTTGTTTAGATAATAGTCATGAATTAAACATTCAGCTAACTCTAGCCATTCTCTAGCAGCTGCAAGTGAAATGAATACAGACAGAAAGAATTTGAATCAGAATTTAATAACAATAACACAGCCTGCTTTGAATATTGACATTCGTGGTCGTGATTACAGATAAAACGTGAGGCAGATTGGGAATATTTCCCGCATTGTGTGTCAGATTTAGTTTTCGTATCTTCCAGGAGCTTTCTTCTTCTGTGACTACATGCACAGTTTAAAATGTTAAAGACCCCTGCTTGGGAGGAGCACGCTCAATGTTTTATTCATACAATAAAACTGGATTTGAGTCAACTTCAGTTTTCAGGAGCCAAATCACCTTGAAGTGTCCCAGCCCCCCTCCTCCTCCCATGTGTGTGGCAGAAGAACTCGCTCCCATTTTGTGGGGTTTCATTATTCCCCTCATTAAATTAGAATGGGTCTGGTGGTGACACTTGGGCTGCTCTATCTAGCAGCACATTATGATCAAGATTGCTACTGCCTTTGGTGTCTTCATTTTTCCTCTCAATCAAGGGACCTGTTGCTTAAAGAGGTTTATGCTTGGGTTTTGGCATATGTTTAACATTAAGAGGAAATGTTGCCTGACCCAATTACACATTATGTTATAACTGACTGTTTCACAAACCAGAAACCAGGGTATTAGTCAGGGAGGAGTTTTTTTTTTTTTAGGAACCCCTAGGTTTTAAACTACAGTTAGAATTATGTGAGGATTTGGTTGCATTCGGTTTGAGAGCATTAGTACTTATGTTACTGTATACTTAAATGAAAGGTGCTTGAACAGGTTCTTCAGGAAATGCCACAGAAGAAAAATTTACTTTGTGAAGCTAAAAGACCCACAAGTAAGAGTGTAAAGACTTTTTTTTTAGAAGTGCAAGTTTCCCTATGTAAAAAGGTTTGTAAACAATTTAAAGGTTCATACTGACACATGCTTCATCAAATGCTTATTTAAAAAAAAAAAGTTTTGTGCAAAAGTGTGCCAAGAACTGACAACCAATCGGGGACACTTAAGGCCCAACACCACTTGAGTAAAGACTAACATGTCTTAAGTCTGGTCTGATGAGCAAAGAAAAAAAAATAAATATGAAAAATAAATAACCCCCCCCCAGACACTTCTGACAGCTTTTTAATTTGCAATTTGCTAATATAATCCATTTTCTGCACTTTTTAAAACTACCAATGTCTAAATTCGGTTTAAACAACCAGCCACAATACCTGGGGAAAGAAAAGAAAATTTTAATTATACAAGTGAAACTTAAGGTACTTTAATGCCTACCTTATTTGGTCCAAACTAAAGTGAGTTTGAAAGGGGCCACAAATCTCAGTCCAGACATTTTTTTTAATCCAACCAAATAAGGTGGCCTCAGCTGAATGCTTAACTATGTTGTGGTTTGTCTGCAGTGTGACCACACTTTTGTAGATACACAAACTTTCAGACCTTTAACCATATCTTTAGAAAGATTCCGCTAGCCACTCATTTATTTGCTGTAAAACAGAAAAAAAAATCTAAGGATAATTTCACACTTATTCTGCTGCACAACAACCTAGAATTTGTAACACTGCAACTCCGTGAACTCAGCACATTCTAAAAACCAATTAATTAAGTACAGATACTACCCACATGCTGATAACAGAACATGGTTCTTTAATCCACTCACTAAACTGCAGTGCGAAACCAAAACTAACTGGACCAAATGTAACAGACTTCCATGTGTAATAAAATGCCCTTATTTACACAGGTACCAAAGCTACACACTTACCTAAAACAAGCAGTTTGTACAGACCCAACCCAAATGTGGAAACTACTAAACTTACCTACCATTTTTGATCCCACTTTCCCTCCTTTACCAACCAAGATTGAGGTATTTTGGAGCCAATTGTGAATAAACTACAACCACTCAAAAAAGGCAAGAAAATAAACCCAGTAGCTTGTAACAGGTGTAGGTCCTAGAAGAAATAAAAATATTAATGATATGAAAACTTAGTTTCAAAAACAGTATTAATAACTCAATTTATCTTTAAACAACATACAGAAACCTTCCATACCAAGTTTACTTAAAATAACCCTATGTAAGCCAACCACCACTCATCCTGGTGAAACCATTAAAATCAGCCATTTCTTTAACACCCTTCACACACAGGAACTAGCAGCAAATAAATCAGGAGCATCTGAGAGCTTTTTAAAGGGAAGAGGGCTCGTTTACAGTCCCTAAGCCAATGAGAACATGGAAGAAACCATTTGACTAATTGGCAGATGCAGGAGGGGGGAACCCTAACAAAGCACCAGGAAGGACAATCACACAGGAAGCAAGAACAAAATAAAAGTCTCTATCTCTCTCTCTCTCTGTCTCTTTGTTGATGTTGTGTTGTTTCACTGTTCAAATTTATATAATATTATATTGAAATAATATACACAATCAGTGACTGGATCAGATCCCTATTTAGGTAATGTTCGGATACATATTATAGCAAGAACTTCTCAACTAAATTAACATTATTTTAGGAAATGAAGGTCAGTCAAGCCAAAAATAAAAAATAAAAATAAAATAAAACTTTGAAAGTATCCTCAAGTGCAGTTGCAAAGACCATTAAACATGTTATAATGAAACTGTCTTTTATCAGGACCAACCCAAGAAAGGAAGATATAGAGTTACTACTTTACTTTAACACTTTTAAGTTTACTACATGATTTATTGTGTGTTTCATTTACAATGTAGGAATTTTTTTTAATGAAAACACTGAATAATTAGCTGTGTCCAAATACTTGACTAGTACTGTACGTACAATCTCATTGTGATGATCTTATCTTGATTTGTTTTATTTCACTTCAATCAGCAGCCCTTAAAAAACAAACAAACAAACAAACAAATACAATTTATAATGACCTCAGTGCTGAGGAGAGGAGTGCACTGGAAGGAAAGCACATCTATAGCTTGGCATCTTTCGAGGGTGGAAGGTTGTTTTCAATTTACAGGGCTTTGCATTGACACCATAAAGGTGAAAACATCTTGTCGAGTGTCTGCAGCACTACGCCTTTCCCTAGAAGATTTCTTTTTTTTTTTTCTTCCATTTTTTTGCCGATTTAAAAGCAGCTTCCCCACACATCCAAATCCCAGGCTTGACCACTATACTAGAATCTGAAACTGATCCAGGATCAGTGGGTGTTTGGGGGGGGCAGCTTCTACCAGAGGTGCGGCTTTGTGGGCGCTTTCTAATTTCCCCACAGTTCCATGTTCTTAGTGTAACATGGGCTGACTCCTGAAGCGAGGGGCTCTTCATCTCGTCGCCTACAGTGTGTTCTCAAATAAAATGCCATCTCCTGGCCCCAATTTAAGCAGACAAGTGCCCTCAATTTCAGGTTAGAGCCCTGGTCTATCCCCTGGTTGCTGGAGCTCAGAGCACTGAGCTACAATAAGAAGAGCGACTGTTCCCTCCACATATGCTCCTATTACAGCAGGACTGCTGTGCCTTTAGCGCACAGCAAAATCAGTGGAAAGAGCCGCAGTGTGATGCCATGGACGTTGCCAGGTTTCATTTCAGGTGTCAGGTGCTTGTCAACATTAGCTAAATTACTGCATATGAGATCTGATTCATTCATATACACTGGGCACATTTTCATTTGGGTTTCATTCCAGTGGAAAAGTGGCCTTAAATTATGAGGAGACTAAAGCAGCCCCCTCCAATCTGAACTGTGTTCCAGTGATAAATCAAATTATATCAAAATGTTTAGAAGCTCATCTGTAGGGCAATTTACCACAGCATAAATTAAATAAAACAGATAAAACTCTGATGTGACAAATCCCAGAACATGAAAAGATGATCATTGAGTCAAAGTTTAGAATTTAAAATACAGACCGCTTAAAAATTATGAGTTTCTTTGATTTTACCTAATTGAAAACCTCTGGAATATAATCAAGAGGAAGATGGATGATCACAAGCCATCAAACCAAGCTGAGCTGCTTGAATGTTTGCACCAGGAGTGGCATAAAGTTATCCAAAAGTAGGGTGTAAGCCTGGTGGAGGAGAACATGCCAAGATGCATGAAAACTATTAACTCTTGAAACATTATAAATATGACATTTTGGTTATCTATATTTTACTGGAGTCATTATTTTTCAGACTACTTTTTACTTCTACTCCTTACATTTTCACATAATTAAATGTACTTTATCTGTACTACTCTTAACATTTTAAAAATAACTTCATTACTCGCATTTCATATTAGCTCATATTAATTCCAGCTTCTCATTGTTAAAAAAGAAAAAA
Organism: Astyanax mexicanus; assembly: GCF_023375975.1. Lineage (NCBI taxonomy): Eukaryota > Metazoa > Chordata > Actinopteri > Characiformes > Acestrorhamphidae > Astyanax > Astyanax mexicanus. The sequence goes on from NC_064424.1 coordinate 17,808,189, forward strand.
TATCCAGATAAACTTCTCCATCCAGATAGAGTGAATTTGATTGTGGATCAATTGGATGAGAAATAAAAACAGTTTTCATTCTGACACCCTATTGGTTTTGCGTATTTTGCCCCCTTCCTATTAAAACAAACAAATGGATGGCTGGTCTTGTATTAATGGCTATAACAGCCCATTGGTGCAGTGGCACTGCAAAGATGACGGCAGAGTGATCTGAGTTGCCTATAAAGACTTTGGTAGAAAGCTACCAGTATTCAAGATGCAGCCCAAGACTGCATCAGGTTTGAGTTCTTCCATATTTTTGTGTACAGTTTACCTCCTCACTGGTACACGTATCCATATAAAATCGTTTACAATTGATCAAACCTTTCTTCTAACTTTAGCCTCAAGGTTGCTGAAGTTACAGAAGTCTACAGAGTGAGTATAGGCTGTAGACTTTAATAACCACACTCAAGTCCAGCAGTTACTTAAACTGTGGCCTGACAGGCTTCTACATCAACACGCTTCTTTGCCTCGGACAAGAACGTGATGATCTTGTGCCACAAACAATAACCTGCACTCCAGGCCACGCCGGGCTGTGTTCCAGTGGTGTTGACGGTCTATAAAAATCTGCAGCATACACAGAAAACACTGTTTTGGAAAGGGGTGGGCGGGGGGGGGGATGCGCAGGGAATTGATTGTTCATCTTTTATTCAGCTGCTTCAACACGTGTTCTTCAGCTATTCCTCCAGCGAGTCTCCTCAGTGGCCCTGAGACTGAGAGGCGGTCATAATCTACCACAAAGCATGAAATGTTTCCATGTCTTGCCTGGCTGGGTACTTGTTCCTGCTGATTTTTATAAGGTGAGAGGATGTATAAAATATGGATAAGTTCAATCAAGACAAGGGGAATCTGGGGCTCGCTCGCTAAAGCTCGGTCTGCCATGCCGAGGCTGCCTTGGCTCGGCCTTCCCTCCCGCGCTCCTTTGCTTCACAAATGTTTGTGGCTTCCGGATGAAAGATTAAAGCCACTGAATAATACATGCCTTCAGTCATCGGCTAAATATCCAGAGAGTAAATTATATGTGTGATTTCCACGGGGAGCCTGCCGCTAACATAAAAAAGGAGCGAACGAGCGAGCGCTATATTATTTACGATGTTAACTCAAGCGTTCCGAAGTTGGCGTTCGACGTTTGGCTCCTCAACTTCCTGCTCCTAGTTCTTGGAGTGTAACTTTTCCTCACAGGTTAATGGCATCCTTTAGAGCTGAGGCGATCCAAAGGTCAAGAAAGGATTAACAGGAAAACAAAACATGGATTCATTTCTGACTTTTTTGCATTTCCACAGACTGAGACCTTTTTCCAGAAAAAAATCTCCCCCCAAAAAACAACAACAACAACAAACAAAAAAACACACTTATTTGGAGGCCGGCACTGTTCCCGGGAGTGCCTGGAGGTGTTCATTTTTTTCAGTCGGTGGTGGGATGGGAACAAATGATGTTAGCTTGCTAATAAAATCCATCATAGACACCCTTCGGCCCAAACCGCAAGCCAGCACTATATGCTTTGCCCTTGAGAGAGAGAGAGAGAGAGAAAGAGAGAGGGAAAAAGAGAGAGAGAGAGGCCCTAGCCCAAACAAACACTTTCATTGTGTGTTTTTTTTCCCTTCTGCTTGAGCTCTCGTTCAGTCTTGCCTCAAAGTAATATTTATCTCAGCAAGCACAGAAAAAAACAGAACAGAACAGAAAGAGAAAGAGAGAAAAATTGCATGGTGAGAGCTTTGTTTTCGGAGGCTTATTGGCTCGTGTCGTGTCAGCCTAAATCTTAACTTAAGCTAAAACGGGCCCGGCTTCGATTTATTTATCTTCTTTTATCCCCGTCCACATAGCCCAGAGATATGACTGGTGCTGGAAGAAAGTCCTGTTGGTCTAATGAAAAGTGACAGGCAAAGAAAGGCTGCAGACCATGCATATACAATGTGTTTGTAATCCAATTACTGTGTGTTTCACTTTCCCTTTATTTGAAGAATAGAGGGGGAAAAAAAAAAGATAAAAGAAGAAGTGGAGCTTCTTTTGTTTTATTATTGTCTGATCACATCAGATGTTTCAGATGATAAGAGCTGTGTTGGGGTTATATCACTGTAAGTCTGTAGTCCTAAAACTGCCTAATGAGAAATCAGATTTTTCAAATTTATAAGAGAACTGTGGGGTGTTAGATCCAAGTAACACTATACTGCCCCAAAGGTACCTAAAGACAGCAGAAATGATCAGGGAATAGTAAGAGAAGTGTTGGGGTTACATCACTGTAACACTACCTCACAGCCCCAACATTGTCTGGGGACATCAGATGTAATAATGGTATAGTAAAAGTGGTTGATGACATAAAATTGTTGATGGTATAATAAGGGCAGTGCTGATGTTATATACACTGTAGCCACAACACTACCTCATTACACAAGAAGAAAATAATCAAATAATTAAGAGCAGAGCACAGCAAAATTGACATAGTTAAATGAACTCTTTAAGAGTTGAATTTAACACTGTCCTAGGTAACGTATGGCCCATACACTAGAATTAAAATTTACAGTTAATTCAATACCATGTGGAGTCAAATATTAACTCTCATCTCTCAACTCTCATTAACACATTTACCCCATCTGGTAAACCAACTCTCAAAATGATTAATTCTATTTTTTAAGCTCATTTAAATTTGTTTTGATATATTTTCTGAGCTTCACAGGAAACAATATACCAGAGTATCTATGACATTATAACATGTGAGCTATACCACAGAAAAAAATAACTTTTTTATCCATGCAAGAGACCTTCAAAAACTGCCAAAAAACACAAGTCATAACACAAGTCTTGGGTGGAGACCCTTATCTACCATCAAACCCAACACCAAGAGGTACAGTTAATTAGTTTTGAATATAGTCCTGCAATTTTTTTTCTTGTAATTTAAAAATACAATATTTGTATTTTAAAAAAATATATATATATTTTTATATTAACCTATAATCATTTTACAATAATATTGTTTTTAATGTACTGGTTATATACAGGGCCATACTGCATATTTAACTGGAAAATCCCAGTTAAATTTTTTTAGAGTGGCATAATATAAATCCTACATTTTATTGGCACTTTATTTTGTAATTGAAAAATAATAAACTATTTTTTTAAATAAATACAAAAAATAGATTCAAGTAACTTATGATTATTTTACAAAAACATTATTTTTTATGCACTGTTTATATACAGGACCATACTGTATATTTTTTTTTAACGATGCCATACTGCCATACAACTTAAAATATCTTATTGTTATATTTAGTTGCCAGTAAGTTAATTTACTTCTTACAGTGAATTAGTTTTGAATGTTTTGTATACATACAGGATCATAGTGTGTATTTTACAGGTACTACTGGATTTTTAGTCCTGCAAGATTACAGTAAAATGTTTAATAATCTCATAATGTACATGTACAATAATTTACTGGCAAATATAGTTTTTTTATTAGTGAATCCCATCACAGCCTGTGAGAAGTAATTAGTCATTTTTAATGGTTTAATCATCGTGTGAGATTGTTTGATATGTAATTACTGCTGCAGCATCCATCAATACAGGCTGTAAACAGCAGCTCTGTGAATAAAGCTGGCAGGTTCAGCTCATATCTGTAGGTGTCACTGTTGGTGTTTGTCAGAAGATAATGCTGCAGGTTCTGTTGAGGCGGTGTGTTGTGGCACGCGGCTGCGGTGTGCAGGAGTGCAGGAGGTTGTGGGTTTAGACTTCAGTCCTCGCCTTTAATATCCGCTTATAAAAGCTCTGAACTCTCTTTACTCTCCTCACAATACAGCGCAAGGCTCTTACTTCTCCCCACACCCGTATTTAGGCATGCCCCTCCCCCCCTCGCGCTCCAACTGGCTGATTAGTTAGCGCTCACCCGCGTTCTGCTCTCTGATTGGCTACTAGTTTATAACTGAGAGAAGGCGCGAGAGAAGCGCGCGCACGGACTCGCGCGGAAAGGGGCGGGGTTGGTCTCAATATAGGTGTGAACAGCCCAGCCCCGTTTCATTTGTTGCTATCACCAGGCTGTCACTCATTTGTCTCCGGAAGCAGACGGAGGCTGCGGGTCACGGCACCAGTTATTACCTTCTTCAGCCCTTTCAACCAGAATAACAGAAAATAAAGTCAGAAGTTTGAGAGGTCGTTGACTCCTCAGCTCTTCTCTGAGCCGTGGTTCGTCCTCTGAGCTCAAAGTACTTTTATTCCTTTGAATAAAAAGTACACTTAACAGTTTGGGCACAACTACTTGTTCAATGTTTTTATTTAACAAAAAAAATCTACATTTATTTACAACCAGACTATGAAGGAGCGCATAAGGAATTATGTTTAACAAACCAAAATACTCCGTAAAGCATTTGTTAACAGATGTTAACTCGCTGTTTCTGAGGCTGGTATCTCTGATGAACTTTTCCCATACAACAGGGGTAACTCTTGGACTTGGTCTCTTGAAAACCAGTTTCATAGGGGCTCCCCTGAGGGGCTATTCCGCTGTATGGGTGCCATTTGCTTGTTGTAACTCCTCCAAATTAAATGTATTTTTTTTTTTTATGTTTTTTTTTTGTTCAACTCTGAATCCAATAACACATATATTTGACTATTCAAAACATGTACTGGTCAAACTCAGGCAACTTTTTAATTTTTCTTTTTATAAGGTTTCTGAGCCATAGATGGTTACAAAACTCATGTGACGTTTAAAAAGCATGGTTAAAAAGCAAATCCACTAATTCCTTTAATTTTCTCTCAAGAATGTCTTTATTTTAAAGAAATGGTGCATGACTGCATGTTTAAATAACTGATATTTATTGACCAAAACAATCACTCCTGTTACTGACACTCATTCCTGTTACTTTTTATGTTTTGAAAAACAGGAATGAAAGTTACAGGAACGAGTTTTTAGCATAAAATTAGCAAAAACTTGAAAAATAGCTAAATGATGGCTATGCTAATAGCATGAGGACACGGAGCACATTACAGTGATTTTCCCAAAATGTATAATATAAAATACAAATAAATAGTTCAAATATACAGAAAAACAAATGAGGGAACCTAATTTTAATCTTCTCATGGTCTTCAGAAGAACCAGCTCATGTAATATCCTGTTGTAGATGTGACTTGTAGAATGTTCCAGATGTTTCAGATGGGATAATGTGTTACGGTAACAGGACTGAGTGAAACCCAGGGACACAACTAAAATGTGTATTTTAGCTTAAATATTATGGATTTATTATGAATTTGTTTTTTTTTTTGGAGTCACACAACAATGCAAAAACCTCTAAACCTCAGGTTCAGGTTTAGGCTCAGGCTCAGGTTCAGTCTTAGGTCCAGGTTCAGTCTCAGGTTCAGGCCCAGGTTCAGGCCCAGGTTCAGGGCCAGGTTTAGGGCCAGGTTTAGGCTCAGGCTCAGGTTCAGTCTTAGGTTCAGGTTCAGTCTCAGGCTCAGGTTCAGTCTCAGGCTCAGGTTCAGTCTTAGGTTCAGGTTCAGTCTCAGGCTCAGGTCCAGTCTCAGGTTCAGGCCCAGTTTCAGGCACCACATTTATGTTGATATAAGGGTAGCTGTGAATTGTGGGGGTGAAAAAAAATCTCTCTTTTTTTTTTATGTAATTCGTACTTTATAATTTAGTGCCATCATAAAACACACCAAGGCAGACTCTCCAGTTTTGCTCCAAGTGCTGCAAATGCTGTTTTTTATATTAACAAAGAATGTTATGCCTCTATCCAGCTAATGAAATATTGATTTGGAAGAGTATTGTAAGCCGTGCAAGCTTTTAAAGTTCTTAGTGCTTTAGCTTGGAGCCAATTCATCCTTTATTTTTTCAGTAGTGCACAAACTAGATATTGATATCCCTGGAACATGTACTGTAGGCTCTTTCCTGCGCTGTAATTAGCAGCACCTCCGGCCATCATTAGAACACTGAAACACCATTTCAGCTATGTTTTATTGAACTGGTTGATATACGTAAGTGTTGACTTTTGACATGAAGTGAAATCAAGATGCACATTTACTCTGGAAATTTTTACATTTTTATTATATACATACATTGTTATATACACACATTATATATGTAGTTTATGCAGTAAAAAAAGATCATCCTTAATCACATGCTGAACACACAGAACAACACCAAGAAGAATGTAGATTACTATCAAATGAAATTTAACACTCAGAGTAAACGGCTTGTCCTTAAGTTGTGAAACACTGATAGAACAGGTCACACCTCTCCAATTAAGTGTTTCAGTTTGTTGTCCAAAAACTGTACTTATTTACATGTAAAGATTAATAGATTATATACACTAAACGTTAAAAGTTTTAGAACACCCCTATTTTAGTAGCATGGCCCAGACAAGCTGCTTGTTTATTTTCTTCCTGTCCACTCTCTACTCCACTTGGTTTCAGCAAGAGGTATCAACCCCAAAATTCTTCATGCTTGAAAGTAGACATTAAAACTAGACAGCTGTAACAAAACGAAAGATTTGGATGAAATTAAATGTTTCTTTTTCCTTTTAAAATATTGTTTTTAAAAAGAAAGTTTAGAAAAGCGGCAATTTCATGCTTTTTATTCATTTTATTCTGACAGTTGCAGATTACCTTCAATTTGTTTTTTAATATTTTGTATTACAATTACAGTTTTCAGTAACGTTGCTTGTCAAACATGAAGCTTTTCTATGTAATCCAAATGCTGGCCTGTGTCAGTCCTGTTACTGTGTGTCTGCCTGCCACGGGCTCTGAAGACTCCCATAAAATTGCCATAATGCACCCACACTCAATCGTTCCCATTCCCCCTCCTACTGATTACTGGCCTAGACTCTGGATTATATATACACCTCACTTTAACTCACTTGTCGCCCAGTATTGAACTAGTATTGAAATCTTCTAACCAGCGTTTTCTTTGTATTTTTGATCCTTTGGTTACTGACCCTTTTCGCCTTTAGACCACTCTTTAGCCTAGCCATTTGTTTGTTAGCTTCTCTCATTTCTGACCTTGTTTTGTTTATTGTTTATTATTCTTTTGTCTTGCCCTTTTGCTCTATTTTTGCTCTATTCTATCTCCTGTGTATGATCTCTTGTCTGTCTCACTCTGGTATGTTGTGTTTTTTTACACTGCTATTTTGCTCTATTCCCTGCCTGCCGGTAACTACTCTTATCTATTTAGGCTCTCATTTAGTAAGCCTGTTTTACTGTGTCTGTGCTTGTCTGTCTTATGTTAGCCTGTCAAGTGGTAAAGGGTTAAGGGTTTCACACCGGCAGCTGAGTTGTGATGTTGTTTCTAGCTCAGACGTTTGACGTACAAATGTAAGTAGTATTAGTACCACTCACGTTTGACCAACATTGTATCTCCCATTTGGCCATTTTTGGCCTCTAAACACCACTTAAACCTCTGCTGCTGCTACTGCTAGTGAAATATTGTCCATTTGGTCAAATTACTCGTGTTCCAGTTAAAGTTCTGGTGAGTCATGTCTTAAGCCAGAGGCTGTGTGGAAGATTTCCTGCCCTTTTGTTTGTGCTCCGCTGCATTTTCTCACCTGAGATATTTTGAGCACAGAGACAACTCAGCGGCCGCCGAGAGCCATAAAGATGCTTTTGTGTTAATTAGCCAGGTTCCTCCCCAGAGCACGGCTCTGAAAAAAAAGCACTGCGCCATACGGGCTCTCACGCATGCTGCCTTCCAGAGTGCCCGCACCAAAGCTGAAGAAGCTTTTTAGAAGACCCTCTAGACATCCTACAGAAGTCACGAGTGCTTTATTTTGATAAGCACAGCGCCGGCGCTAAGCAAACTGATTCACCTCAGACTGTTTGTGAAGAATCGGCGCGGACCCTTTTACTTAATTAATTTTGCCGCTGACATTTTTCCACCGTCCCCCGGTGACTACTCGCTGCCACAGGTGTTGCCTTTCATTAATTAAAATCCTAATTGATTTTGAAATGTTACACAACTTTGGACGGAGGCGGGGTGATCTTCAGGCGAGCAGACGTTGCGGGTCGTGCTGGGGCTCGGGAAGATAAATGGGCACCATTTTGCTGGAGATTGGCTGTGAGATTCCCTCGCGTTCGCTGCCACTGTTGTACCAGGAGCCCGGGCAAAGTTGACGATGTGAAATTGACTTTCTACTTCTTGTAGGCTTGTGGATTGAGAAGAACTTTATTGAGAGTTCAGGCGAAGTGCAGTTACAACAGTGAAACTTCGTAGCACTGCTTAGCACTTCTAAGTATGCTAAAACAATAAGTAGCGCAGATTGCTAAAGGCTTTTTAGCATATTTTTTTCTATTCAAGTAATTCATCCTCTGTTATTTCTGTTTGAGGGCCAACAGAGTGCAACAATGTCTTACTGGGGTTGCGCTGATTAAAATGTGCTACGCTTGGAACGCTAAGAAGATATTACCCTCTGAATCTTATCGGATGCTTAGTCCTTATAATTCTGCCTTTAAGCTCTAGTAGTGTTAGCAGCCTTGTTCTCTTTATTGTCTGCTGTTCATTATTAAAACATGTGCAGTAACACTGCCCAATCTCAGTAAAACAATTCTCTTATTCGTATTCTGTTCTGTACTGCAGAAACTACAGTACTCTTTTAAGTAATACCCCTCTCAGCCCCTCCTCCCCACACAATGTGCTCTGGAACGAGAAAAGTATTCCCAACATTTCAGCTGAACCCTGCTTGACTGCTTTCTACGCTTATGCAGTGTGCAAACGGGATTTCTGTGTCCTGGACCTCCATTAATTGATTACCACTGTCAAGCACGGCGCTTCTCCGGCTGCATTCTGAGACATATGAAGATGAGATTTCATGGGCAGGGCTGGTTATGGAACAGAAGGGAAAGTGTGAATGAAGGAGCTGTGGAACATTAGCGAAGATGGCGAGACTCAAAGAGGCGACTCCAGAGGATTATTAAGGCGAGTGATTACTGAGCTCAAGGTTGGAAAAAGCCCAAAGCGAAATGATGGAAATTGATTTTTCACTCTCTGTGTGATAAACATGAGCTGTGGAACAAGGTGTAAAAGGGCACGGTAAACCTCCAGCTTCACTTCTATTTGTGGAGCTTTACAATGAGTGTTATTTTTCCCAGTGCAGAGGCTCTGAATCTTTCATCCAAGCATTTCTTTAAACCCATTCAACTCAACAATGCTAATGGTGAGGAGCTAACCTTGCTTTTGACTGTGCTGCCCATCTACTGCCTCATTACATTCTAATGTTATTCTGAAAAAAAGAACCATTTTTTTTCCCTGATTTTCACAGTGTTTCACAATGATGTGGGTGTGCAGTGCATGAATTTCGAGAGAAGGTTCACAGTGTGCTAGAGCCCAACTGATATACTGATATTGGCATTCCACAGTTTCATTGCTATCGGTAAAAATATTGCTAATATTATGAATAGAATATAATATAGTAGCATAATTTTACATGCTACTGTTTAAAGCAATAGTTTAAAAGTTAAGAAGATTAATGGATGGAAGGACTTTGCAGGGATACAGCAGTTACACCAGCTTGTTGATGACAGTTATTATAATATTTTCAACTCTACCCACTTAAGAATGCTACTGCTTTCAATTGCAAACAAAGGTTATGGACTAAAAGTTTTATATTATATTATTTTTATGTTGCTCATTGAGTTTCGAAGGGGTGACCACTTTAGAACTGACCATCATGATAGTCAGCAAAAAACGGTTCAGCTAAATATTTTAAAATTTAAATCTAAAATGTAAATCTAAATCTAAAATCTAAAATGATGTCAGGTAATGTTATTGGCCCTAAAATTCAGATTTAATGGCTCCCTCTACAAAAACGTTAAGGTACACCTAAATAACACACCTTTCTGGACAAGCTGGCAATACAGAAGTGTCATTAAAAAGATTTCAGAATACTGGATTTAGCACCAATAAAGATGCTGTTGTCCATATGACTGTCAGTGATTTAGAATAATTACAACGATATTTCTCACAAAATCTTCTCACAATGTTAAAACTGATGTCCGTAAATTTGGAAATTTGGGGAATTTAGGGCCCTCTCTGGTGAGAATGTGTAATTGAACTAAGCATGCGGAAGAATCATTTTAAACTGGGTGGGTGTGAGTCTCCTTTCAGAGCGGATGAATTCGATTCCAGGTTATGTTCAGTCAGAGATAGAGAGAGAGCTCAATCACAATTTTACTCCTTTGTTTCTTTGCTTTTACTGTGAGTCAATTAGCTACTGATGTCTGAGGTTCCTCTTCTGAAGTCTCCATTGCTCCACCAGCCGTTTGCGTTCAGTAAAACTGAGCCGGATCCTCTTTTAGAGGCTGTACATGTGATGTAAGTACATAAAGACGTGTGAACTCGAAAAGCGACTAGACACGCCAGTTTTTAGAATTAATATATTAGCAGGGATGGTCGTTCCAATACACAATATTTTGTCCCTTCTCCACTTGGAAATGCTTCTGCTTTTAGTTTAGAAACTAAATAGTACAGACTGCCACTTTAATTTTATGCTCCAGACATTTGTTTAAACACTACAGGCTGTGTAACTGATGGGCATACGTAAAAGAGCAGGGCTTCAATGAAGTTTCGGTTTCATCCTTACCAGAATCACAGAAGCTATTAAGTGCCGAAGCTTACTGTGAAAAAGCATATTATTCTGCCAAATCATTATTGCTTGCTTGATTTCATAAAACTTAATTTTTAAGCTTTTTTTATTTCTTTTGACACTAGAACTGCTAGTCTTAATCTTCATTTTTACTATTATTAGAAAAGAGACAGAGATCAGTTGAAATATCACTTACTCTGTCATCCTTTTTACTTGCGTTTACTTGCAGACTTTTTGGCAATTTTCCTTCTCCTTGATCTTGAGTCACATACATTCTGATCTGGTTGATCAGTGAGAGTCGCATTACTACAATTTCCCTGAGTACCACTACCTGCTATAGAGGACATCTACAGGAAGAGGTGTCTGAAAAGGGATGGGAAAATCGGTAAAGAATCCAGTCAACCATCATACAGACTATTTACCCTCCTGCCCTCTGGTCGGTGCTACAGTAGCCTCCGTACTTAGATCACCAGGTAACAGAACAGCTTCTTTCCCACGACTGTCATACTCCTGAACACTGCCTCCTGATATCTGAACAATAACGACGGACTGTATTCCAACACGCATCAATAAATACATAAACTTTCATCCATTGTAGATTCTGCCCACTATTGTATATACTGTATAAATAATCTACTCTTGTAATAGTACATACTTATATTATTTATTTCACTTCATATTTAAAACCTGTTATAATCTGTACATTCATACATTCAACAATTTACTGTTCATTTGTAATATACATATTTATTTATCTTTTTTTAAGCACATCTGGATGGATGCAAACTGCGTCAGCAATTTCGTTGCTCTGTACTTGCGACATGCGCAATGACAATAAAGTTGAATTCTATTCTATATGTGTCAGATATGTATTAGATATGTATTCAATACCACATATAGAAGTGGCCCAAGCAACACATCTAGTCCACCCACATTTGACTCACTTTTACCTCCTGTGTGAATGTAGCCTTTTAAACTGCGATTTTATGAAGAAGATATTATATAACGTTGCTTTAATAAACCAAAAAGTCACTGATGTAAGCATGGAGCAGTGGAATGAAGCAAGAAAGCACTGGAATTTTCCTTAAAGCACATGCACTCACTGTGATGCATTAAACATGGCTCTCTTGGCTTAATGTGTATACCTTTTTTGGCTTCCTTTTTTCCCCACCCTCTGATATGATTTCATCAGATTTAATATCCCTGATGGTGTGGAGCGCTTGGAGAACATTGGGAGGGTGTGGTTTTTGCATCCATTCTGCGGATCAAGGCAGAGGGCAAAAGCGGAGGGCAAGTCAATGGATGGCTTCTGGGCGCTGGTGAACGCCTACACACTGATCATGGCTGGATCAGGCAGGCATTGTATCAGAGAGGTAAAAAAACCCAGGCAGCCATCACCTAAGCCCCCTTAATCATCTCTATGGGCCCTTGTCTAGACATCTGTATCCCCTTTTAGCCTGTCCATAATAATTAATCAGTGACCCCCCACACTTGACCCGTGTGTATGCGTTAATGGTCATTTGTCACGGCCTGCCTGGCCTGTCAGCCCGCGCCCCGGGTTCGCTCTTGCACATATGCTAGGGGCCCTTGGCTTGGAAAAAAGAAACATTTGCCCAGTGACTTTGTCCTTCTTTGTCAGCATCCATCGCAGGACATTAGGAAATATGAATTGCTCTCTATAAAAGAGAGGGTGTGTGTGTGTGCAGCTTCTCTCTTAGAGGTGCTTTAATGGTTCTTGGCTTGGACGGACTGGGGTTAGAGGAGAAAACCTGTGCTTGGCATAGAGCCCTTGCTTTATGTGGTTAATGTAAGTTATCTCAAATATAAAAGGTGTTTTAGATTTACAAAAGTTCTATTTCTGTTTCAGAGTAGGATAGGCTTTCATTGGCATTGGTCCAAAGAAACCATCTTGCCAACCATCATTTCACACCAGCACTATATGGTTAAGCACTATATGAGTTAAACCAGACTCTGGTTTGTTTGCACCTTTAGTGCGGTTCTCAGGTGCGGATTTGATACAGTCTTTGATTTTTTGAACAAATAAACCTTATGAGCTAAACTGCTGATAAGGCTCAGTTTAATCTGATATATGAGCCAGATAACGCTAATTAACACCACTCTCTGAACAAACGCTGTCTCTGCTCCATGCTGTTTACACGCGCGGTCTGTGCTGTGTTCACTGCTCGCCGCCACGTGACTCGTTTACTACAACTTGGTAGCGCAGCGGCAAATTTTCAGCATTCTGTGTTAAAGCAGGTTCACACTGCACAGATATTTGCGCTGACACACCGAATCTTCTCACTATATTTACTTTCTTGCTCTTACGTCAGACAGCCCTGACCAATCAGAGGAAACAACAGGCTTGCGTAGTTTATTGCTGCGCGTTCAGCTCCAATTGTGTGATAATGGTGAACCAATCCTGGCATAGATAATCATAGAGATGATACATTACATAAAAGAAAAAAGAACATACATAAAATTGTTCTATATCAAGTTGTAATAAACAACCATAGCATATTGAAAAACAAGAGCTATAATTGGCCTTAAGGTCTTATTTACTTGCTGCTGTTTTGAAGAATGAGTGTTGATTAAATAACTATTTTAAAAAGTTCTTACTCGCTTCACACTCTGCTGAACTTTATGACCAATTAGCTGATTTTGAACCTGGTTTTGTTTTGTGAAAAGCTCTGGATCTCAGCAGTGAAATGCATCGTAAACAGAAGATGAGGCCAAGGTCATTTAGGAACATGGTTTGTTTAATAACAAGTTTAGACATATAATCTGCCTAGTATTTGAGCAGATTTACCTCAGATATGGCGCACTAGCACACACTAGTACAACTAGTAGAAATGCCACCAACTATACACCAGTTAAGAGCATGTGAGATGAGATAAATCTTATATAATATATAAAGACTCACTAGCCGCTGTAGGGTCTTGCGATCTACAACGTTGTAGTTCCCAAACCAGAGGGTATTGCAGGTGCTTAAGATGCTCTCTACAGTCCCTCTGTAGAACATGGTGAGGATGGGAGGTATAAGATATGCTTTCCTCAGTCTCCACAGGATCTCTGGTCAGGAAATTGGTGTTCTTCACAATTTCCACAGCAGAGCCATTGATGTTCATCAGGGAGTGGTTACCTAGTGCTCTCCTGAAGTCAACCACCATCTCTTTGATTTTATGAATAAATCAATGAATGAATGAATAAATGAAGTTACTAGCGCCTTTCTAAAAAACCCAAGGACGCTTTACAAGTTACATGTTTTACACACAACCATTTATACTCAGCACTCATTCACATAAATTTGTGAGAAGCGGCAGCCAATAGCACACAGCGTACTCTTAACCGGAAACAACCGTCCACCTGGAGGACTGCATGGGGCACTACAGCATTTTACCCAGGACAGAGTGCCAATCCATATCTGAGCACAGTAATATATACATTTTATATACTCACAATCATATACAATACACATACCTATACAAATGTAATTTAGAGTATTTCATTTTTCTGTGTAATTTTAGAGTATCCAATTTACCTGATCTCCACCGGAGCCCCCGGAGGAAACCCACGCAGACACAGGGAGAACATGGAAACTCCACCCAGATAGGGACTTGAACCCAAGACCCCAGAGCTGGAAATCGAACCTGCTAACCACTAAGCCACAGTGCCGCCCACATTTAGAGATAGGTTGTTGGTTCTGCACCAGCCTGTTAGCCACTGCACCTCCTCTCTGTATGCTGACTCCTTATTCTTGCTGATAAGGCAAGTTGACAGTTGTGTCATCAGCACACTTGATGATTTAAAGTTATCACAATTTAAGGTCAAAGCCCTCACTGCACTGGCTGAAGCTTGGAAGACTTAATAATGGATTATAACCACCAAATTCTACAGGATAATCACACTTTAATATCAGAAGACATCTTGCAATTGTCAGAAAGAGCGAATCAGCGTCACCGTTGACCCGATTATCCTGTAGCCAGTACACACTAAGAAAAGTAAGTACAGATTTGTACTTAAAAGAGTACAAAGCTTGTCGCTGGGTCTGTACCTTATATTGAGGTACAAAAAAAGTACCTTTCAGTGAAAGCCCTTTTTGTGCCAGTAAAGATGATTAAAAATTCTAAACATTATCATCAACTAAATATGGCTAAAAAACTTGATAATCCAAAATTGTCTGGCTTTCAAATAAAAAATGTGCAATTAAAATATTTATTGTTAATTAATACAGTGATACAGAATACTGAATGTACCCTTTGGCTGCTTAAATGGTACAAATCTGTACTTATTGCTGTTAAAATTTACTTTGTACTTCAGAAGGAACAAATCTGACCCTGTAAAGACCAATATTGTACCTTTGAGGGTACAATTATGAAGAGTGTACCTTTGAGTACAAAAAAGTACTCATATCGTACCTCTGTTTTTTAGAGTGTACCAGGCATTAAAAGCAACATACTATACAAAGCATGTCCGTCAACTTTTGCTTGCCTTACACAAGCCGTGGCCGAGTTGTTTCACCAGCTCCGGAGAACTCGAGAGGAGGGAAAACGCTTGCACAGACAGATCTGACATTTGCTCAGAACAGAAGTTGGTGTTGTTCTTAAATGGGAGCAAATGACTTGTGAGTGTGTGTGTTTCTGCTTGTGCGCTTTCATGCGTGCGGTAGTTCAACTCTGCCTAGAGGTGCATCACTCAATATGTGTGTACTGCACCATGCACTGCTTCTGTAGCGCATGGGAATTCGTTCTGAAAGCACAGCGACAGCTCGGCGCAAGAAAACAACACTTTGGATACACTGATTGTAGTGGAGCCCACACACTAAGGCCCAGTCCCATTTCACCCCTTGCCCCCACCACTTAGCCCTGACCCTATGTTTTGCCTGTTCATGAGTGCCCTAGTTTTTCTTTGGATAGACTGGTAGGGGGAAGTGTTAGGGATATAGTGGTGCTTGAATGTTTGTGAACCCTTTAGATTTTTTTTTGATTTCACACTGCCAAAAAAACTGAATCTTAGCAAGTGAAATATTCTATATTTAAGGCAATAAATCTTATTTTCTTCTCTGATAAGACTATTTTGTCTTACTAAGCATTGTAAGTGTTATTTTGCTTATTTTAGGAATAATTATCTTAATCATTCTTAAGATAATTATCAATGTTAAGATAATTATCAGTGTTCTCCTGATGGTGGACTCATGAACATTAACCTTAGCCAATGTCAGACGGCCTTCAGTTGCTTAGAAGTTACCCTGGGAGCCTTACCTGATCTGTATTGTCACCGGGTTTGATAAAACTGCTTATCACTGAGTAAATCAAGCGATCAAGCTACTCCTGTTCTGCCTTTCACTCTGCCAACTGCTTTCTGTAATAACTACAAAACGCATTACTGTACTTTTATTTTAAGCACTTGAGTGGTACATTTTAGAATGAACTTCTTGCAATGCAAGTATTAAAATTGTTGAGTACTTCAGTGTAAGTATTGAGCTTTACCTTTCTACTTCTTCTTAAGCCCCCTTTTTAATAGAGCACTTTTACTTTTCGTCAAGTCTGGGTCTCTTGTACTTTATACATGTCTGCCTTTGTTACATGCTGCCAGTCTGGCGCCCATTACATAAGCATTCACACAACCCCTGGGGTCCCACTTTATAATAAGTGTCCCTAAGTACTATGTAGTTACACGGTAACAATCCACATTGTTACAAATTAACTACAGAGGTACAAGTTATGTAATTACACATGTGTATTAAGGTTAATTTTACATGTGTGAGAACACTTGCTCTATTACTTGTGTAAGTACACTCAACCTGGTACACATGTGTACTAACACAAGTCAAAATTAACCTTAATACACATGTGTAATTACATAATATGTTCCTCTGTAGTTAATCTGTAACAATGTGTACTTCATCAGTAGTTACACTGTCGTTACATGGATTGTTACCGTGTAACTACATAGTACTTAGGGACACTTATTATACAGTGGGACCGCACCAGGTGCATTAAGTATAATCTATTCTTTAAATCCTTACACTATCCAGAGTTGTTTTCATTTATTAGATCAGACCAACTCACTCACTTGCTGTTCTACAATACTGTACTAAATATTTTCAACCTTAAAAAATGAATCCCTGTGTTAGTTTAATGTGGTTTCAATGTATTATGATCGTTTTCTTCATAACAAGCAAAATAAATAGCTAGTTTTACGTTTAGAAGCATAGTCTACTACTAAAAGCCTGTTAATTAAAGTGTTCTTTATTTTTTTATGCATTTATTTGTGTATTTCACAGCGTATCTTAGGTTCGTGTTGCATTTCTTTCAACCACTTCCCCTTGTAATTTAATTCCAATTGCAAAAACAAGGGGTAGGGGAACAACTAAGAACTGGGGTTGGGCTTAATACTTAGTTTTTACCATCATCAGTCTGATTTCACCCTCGTTTTCTTGGGCCGGGCACTTGTAGCAGCGATTGCGAGTTTGGAGTAGACGTGTTTCGCCACTCAAACAGGGATCTTATTACAAGCGCGACGAGCTAATAGGTGCAAAAATTCCAAGAGTGGATGAGTCATTTTCTTTAAGGAGGTGAAAGCAGAGCAGAGCTTCGCCACTTTGCTGAGGCAAGTCATTAATATTCAGTCGGTGTGTATGTGTGTCTCTCCTGATGAGTCTTCTCTGCTCCTCTTTCTCTCTTTCTCTCTCTGAAATGCAGCGCAGTAGCTCAAACTCAACAACAGCTCACCAACTCAACAGCTGCAAAAGACGAGCTGAGAGGAGCAGCATCCATCAGCCTGCAGTGGAGCTTCCCCCACCAATGCGGTACGGCGCAGCACGGCGCGGTTCGCTCAGGGGAATTAGGACTCTCACCTCAATCCTCTCCTCGTTACCTTTTGTAATGGAAATGCCGCATTTAAAATGAGCTAAAGATAACGTCTGCGCTGCTGCCTTCCCATCACTCTCCAATAACTCCAGTGCTAGCCTTTAAAAAAATCATGCAAACCATGCAACCAGGCCCAGTCTCCTGGTAACTAACTATAGCGTCCAGGATGCTCTCACGTGGCAGCGCTAGCCTCTGTAGACTTCCCCGCAAGACAGGAAGCTGTCACAGCTGTTTAAGCTGCGAGGAAAGGGGGAAAAAAATGGAAAAAAAGAACCCAGGCCCTGCTTTAATCTGCTTTGGGCTCTCGCTAGCTCGTGGCGACTTCCAGCTACAGAGAAGCCAATCACCCAAAATGTCTGTCAAAAGCATTTGTTGTTCTTCCTTCACGCGTCCCCTGAGCAATAAGGGCAGCCGGTCTGATCATGGCCAGTCACAGTCGATTAAATATTGACTACGCAAGAGGCTTTGCCGTGCCATCAGGGGGGTTTTGTTCAAGGGATAAAAGATAAAATAAATATAGACAGGGTAATAAGAATGGACTGGACTCGTTGAAGAGCACCAGGCGCTATTAATGCACCGGGACAATGGGCATTTACTTCCAGGCAACTTAATAAGGCCTGTTTTTTTTGCGGGTGGCTAAAATGCAGCCCAATTGTGAACTGAACTGCGGGATTGTATCGATTTAGTGTCCAACTGTACAATTTTAGCTAGCATTGTCCCAGACAGAGACAAAGTTTTCGGACTCTCTAGGTGGCTTACAAATTGCTACTAACTGCTGATGTATGGGGAACAGTTTATCTCAGTTGCAAAGACCACAGTACTTTTAAACGTTGGAAATTCTTGTAGGCCTAAGAGAGGGTCTAAGAAAGTGTCTAAAAGTTTTTATGTAGATAAAAATGAATAACTGATTCACCAATTAGCATAATGCCACCATATGACCTTCTGTTACCAGGCTCCAAGATTTTGCAGTTTGCTTTTTTAGTCTGTACCTCCTTTACAGCTGTTTTGGCAGGACAAAGGGGACCTACACAATATTACACAAGTGATTATAATGTTATGATTAATATAAGTAAATACAATGTCAGAAACTACAATAGCTTTTGTGTATGTTTGGTGGGTTAACTTGGCTACAAGTTGCAAAAGTTTGATTTAGGGGATACATGTCATAAACAAAGAGTTTGGAAGTGGTTTAAACCTTATACTTGTCTGAACATTATTGAGACATAGCCGTGTCATGAACTCTGAACTCGCAGTGGACTTGTGGTATAACTGTAACTCTGCTTTGACCTCAGGCTTCATCAGAAAATGAAAGAAGATAGATGTTCAGGATTGTACCGCAAGTCCAGTCAACCTGACTTACGACTGCCAGACAATTCCCTGACCTGGATGACTGAACATTCGCATTTCTGATGTTCTGACACCTCTTTACAGATGTAATGTGGAGTAAGAGTAAGGGAAAGAAACGTACCGCGCTGACATGCTCAGACAGTAACTCAATTTTATTTCTCCATCATTATTTCCAGATTTCTCTGTCCTAAATTTGATTTCATCACTTTCTCTGGAAGGCTTCCCCGGATGTCAGTTAGCGCTCTGCTCGGAGTCATTTCAGACGGGCAGGTTATTGTGCCTGGACAGTTCTGAGGGGAGTTATTCCTCATTTTTGTGAAACGTTTAATATGATGCTGTGGCACAATCCTCGATTTCTCCAATCATTGCTCTTCTCAGTCTCTAGAAAGCTCTTTTTTTGTGTTTAAGCTTTTTTTGATCTCTTTTGTCAAATAAGAAAACTACATTTCCTTGCCTTTAAAGTGTAACTGCTGTAGAATGACCTGTTCCCACATGGCTAATTGGTAGTTTTCTTTTGTGTTTCTTTTTGTGAGGAAATGTTTCCCCAAACGGAGCCTGCCTACTGCCTCGGATGTCCTTTTCATGTGCCAGGAGAAATCCACCAAAAAAACACATTTCACTTTGCAATTCAAAGACTCAAGGTTACTGTGCCATTTGCAACTGTTGTTTCATAAATCAGTGGATAATGTAATTGCCTGAGATCAAGCCATGGAGACTATTAATTCGCTGCACTCCTCTAGAGGCACTTAAGGTGGCATTACGAACACTCGAAATGTATTATCTCAATCAGTTGACTCGCTGCAGCTCCCATTTCAGCAGCAAGGGGGAATAAATAACAGACCATTCTCTGCAACGAGCTACGTAGTCTGGCATTGTCTGAAAAATGAGACTAATGCGTTTTCTCTCTCAGGAAAGAACCATATACACTTCCCCTACTTGCACTTCCACTAAAACCTACGAATGCGAGCACAAATCTCATTTCTAGCAATGCCATTCCTCACTTGCTGTTGCGAGCGGGTCTTGGTGTTCACAACCATTATTTTTCAGGTGCTGTAATGCTGAAATATACAGCCATAAACCAGAAAAAGTAGAGCCAATATGATAAATGATCTTTTTTAAAAAGTATAGTGTTTCTTTCCTAGTCTTTCCTTGGACTTTTATTTGATTGCAGACACTATGATCCAAAGATATTTTACCTATAATATTGATTTGTTTGACTACAATAGACATTTACACTGTGTGATGATCTATACCAGATGCCACTGAGCCCAGAAAAGTGGACGCCAACTCTGGACATGGTTAGCATAAGGCTGTTTTCTGTTTTGCACAGTAAAGTTTTAGGTGGTATTTATGAATGTAACTCTATATTGCAGGGCTTAAGAAAGGTTTGACAAAAAAATCCCTTGCCCATGTGGTTTGGCTATTATATTAGTTATTGAATGTTGGATAACTATTCTTGCTTCAGTGCCGTCTGAGGGATCAGAATCAAGGGTGTTCTTTAAGCTCTAAAATTTCTACAACTCTAAATACTTTTCTATTTTCTCAAAAATAAACAAACAAATCCCTTCCAATCTTTGTTTCATGAACAATGGTTAGTTTTTAAGCATTTTAATAGTTTTCTCACACATTTATTACAGACTGTACATCTCCTGCCCATCTTTGCTTCACAAAGATTTCATGAACCAAATTATACCAAATCATGATATATATAAAATCTATAAAATAACTGTTGGAATCAATTTATGAAATCATGATTATTTAGTGACTAGCCATAAATTCATATGTCACATTATGCTACATAGGGCACCTTATCAACAGTCTATTTTCATGCCTTGCGCCTGTATCATTCCTATAGCAACAATTTTTTTTTAATCTGGTCAATTGCTGGCAAATTGTTATCTTGGCAATGGAAAACAAAGGTACGCCAATGACTAAAATTTACCTAGACACCTGATGTCAACAGTCAGATGTTCATTGCTATCTTGACAGTGAATTGTCAACACAGGTGCATCCCCAACACAAGTAAACCCATGCTTGTGCAAAAACATAAACATGCAGCAGTGCACAAACCCATACAGCGTGCCTGTTGGCAGCTATGCAAATTTTTACATCAACAATAAAAAGAATACAAAATAAAACAATATTATTTGTTTAATTATTTGTTAATTATTTGTATAATTTATTATACATCAAAACAAAATCTAGGTCGTTATCATATTACATTTGCTAGTGTTTGGAATTCATTAATGATATTCGTTATTTAAGCAAAGTGAGTAGTGTATGTGGTAGCACCATTAAAATAGCAATGCGCCAAAGTCAGAATGCACCTGGCTTTTGAAGGGAATAGCAAGTGATTGTTTTTTATTTTCAAGTTACGCCCAAAACAAATTCCCAATTAATTAAGAGAGTCAGTACGTGACTTATTTTAGTGCATTTTAGGGCAAAGAATGTTGCTTTAAAAACTTATTGAAGCATCTTTAACCATTAACCTGGCCTAGATAAAATTGATAATTTAGTCTCTATCCTTTCAAACAACAATTTCCAAATAGTTAAACAATTAAATATTTTTTTAATCAGAAATAAGATCCAGGTAAATGAGTATTTACTTCATACTCAACTTTCACTTTCCAGAAATTACCACCTGATCATTTGACCTCATGACCAAACATCTGGTTCATGAAGAAAATCATTTGGCGCTTGCTCATCTTGTGGAAATCATGTTGCCGTCTGGATGCGAGAGTTTCATCAGTGAGAGGAGATTTAATAAATGAACTACGGACGCCCCCTGATAAAGTAATCCTCTCCAAATGGACATTTAATAATGGAGGTGATTTTGATGAGAAGTTATCAAACAGTTCGCGGAGCCATTTCATACTGTGGGCATTTTATTGACAATTCCTCAATGGTGTGTTGTGACCCCTGGCCGCAATATTATTGCTGCTTTCTTGTGTGTATTTTCTTGTTTTTCAGTGTGCAGTACTGTAATTGGCCATCAGGGGAGGTCTCTATAAAAGAGCCAGGAAAAGCCTGATAAAAAGAGAGAGAGACAGAGAGTGAGAGAGAGAGAGAGAGAGTGAGAGAGAGTGAGTGAGAGTTCATGCCTGGTTTGTACCTTTCACACTCCACAACTCTTTACAATTCTTGTAATCAAGAATCTTCTTGTTGTTGTAATTTGCACACCACTTGACTGAACACAACAGGGTCACGAATTACAAGATCTTTCTCCAGGAGGAAATCAGGCAACAAGTCTCCAAAACTATGTTTTGTCACAAAAAAACACACACAAGAACTGATGCGATGCCATGCATGAGGCATGTTTGTTTTTATACCAAAGTGGACGTCTGGTAAGAAACTAGCAAAGCAAGTTGATTTAGATGATTTACAGCAAAAACACAGAAACAATATGAAGGAGAAAGTGAATAGAGGCTGACGTGTATAACTCCACCCTTGTCCTGTGTCCTGTGCTCTTATTGGCTGTAGCAGTCGCCGGCAGGTCCCGATATTAAACCTGACAGAAATTTGTCATGGGCTGGTGAGACATCAGCAATCGCTTGGCGAGTTCTTAGGTTAAATATTTCAGCTTTGACCAAACCAGTGCAGAATGAGCATTGTCTTGCCTCCAATCTAAGGGACCAAAAACAAACAGTTGGTCACTGGAAAATCTGCCCTAAATTTGTGCAGCATGAACTGGCCATTAGGGATCCTTCTCTTTGATGACCTGGAAAAAACAACTTGCTTTCTTTACACTATCTATTCTTTACGCCTGCTATCCTGTTACTTTTCATTTCACATACACCATATCTTGGGCGATCCTTTGGAAGATACATGTACACTATATATTCATTGGAACATTGCAACAACAATCTGTACCTGTGAAGCATGGAAGACTTTAGCAAAGATCGCAAGGAGCTTAAATGTTGACCAGCAATGGTGTCTACAACAATTCCTATGAATCTTGTGCTGCAGATCCCCTGTCAGACAAACACCCGAATCCTCAGAACAAACAAAAAAAAATGTAGGTAGCATGTATCGATGGGTAGCATAACTCGACAGAACACCTGGCATGGCAGAATGCATTGAAGAAAATACATGTCCTTGTCCTGATGCTGCCCAGTCCACCCAGACTCTACTTCCAGCAACGGCCCCCAGATAAAATGAGTTTGAGACCACTGGTATAGAACAAGCACACTGTAGACATTGTCAGTTCAAGTCATTAGCCTAATAAATGCAGTGATTCCTTCACTGTAACCCAGGGGTGTCCAAACTACGGCCCGCGGGCCATTTGCGACCCGTTTCCTTTTTTGGAGCGGCCCGCGAGGTATTTTAGAAATAGAATGAAAGTTGGCCCGCTGTTCAGAAGGTTTTAATAATGTGAGATTCAAAGTTTGAACGCTAGGTGTCAGAAACGGGCCAAAGAGTTGGAGAGGGTGCGCATTTCTAGCGCAGAAAAATGGGGCAAAAAAATCTAAAAGCGGAGAGAGTGCGCATTTCTAGCGCAGAAAAACAGGCCAAAGAGTCTAAAAGCGGAGAGAGTGCAAGTTTCTAGCGCAGAAAAACGGGGCAAAGAGTTGGAGAGAGTGCGCATTTCTAGTGCAGAAAAACGGGCCAAAGAGTCTAAAAGCGGAGAGAATGCAAGTTTCTAGCGCAGAAAAACAGGCCAAAGAGTCTAAAAGCGGAGAGAGTGCGCATTTCTAGTGCAGAAAAACAGGCCAAAGAGTCTAAAAGCGGAGAGAGTGCAAGTTTCTAGCGCAGAAAAACAGGCCAAAGAGTCTAAAAGCGGAGAGAGTGCGCATTTCTAGTGCAGAAAAACGGGCCAAAGAGTCTAAAAGCGGAGAGAGTGCTCGTTTCTAGCGCAGAAAAACAGGCCAAAGAGTCTAAAAGCGGAGAGAGTGCGCATTTCTAGCGCAGAAAAACAGGCCAAAGAGTCTAAAAGCGGAGAGAGTGCAAGTTTCTAGCGCAGAAAAACGGGGCAAAGAGTTGGAGAGAGTGCGCATTTCTAGTGCAGAAAAACGGGCCAAAGAGTCTAAAAGCGGAGAGAATGCAAGTTTCTAGTGCAGAAAAACAGGCCAAAGAGTCTAAAAGCGGAGAGAGTGCAAGTTTCTAGCGCAGAAAAACAGGCCAAAGAGTCTAAAAGCGGAGAGAGTGCGCATTTCTAGTGCAGAAAAACGGGCCAAAGAGTCTAAAAGCGGAGAGAGTGCTCGTTTCTAGCGCAGAAAAACAGGCCAAAGAGTCTAAAAGCGGAGAGAGTGCGCATTTCTAGCGCAGAAAAACAGGCCAAAGAGTCTAAAAGCGGAGAGAGTGCAAGTTTCTAGCGCAGAAAAACGGGGCAAAGAGTTGGAGAGAGTGCGCATTTCTAGTGCAGAAAAACGGGCCAAAGAGTCTAAAAGCGGAGAGAATGCAAGTTTCTAGCGCAGAAAAACAGGCCAAAGAGTCTAAAAGCGGAGAGAGTGCAAGTTTCTAGCGCAGAAAAACAGGCCAAAGAGTCTAAAAGCGGAGAGAGTGCGCATTTCTAGTGCAGAAAAACGGGCCAAAGAGTCTAAAAGCGGAGAGAGTGCTCGTTTCTAGCGCAGAAAAACAGGCCAAAGAGTCTAAAAGCGGAGAGAGTGCGCGTTTTTTAGCGCAGAAAAACGGGCCAAAGCGTCTAAAAGTTGCCGTAATTAAGGAGTTTTATATTAAGAGACATCATGAAATTACACATCAATTTGAAAAATCTTAGTTTACACAACACTGTCAAAGATTAAGATAGTAAGTCAAATAAAATGGTGTGTAAATCAAATTATCAGAAAAAAGTATTATTTAAAGTGGTATATTTTATTATTTGTTTTATTACAGAGTCTGTGGCCCATGACTTCAAATATATTTCTCCTTCTGGCCCCCAACAAAAAAAGTTTGGACATCCCTGCTGTAACCCCTCAAAAAGGTCACACACTCCCACTCGGCACTTTGTCTGGTTATTATGTTCCACATTGCTGACCAATCCCTGTTTCTTGGTGCCACTACACGCTCAGTCATTTCCTTTCCTCAACTTTCTCATCAGTCTTCTTCCCTTCCAAATTCCCCGGTGATTCAGCGATGTGACAGCGTTCTCTGCACAGATGGAGAGGAAGAGGATCAACTTGCTCTAGGCATACATTATCACTCTCCACACTGTCTCCCGTTTCTTCTTTTTCATCCGAGAGCGAACATGAAAGGCTACGGCCCTCACGTTTCCTCACGATTTTGCCTCTCAGAGGCAAGAAACCGATGATGACATGGTGTTATTTCCAAGATGTGGGACATTTTCCTTAGCTGATGTTGGGAGGGTGTGAATGTGTGAAGTGTGTGAGGAAGTGTATGTGTGAATTAAGAAATTCATGAATGACGCGCACTGATACGAAATGAGAGAAAGTAGGACCCAAGTGATTTACGAGGCGTGACTTTTGCAGGGTTAGTTTTTTGTGTCTGTGTCTTTTTTTTGGATGGTATAATATATACCATCCAAAAAAAAGACATGTCAGAGACATGCCTAGACAAAGGGACCATGCTTTATCTAATTATCATAACCTTATTTAGAACATTATCTTACAGTAGATCACTGCTGCTGTGTTGTTTATGCTCATATTGGGTGTTTTTTCTAAGCCAGAATAAATGGGCAAAAACTTGTCAGTGATTTCATTAGTTTGTATGCTGTAATTAGTATAAATCGATGACTGTGTATAAACAATAAAACCCGCGGGGCAGCGCTACTCCAGAACAAGGATGGAGAACCACTGAGCAGCTAATGTTCACTTTCTCTTCTTCCTCGCACTTAAGTAAAATAGGCTACACGGATCAACATAGCCAGACTCAAAGTGTGTTTCACCTCTATATATCATTTAATGGTCATCTCTAAAGAAGGATAATAATCCAAAACGTCATATAAACAGAGCTGCTAGCACACTGTGCTGCATTCAAATGGCATCAATTTAGTGTGCAGTAGCATTAGTTCAGATGTAGCAATATTCTTATTATATTTATTTAGTATTGAATGTGATAGAAGCGTTTTTTAAAAGCCCGTTCATTCTGGCCATTGAAAAATTTAGCTTGGACATGGAACACCAAATATAGGCGTATAGAGGATTAGAGCATGATTCAGGACTTCAGAGGTCTACAGCTGCTTTACCTGTGGAGCTTTTTACACCCCCCTATTTTTTGGTGAATTTTGTAAATGCAAATTAAAACGTGAATGAGGCCAGAAAAATAGAGATTTTTACAGTAGGACAAGGTGGAAAAAGTTAGAATATAGCCAAATCCAAATTTCTGAGTCTTTGAAAAAAGAAATTTTATTAGAATCATTGACATTTCAAGCCTTAAGCATCTCCTGTACTATGACGTACCATTTAATTACTTTCTTTCTGATTGCTTGATTTTTATTAAGAAAAAACTACTGTTAACCCTACGCCAAACATTTCGCCACTACCGTTGACTTCACACAGGTGTCCAGCTTAAAGCATGAATCAATGACTGGATAGAGCTTAAATGCTAAATCCAAATGAAGCTGCACTGCTATCCCAGAACTGTCTGGTGTGTTTGTACTCCCAGATGTGTGGTTGATATTGTTCGGGTTGCACAGAGATTTAAGCCCTTGTTAGATAGGCCACTGTTCATCTTACCTGGTCTATCTGAACTGCAAACAACAACACAGCCATAAAAAAAGACTATATTGCGTTGTAAGAAGAAATTCTACTAAAAGCAAAGAAAGACAAAGCTTTTTTTTCAGCTTGTTTCGATGCTGCTTCACATAACGGTAGCCTGTGTCGTCTAATGTTTCTCCATATAACTGTAGTGAATGGAAACGCAGCTTATTTCACATTTTTCTGCTAAAATTACACAACTTTTGCAAAACTTTTTTTCCCAAAAACATGATTGCAAACGCAAACCCAGCTTGTGGCACTCTCTCTCTCTCTCTCTCTCTCTCTCTCTCTCTCTACCCTTCTGTCTTCATGTCACCAGGGGAGTATTTCGATTGCTGCATCAGTTGATTGCAACAGCCATGTTCATTTTTACAGCCTTCCCCTAAAATTCAAATGGTAAAATAATGCAGCTGCATCTCAGACTCTTGCACTGATTTGTGTCACTTTTTCTCTTCGCACCTCTAGTTCTGGTGGTTCACTAACTGTGCAAGTATGTCCTAAAGCAGTTTTTCCTTCAAACAAGACGTTGCAAAATTCCCATTTCACGCAAAACGTCATTCCTGGTGCTGGATTCAACTGGATCCACTTTGGCATGTAACTGTATTTAAACCTGTGGAGGATTCGGATTATTCCCCATGTTCATTTCGCATGCATTTCCATCAGTTTGCATCATCAAATGTTCTCCTATCCATTTTAAGCAGATGCATGTCCATTGTTCTGCTCCTCATACATCATGTACGGAAGGTACTGTGCCTTCAAAAAAAACCTTCATAAACTTTAAACGATGACTCAGAACTCTGGCAAAAGCTCTTTCACCCTTAGGCTGCTTTAATCCAGGGACCCTGGAGATCATCAGAAAATCAATGATCCAGAGCTGCAGGCAGTTGATGGGATGGTATAATTATGCTGTTCCTTTCCATGGGATTTTCACCGATGATCTGTGGAAGGATGTATGAAAAAAAAAAAAACGAGATCGCGCTTTAAGCTCTTACGCTCTTACGCTCAGACGTTGCGCCGCCTGTGGCAAAGACTTTTTGGCGATGGGAGATGCCACAGTTGCCCCGAGCAATGATGGACATGATCTCCAATGATCTCCAAGAGCAAAACAGTCCCTCAGAAACAGAGGTGCTTTCTCTATGAATGCCTTAATGCATTAATATAATTAAGCATTGCTTGTACTTGTACTGGACTTGGACTTGCTTCAACCCACTGGCAGTATCTAATTTTTTCCATGGTCATAATCGTTGCCACCCAGCAGGCCTGCTGCAGAGGTGCGGAAGAGCGAGGACATTGATGTCTTTCTACTAACTGGAAGTCGTGGATGTGCTCTCTCTGCTGAATAATGAAGTGGACGAGGAGTGAGCGAGAGTCTTCTTTCGCAAATGTGGCCTTGTCTTATCTCCCTTCTGTGGGTACTGGTGACAAGATAAAAGACATGGGGGCACTGGCATGGTCAAAAAGCCCTGTGGCTCCACTTAGATATTCATCAAAGATCAGGGGCATGATTATGATGAAGTACGCTAATTTGAGACACTCATCTTTTGGAAACAAAAGCAGAAATGAAAGGGACGCTTGGAGCTCGTCTACACAAGATGAATACCCAGCTAACATAGATGTTCCTTTTCAAATAAGAACTATTTGAAAAGCTTCCAGGAAGGTTAGCCTGTAACATTTCAGAATGAATTTTCCAGGAACATTCTGAAAATGTGTGGTTTTAAGCACTGCCACTATGATCGGGAGATAGCTGGTTTGAATCCCGGTCATGCAGCTTGCCATCAGCTGTGGAGCTCTTAGAGAGCACAATTAGATGGCGCCCTTCCCCCCTCACATCTCCTCCAAAGGGTGATGTTGATCAGCACATCAGTGATGTTGATCAGGCATCTGTGAGCTGATGTATCGGAACCGAGCCGCTGCGCTTTCCTCCGAGCTTGCAGAGATGTTACTCAGTGATGTTTGCTCAGGTACTGTAACCAGCAAAAGAAGGTATAGCCAGAAAAAAACTTTATATAAAACCTACCAGACCACTGTGTTTTTAGAGAGAATATGCTTTTGGTTTGCAGCAATGGTAGAAGAAGCAAAAGTCCTGGCACTTGGTATGATCCTCGAGGCTGTATATTACAATCAAAAGTGTCTTTTTTACTTCTAATTCAGTGTTTAAAAGAGAGAGTAAAAGAGAAGATAAACACTGATATCTCCATGTTCACAGTAGTACTTTTATACGCACAATTAGAAGCACCATGTTTGCTCAGGTACTGTGACCAGCAAAAGCATTTGTGGGCAGCAAAACTTTCTGGAAAACACACTAGATCACTCTGTTTTTAGACTGAATATACTTTTGGCAAAGCATATATGGTAGTAGAAGCATATTGATGCCATTTCTTTAAAACACTAGAATGTTTAATCCCTTCCCAACTCAGTTTCTTGAATGTAAAAGAAGAAGGCATTTGGAATTATACAGAGTCTGTATATTACACTGCTATATTACACCTGTTTCCTTCTCTATATATACCTCTGCACTTACTACCTACTTACTTCCTGCCACGTATTAGATTTGGTTCTGTTTTTCTGATTTTGCCATTCATATACAAATATCAAAGATCAAAGATTAAGTGCATTCAAACCTAAAATAATGCAAATAAAACAAGTTCAAATTAATTTAGAAACTATTTTGTTTTGTCTGTCAATACAAAGTGTTACAAAACAACAACAACACTAATGTTTACTCAACAATACTAATGTATATTACAATGCTAATGGTAAATATAATCAAAAGTGTCTCTTTTAGCTCGGCAGCTTTCTTAGTTTTAATTCAATGTTTTTTTTGGATTGAACAATGGATGAAAGGGAAGATAAAGACTGGGTTTGTCATTCAGATGTATCCTTCCTTCCTATTTTTCAATGTTAAAGATGAAATTTTCAGGACTGCAGTTTTAATTGTTCTGTTTTGGATAGTTGAATCTGTGTGCAGCAGTTGTGGAGCAGATGCTTTTTGTTTGTGCCGTAAGTCCTTTTAAGGCATTTGGTATGATCCCTGAGGCTATATATTACAACGTAATGCTAAAGACAATGAAAAGTGTCTCTTTATGGCATCTTGAGTGCGGAAGTAGTCCGCGGCGTTTCTGTTTTCGGTATTGCATCCTGGTCATGGCCATGCAGGTCACGGTCACACAGCAGCACTTTAACAGCGCCCGCTCGGAGGCACATAAATGTGTCCCAATATGGCAGGCTCACTTAAAGCTGTAATGACAGCCCCAGCGTGGAAGAGGCCGTAAAGTTGATTTCTCGCCGGGCCGGTGACCTCTGCGCACCTCTGCATGAATACGCAGGGTCTGAGGGGGGAGGGGGACCGAGAGGACCACTTAATCACACTCTTAACAGCAGCTTTGCAGCCATCGCTGGTGAAGATAAACAGAGAAACAGCAGATGACAACCTTGGGCTTTCAGAGTGCCAGGGCATAAATCCTGGCGGGTGCTCAAGGAGTCACTCACAGTCACAGTTCCCTCGCTTCCCGCTCAGTTGTAAGACCCGAAAAGGGGGGGGGGGGGGGGGGGGGGGGGGTTTCTGGAGCGAGCGGAATGGCTCCATTTGTCCTGGGTTTGAACCTGGCGGAGGTGTTGGCACTATTAAAGAAATGCTTATCGGGTGATTGAGGGAAAACTCAACACAGCAGCATTAAAGATTGATTTTGTGCTGAACGAGGACTTGATCATGTGTAGGCTGCATGTTGTCTGACAGAGGCTGCGATGAAGAGGCAATAGATCTAACCGCCACAAGATTGCCAGATCCCAGAGGGTTCTTTTTGAAGGCAACTTCTGAAACACTTGAAAGCTTATCAAAAAGTCAGCTGCTTTCTTTTAACGTTGCACTTTACAGCTTAACGTATAAATCACATGCCTTCATCTGTAGTCTTACATCTCCTTCAAACAGGTCTACACTCAGCTAGGAATGCAACCAGTGATTAGGTCTATAACGGATTAAAATACTGCTTGAGGAGAAATCGAAAAAAGGATTATGCATTTTTGTTTTCTCTATGTTAAGATCCAATCTTGTCTAGGGGTTTGTGGGATCAATAACATGTGCCATTTCCTTCTGTACCTAACTGTCTACCAGTTATCTCCCAGCTCCAGACTCCATTGCCCAGAATGCACCAAATACACACATCACCTACTGTATTCACAATCACTTGAGTACTGATTTCACCTGTTTCCATCTCTATATATACCTCTGCACTTACTACCTACATACTATGTGCCAAGTATTAGATTTGGTTCTGTTTTTCTGATTCAGCATTTTTTTTAATACAAATAACAAAAAAGATACAGTGCATTTCAACCTAAAATAATGCAAATAAAACATGTTCAAATTAATTTAGAAACAAATTTGTTCTGTCTGTCTATACAAAGCGTTAGAAACAACAACAATACTAATATTTTACTCATCAACATTTGGTTCAATAACCCTGGTTTTCTTCACGTCACAGTTTTCATGCATCTTGGCATGCTCTCCACCAGTCTTTCACACTGCTTTTTGGTGATCTTATTCCACTCCTGGTCCAAAATATCGAGATATATAGAGATTATATTCCAGAGGTTTTCAGTGTGGTTCAGGTCTGGAGGTTGGGCTGGAGGTTGGGATGTCAGGGTCTTGATCTGGTGGTCCTTCATCTACAGATTGATTGACCTTGAACTTGAGTTAAAACATTAGTGTTTTAGTGAAAATGAACTTGTTAAATTTGCATTGTTTGAGATCTAAAACCACCACTTTTTTTGTTATTTTGACCATTTCTTATTTTCTGCACATAAATAGTCCAAAAGACAATATGTTTGGGAAAAATACTGTCAGTAGTTTAGTCAGCCACCTTTTCCACCTCTTTTCAAACTGCTGCTGATGCAGCACTGCTGAGTAGCATCACAATGCCCTCGGAGGAAAGCGCAGCGACTCGGTTCTGATACATCAGCTCACAGACACGCCTTGTGCAGATTCGAAACAGCGATCTCCCGATCATAGTGGCAACACTTTAGACCACTGGACCACTCAGAGCCTGAAACTGATAATTCTGATGTGGTCTCTTAAATTTTTTCCAGCGCTAAATTTTCTCATCTTTTTCGTTTTATCCAGCACTTTTACTGAAATTTCTGGAATCGGGGGTTTCTGAACATCAGCCTTTGCATTCCCATTTCCAGTTCTATTTTCAAAAAGTGCGCAATTTTTAGGCAAACCTGGTTGTGCAGACGCATAAAGAGTTAAAGAGTTGAGTAAAATGGTGAATATGTTTGTCTTATTCAGTGAAAGGACAACTCTGATCCTAAAGTCTGGATGTCCATGTGTACGACTGTATTGATTGACCGATGTCTAGAGTTTTACCGTGTGACTGTACCTCTATGTGAGAAGTTGCCGCTTTCGTTAGACATCAAGTATAAACCAGGTATTTTTCTCTGCACACTATTAATTCTATTCATATAACATTCTAACTTGTGCGACTCATTTTTATGATCACAGTATGATTTGTTTCTTTGATTTATTGTGAGAATCATGCTGTAGCTGTATATAAAATAAGAAATAGCATTAAAAATGTAGGCCTACATCACAGGCTTAAAAATAGTGGTAGGAAATCTCGACCCATCCAAGCCTGCAGTCAGGGTGGGGCTTGGGTGGAGAATCTAAACTCTACTAGGAACTTTGTCAGGACCCCCTTTGGAGGTCATGAGCCCCAAAATATAACCGCTTGTTTTATAAGAATATAAAAGAAATGTGAAGGAATATGAAAGAAGCCTCCAGAAATACAACCTAGAACATTTTGAAAAATAAACAACAAACATTACATCAGGTGTATTCAAACTTTTGCCTGGTAGAGTAGATGATGATGATGCGTCATAATTGACAGCCTCATCTTTGCCGACTAATCGTCGCAGCCCCGCGCTCACCCGTCTCCCATCATCAGCCCGTACCCACACAGCATTTGACGGCAGGCGTCAACAGCGGCTGGTTGTTTTGAAGCAACCCCTTGCCCAGTCAGCGAGATGTCCCTGTTACCTGCACTCTGAGCTGTGAGGAGTGAGTGGCAGCTGAGTGGCAGCGGCGTTTGGACAGGTGCCTCTAATTGGCAGTCGGCACTCTCGGCCGCAGCTGGGGCTGCTCGGGAGTAATGATGAGCCGGGGCTGGCTGCGGCTGGAACGGCTCCGACAGCTCACCCCCTGGTGACAGACTTGCCGGGGATGATGGCGTTTCAGGCTGATTAATTTGAGTGGCGGCTCTGGCCGCAAGAAAGAGGCAAAGGCGAGGCGGGGGAAGGGCTGTAGCGGCCCATGACATTGTCCTTTTATTATCAGAGAGCCGCGCTGGCAGCAGCCTCAAGCAAATGAGACAAGGCACCCTGGGAGGGATGCCACCGGAGGACATGTCGCCAGCCGCCATCTAACAGCCAGGGAGGAAATGTGCTCTAAAGACAGGCTTTTTTAGCTTGGTCATGAGGCATATTGCACAAGTGGGTGTTCTGCATGTCATGGCAGAACATGCATATTAAAGGTAAAGTGAGCAGTATTTTAAGGTTGTAGGTTGCATATTCCTGAGGTATCGTGGCTGACTAGTCTCAGTTTCAGATATTAATAAAAGGTATAGATAATAAAGACATTAGAATAAAAAAAAAAAAACCTCATATAATACTCAGTCGGCACATGGCCAACCCTCAACAGGCTGAAATGTGGTTGAATTTATGTCAGTTGTAGTTTCGACATTGTGAAATGGTTGTAAAAAAAATAATGAATGACTTTCGCAAAAACTGAATTGTAAATGTAATATGTATGTAAATATGTATGTAAATATGTATGCTTATATTAAGCAAAAAAATAAGCCAATGTGGTAAGACCTTTTTTAGATTTAAAAAAAGAAAAACAATCGCAAAGTCTCAAATTGAGTGAAGTAAGACTTAAATTTAAGCAAAAATAAAAAAAAAAACATATATTTTGACTTACATTTATACAAAAGAATTAGAATAACTCAACCATTATTTCTAAAATAAGCAAAATAATCTTACACATGCGATACTTAGTAACTTAGTACTGAGTAAATATATTTACTGCCTTGAAATAAGATCATTTTACTTGCTAATGTTTGTTTTTTTGCAGTGCAGAAACAAAAAGATAACAAAATGAAACATTTGACTAAAGGCCAAATACCAAAATACAAAAAAGTTCTTCAAAGGTTTTCATAAAGATTGTCTCTTAATTCTACACTTACAGAACTACAATTTAAAAAGCTTATTTTACACTTTAACATCCCAGGAGACATACCAACAAACCGCAAACACATTACCTCAGTGTAGTGCTACTCTAACTACAAATATACCTTAGCAGAGCAATTTTAGACAGTGCTATTCAAGTCACATGTGAGCAACAAGCAACCAGTTATTTCTTATTGAAGGACATTTTGTCAGCTGTGATTTAGCAACAAGTGACAGTGACAAATCAACATTTCGCAACTTATTGCAACTTTATTTTGATAAAAAAAAATGTCAAGTGACATTCTACACCATTATCTCAATTCTTTGGACCAAAAGACTCCCGAACCTCTGGTTCCTACTGCACTTCTCTTTTCCTGTTTTATATGATGCATCTTTGCACAGATACAGGGACAATTTGAAGAAAAATGAAACCTGGAAGAAAATTACAGGTAGTTCAAATGGATAGTTTGCTAGATTGCCTAACAATTGCAACATTGCATAACAACGGAATTAGTCAAACTAAGGAAAAAGGTATCACAGGCCTAGCTTGCATATAACCTATTACACTCCACAGCAGTAGGGGGAACTCAAGAACAACAGCAAAAAACATATTTATTCACTATAATGAAGATTTAAGCTGAAGTCATTTTAAATTAGCTTATATCTTTCATGGCAGTTACCTGTCATCAAACACAGGCCTTGTTTTTTTTTAAGAACTGCAGCACCAATTATTTTAAGAATTAATAAGTAAACATATAAACATGCAAAGAGCCTGTAGACCCACATTAAACATCAAACCCCCACAGTGTTTCTACAACCTCCTGCAAGGAACAACAGACACTGTATCCCTCATTTCCCAGCGTGTTCCCCTCCTGCAGCCCTGCGCTGCTTTAAGCGCTAGCAGTGCGCTTTGCAAAGCAAAGAGAATTGACTTTAAGAGGCGCCGTAGCCTTCGTCTGCCAAACGTTTGTAATGACAGTTGTCGGGAGCTGGAGCCGTGGGTTTCATTAATTCTGTGGTTTCAAGAGATGCCGAGATCTGTGCCATATTATTCAGGATGACAATGGCAGGCAACACTCTACGTTAAAACTGTAAACAACCCTGGCGCGAGACGCAGCAGCCATGCTACGTGCCGCCTTTTCGCGCGTTTCCCTCCCCTCGCATGTTCCTTGAAAGTTGCTGGATGACAAAAGTGACATTTAAGCATTTCGTTTTCTTTTTCAAGCTCGGCACATCCAGAATATTTTGTGTGGTGAGAAGAAGAAGAAGACAAAGAAGAAGAAGAACGTGGCGCAGAAACTGCTGCTACTCTGAATGCTAATAGTGGGGGGATCCGCTTTTGGTTAAAGGCTTTGAACGCAGTCTCAGAAACGAAGCCTCCCCTACAGGTTGAGAGAACGAGAGAGAAGAGTCTCGGTTTGACTCGTCTTCCTCTCAGTTTGACTGTACGCATGTCTGACTGTCTGTCTGTCTATCTGTCTCTGTGCCTATATATTTCTGTCCTTCTTTTTTTTACTCTCCCCTCAACATCCGCAGTGTGTGCATTATAAGAGCTCAGGGGAGTAAACTCTTTTTGCAGGCGCCATACCATCACTTTTATGAGCGTTCCAGTTGGCAAAAGAAATCAGTGATTTATATTCCAATTACTCAAAAGGGATTCATCCTCTCAGCATAAGAAAGTAAAGCATACAATAATTATTCATTAACCTTACGATAAGCGTTCCTGAAAGAGTATCATTACCATTTCATGAGATATTTTCTCTGAAATGGTAATGGATTAACCTCTGGATTATAATCAAAAGGAAGATAGATGATTACAAGCCATCAGGATTGCAGTTTTTGCACCAAGAGAAAGGCATACAGTTATCCAAAAGCAGTGTGTAAGACTGGTGGAGGAGAACATGCCAAGATGCATGAAAACTGTGATTAAAAACCAGGGTTATTTCACCAAATATTGATTTTTGAACTCTTAAAACTTTATGAATATGAACTTGTTTTCTTTGCATTATTTCAGGTCTGAAACTCTGCATCTTTTTTTTTGTTATTTCAGCCATTTCTCATTTTCTGCAGATAAATGCTCTAAATGACAATATTTTTATTTGTAATTTGGGAGAAATGTTGTTGTAGTCTATAGAATAAAACAATCATGTTCATTTTACTCAAACATAAACCTATAAATAGCAAAATCAGAGAAACTGATTCAGAAAATGAAGAGCTGTATCTAGTGTACATACAGAGCTGACTGTCTGACAGACTATCTGTCTCTGTGCCTATATATTTCTGTCCTTCTTTTTTTACTCTCCCCTCAACATCCACAGTGTGTGCATTATAAGAGCTCAGGGGAGTAAACTCTTTTTGCACGCGCCATACCATCACTTTTATGAGCGTTCCAGTTGGCAAAGGAAATCAGTGATTTATATTCCAATTACTCAAAAGGGATTCATCCTCTCAGCATAAGAAAGTAAAGCATACAATAATTATTCATTAACCTTACGATAAGCGTTCCTGAAAGAGTATCATTACCATTTCATGAGATATTTTCAGGCCTGACTCTGGTAATTATATAGGAAATCACTCTCGACTTGTTTCTCCAGAGAAAACAAGACAATTAAAGAATAGTATTCCTCTCGCCGTGAAGTCACGGGTAATTGCGTAAGACAATTAAAGGGAAATGTTCTCGGGGAGCGTCTAATATGGAATGTGGCTTTAATTAGTTGCAAATTTTAAAGCTGAACGAGTGCCGTCGTGGAGATTGAGGGGAACTTTTGGTTCCAGAGCTGGAAGTTTCTGTTGAATATCCCTTTAGACGGTCTCCGAAATTAATATCTGGCTGGATCAATGAGCGGGTTGAGTGGATTTGTTAGGTAGGCTGCTCAGTCAGATAAGAGCTTTGTTTTAAGGCAAAAGTCAAGTTTGCCCACCTCTTACAGCCCACTTACAGCTCAGACATATCTCAATAAATATACTTGTGCAGCACTTTTAAGATAACCATCAACGTTTAACACTGGATCATCTTTTATTCTGTTTTTGTATTCTGCCCTTGTAAGAGATTTTCACATGATTTTTCCATTAGTGCCAAAAAATTATATTTTATAGATTTTATAGATATAGATATTTTATAGGGGCGGCACAGTGGCGCAGTGGGTAGTACTTCCGCCTCACAGCAAGACGGCCTGGGTTCGATTCCCGGCTGGGGCGACCCGGGTCTTTCTGTGTGGAGTTTGCACGTTCTCCCTGTGTCTGCGTGGGTTTCCTCCGGTTTCCTCCCACAGTCCTAAGACGGTATGTTCAGGCTAATTGGAACTTGGTTGAAATTGCCCCTTAGGTGTGAGTGTGTGAGTGAATGTGTCTGTTTGTCTGTCTGTGTCCGTCTGCCCTGCAATGGATTGGCGGCCTGTCCAGGGTGTATCCTGCCTTCCGCCCGATGCCTGCTGGGATAGGCTCCAGCACCCCCCCGCGACCCTTCACGGATTAAGCGGTTGACAATGAGATGAGATATTTTATAGATATATAGCTCTGGAAAAAAATAAGAGACCACTTAAAATTTATGAGTTTCTTTAATTTTACCAAATTGAAAACCTCTGGAATATAATCAAGAGGAAGATGAATGGTCTCAAGCCATCAAACCAAACTGAACTGCTTGAATTGCAGTTTTGCACCAGGATAAAGGCATACAGTTATCCAAAAGCAGTGTGTAAGACTGGTGGAGGAGAACATGCCAAGATGCATGAAAACTGTGATTAAAAACCAGGGTTATTCTACAAAATATTGATTTCTGACATCTTGAAACTTCATTAATATGAACTTGTGTTCTTTGCATTATTTGAGGTCTGAAAAGCTCTGCACATTTTTGTTATTTCAGCTATTTCTCACTTTCTGCAAATAAATGCTCTAGATGGTAAAATTTTTATTTGGAATTTGGGAGAAATGTTGTCCGTAGTTTATAGAATAAAACAACGATGTTCAATTTACTCAAACATAAACCTATAAATAGCAAAATCAGAGAAACTGATTCAGAAACTGAAGTGGTCTAAGACACCAATCCAAAACACTAAACTACAATATCTAAGAAGATGACTGATATTCAAATGTTGGGAGATACTGTACATTAATTTCCCTTTTTTGTATTAACCCAGAGGAGAAAACAATAAAAATAGGCATTTTCTGCTGAGCATTTATTAAAACAATATTTTCAACGTTTACAAAGAAAATCGTAAAACTAAATCAAAGTGCAATAACAGTGCTATTAAAGCAATATAAATAGTGTTGATATAAACAAAAAAGAAAAGCAATTCAGAGAGCTTTACAAGAGTAAAACAGGGTAAGTTAAGACCAAGACAAAACAGCAGAGATGAACATTTTAGAATGTAAAGAATCACCATCTGTCGTAGGTGTGCACAGAGCTTCTAACCAAGGATTAAGCTCGATTGTCATGGAGCCATCTCTCGGCCAGAAGAGCCCTTGGAGAACAACTGCAGCCGCCTCGCACTCTGAAGATTATAATGGCTTATGTCATCATGACGCATCAATGCAGCCTATGCAAGTTGAGAAGAAAAAAAAAACCGAATTACTACTTACGTAACCTATGTTGCACATTTTAAAGCTATTTCAGCAATAGCAGTGGTGGAGATTGAAGAGAACTTTAGGTTCCATAGATGGAAGCTTCTTTGCAAATCCCTTTAGCCAGTGTCCAACATAAATATAGTACTGGATCAACCAGAAGATTGAGAAGCTTGAGTGTATTTGTGAGGTAGGCTACTCAGTCAGGTAGGAGCTTTGTTCTACGCAATGTCAAGTTTGCACAGCTACTATTTATACTGTAGCTTAGGGTGTTTTCACACTAGCAATATTTGGTCTGGTTCACTACAGTAGGTGTGAAAACAGTAATTACAGTCAGGCACGGACCAAAACAACCCTACCGAAAAGAGGCCCCACAAGAGTAGGTGGTCTCAGTCTCTAGAGACTTCTAGAGATGATTGTTTTGTGGTGAGAACTTGATCCAAATCTTGACGCGACCCAACTATCAAAAGTACACCTCAAATTTGAGCTAATCAACTGTTCAGGTGCAGTTTAACCTGATTTCTTTAACCTGATCACCCATACAATTACTACAATGGACACTATTAACAGATGCTACCGTTGCCACTGCTATAAGATAAATGAAAATCTAAAAACACAGGACCTTCTTTCTGTATTTACTTTATTGATCCGCCCTTTGTTATGTTGCATTTTGTTGCCCTTGCAATTTTATACTTGTTTGGAACCAAACCAAACTGATTCGAATCAGAGAAACAAACTACAGGTATGAAAACACCCTAAGATATATCACATCTTAATAAATATCATTGTGCAGCACTTTTCTTTCAGATAATCATCATTTCCTGACACTGTGTCATCTCTTATTCTGTTTTTGTGTTCTGTAATTGTTAGAGATTTTCACATGAATTTTCCATTAGAGACAAAACTTGCCCCATCATGCAGTATCCTTAATAGCAGCCAGCAGAAGTAGCAGCCTAATTTGGGATATTTGTTTGTGGTTGGAACTTGATCCAAACTTGACGCAACTATCAAATGTACAACTCCTATTTGAGCTAATCAGCTGTTCAGGTGCAGTTTAACCTGATTTATCACCAATACAATTACTACAACAGACACTTTAAACGGATGCTGTCTCTGCCACTGCTATAAGATAAATTAAAATATAAAAGCACAGGACCTTCTTTCTGTATTTACTTTATTGATCCGCCCCTTGTTATGTTGCGTATTGTGGCCCCTGCAGTTTTCCTTGTGTGAAACCAAACCAAACTGATTTAAATCAGAAAAACAAACTCCAGGTATGAAAACACCATTAGATATATCTAATCTTGCTAAATATTGCTGTGCAGCACTTGTCTTTTTGTTGATCGACAATGCCTGACTCTGGATCATCTCTTATTCTGTTTTTGTATTCTGTAATTGTTAAAGTATTTCACATGAATTTTTTCATTAGAGAAAAAACTTGCCCTATCATGCAGTATCCATAATAGCAGCCAGCAGAAGTAGCAGCATAATTTGGGATGTTTGTTTGTGGTTGGATCTTGATCCAAATTTTTTCACGCAACCGAACTATCAAATGTACTCCTATTTGAGCAAATCGGCTGTTCAGGTGCAGTTTAACCTGATTTCTTTTATCGCCCATACAATTACTACAATGGACACTATTACACGATACTAAAAACACAGGGCTTCTTTCTGCATTTACTTTTTTTCTCTGTTCATTGTTATGTTGCATTTTGTTGCCTTTGCAGTTTTCCTTGTGTGAAACCAAACCAAACTGATTAGAATCAGAGAAACAAACTACAAGTATGAAAACACCATTAGATATATCTAAACTTGACAAATATCGTTGTGCAGCACTTTTTTTGACACTGATACTGGATCATCTTTTATTCTGTTTTTGTACTGCTATATGTACTTGTGAGAGATTTTTACATGAATTTTCCATTAGAGACAAAACTTGCCCTATCATGCAATATTGTTAATAGCAACCAGCAGAAGAAGTAGTGGCATAATTTGGGACTCTTTCAGAGCGAGTGTAGACCAAGTGTCCCAAATACGCTTCGAGTCTCTGGCTCTCTGAATTCGTATGCATATTTCTTCTCTTCTCATCTCTTAGTCGTCGCTGTCCGTGCCTTTGGGTACATCTTAACTGTGGTCATGCATTAAGAGGTAAAAATGGGGACGCTGTTAGAAAAAAAAAGGCCTGCCCAATTTAGAGATTATCTATCTGCAGAAATTACTCGGGGCGAATGCCTGTCATTTTAATTTGCTCTCCAACAAAGCTCTTTATAGTGTTGCTCCGATAAAAAAAAGAATAGAAAAGAAGGAAAAAAAGTGTTGCCACTGTAATTTTTGATTAATTTTACAACACTGTAAACTGGAACACACGGGAGGTTTAATTAACGGCCCTTGAAGTTTGTGTGCCACTCAAACCGCAGTGTTGCGTTGCCAAGAGCGGGCTTTGATGCTGATAAAAAGAACTTGATTTCATAGCACCTCTCAGGCTTCCTAGGCTTTGCGGACTTTTTCTGATGAAAGCCGTTTGAGCAGCAGCCCTGTTATTGTTTCCTTTTCCCTTTTCCGTAGCGAGCGACAGGTCTGCGCTGGTGCCAGGCTGCAATTTCCTTGGATTCGCCAGTGATTTATGAAGTGCTGACTGGATATGGATTGGGCATATATAAGTTTGTTTCCTATTCATATATCCAGGACCATTATTGAGGCGGCTCGTTTGGTATTAATCATTGGCTTGCGTGTCCTTCATCCACGCTTTATAGGTTTTGGGTGCGTGGCCAATTTACAGTCCACGGGGCAGACTGATGTATTGGTCATTTCAGATAAAGAGTGCATGCTAATTGGTTTAGTCCCACAGGAGCCTCGCAGGCACGTGTGATAGCAGGTCCCCTGAGTTTAATGATGATGTTTGGGCTCGCAGAACGGGAGATACGGGTCAGGATGCATCTGGCATGGATTAACTTTATGTGTTTTGCTGCACGGGAGATTGACAAGGCACACAGACATGCACATATACACACCTCACATTCGCTTAAATGTCTTTCAGTATACAGTATATCCACACAATGATGAATGAATAATGCATGTATATGCCCTGGGCCTGAGCCTGCTCTTGACTCAATGACAGTTTCATCTGGAAGATTTCTTTTTTTTTTTTTTTTTTTTTTTTTAAACACACAGAGTATAATAATCAGTGTGACAGATTAGGAATCCATGTCCACCTCTGCTTTCTACCGTTACACTATGAGATGAGATTAACCATCAGAGCGAGGGTGAGTAATTGAGCAGGTCTGGAGAGGAGTGTTCCCAGTGGGCCGGGTTACTGTGGGCTAGCATAATATTAGCTCCTGCATTTGTAATAATTTAACTTAAGGTCTAGCTTAGGTAGATTAAGGGTGCTTTCACACCTGCCTTGTTTGGTCTGGACTTTCAGACTTTTCAGTTTGGTCCCAACCAAAGTAGCAGGTGTGAAAAGGGTCGCAAACCATGGTCTGGAACAAAGGACCAGATTTTGGTCTGACCCAGAGAGGTCGTCTCGGTCCGGATCTAGATTTTTCTAGATGGTTCGAACTTTAGGACCAATTACAGGAAGCTGAGCAGGCGTTTCTCAACCATGGCAGCAGAAGAAGAAAAATAACCAACTACTACTGACTGCAGCCTGCAGGAAGGCGGAGTTGGACGTCCAGCGTATCCAGTCCCACCCACTTTGCCCACACCATGCCTTGTGCATTATATTTAAAGTCCACTAACTGCCCTGTACATTGTTTATTCCGTTCAGAGGCGGAGCTAAGACATGATGCTGACAAAGTGGGCGGGACTGGACGACATGACGCTAACAAAGTGGGCGGAGCTGGACGCACTGGACGTCCA
Organism: Astyanax mexicanus; assembly: GCF_023375975.1. NCBI lineage: Eukaryota > Metazoa > Chordata > Actinopteri > Characiformes > Acestrorhamphidae > Astyanax > Astyanax mexicanus. The sequence goes on from NC_064424.1 coordinate 17,850,291, forward strand.
ACTCCCGCCTTCCTGCAGGCTGCAGTCAGTACCCTCTCAAAATAACCGGAAAAGCAGGAAAAATGAGCCGTGGATACAGCTGCTTCAGGACAAGCACGTTCGTTTGGCGAATTTGAACTTACCTAGATACTGTGCCTGAAGCTGCTGCTGCTGCTGGTATAAAAAACACAATAGCAGCAGCACTACTATGGAGATGAAATGAACCTGTTCATTCATTTTATCCTTATCCTGGAAAGGCTTCCCACCAAATGAACCACCCACTGAATTGTCAACAAGCCAACATCAGACGCACGTCCTTCTAAAACCAATCAGCGTCAAGTTAAGGAAAACGCATCGATACGTGAGTGATTATGAAAGGATGTAGGAGTATCACACAAAGATCTTTGGTGCGCTCCCTAAACTGCAGTGTAAAAGCAAAAATAAGTGAACCAAATATATACAATGTAACAAACACAGGAACCTTGGTTCGGACCATGGTCCAGACTTTCAGGTGTGAAAGCACACTAAATCAGCTGCCCTATATTCTTAAGTGGTACAGTCTGGATAAATATTGTATAAATAAAAGAATATCTCCCGCATTTTAATGTGTTTTTGCATTTAATAATGGAAATTATACACAATGTCCTAGAAATTATTTTTTATACTCCTCAGCTAACCGCTGTATTGCTACTTAAAAAGTCCACGCTGAACTATTTTTTCTTCCCGCGAGACAGGTTTAAGCCTGACGAGAAATATCGCCACGTTTAATCTCGCGAGATATCGTGCCACGAGATCTCGTCACACCCCTAGGAAGTAGCTTGTTTTTTTTGCTGTTAGCCAATCTGTGTGCAGATTTTAGGCAATGAAAAAAATGGACTTATTCGGTCTGTTTGAATGAATTGTTGCTCAGTAACCATAGAAAAAAGGTTCAGTTTCTAATGAACTTCATCTCAGACAGAGGACTTGGACTCGGCTGGTCTCGTCCACAGTCTTCGAGTCTACCTCACCTCGAGACCGAGACAAGACCAATTCCAAACAAGGTCGAGTCCAAAAAAGCTCATTTGTGGACTCGAGTATTACAACACTAGTTTTACCTCGATGCAACTCAACCTTATGGGTTGAACAAAGGTGTCACTTCCTCATTTTAGTCACCAGCAAATGCACATAATTAGTATTTTGCAGTAATCTTAGTAAACTTGTGGAAAAGTTGATTCATATCAGTAAGCAAACTCTGCACACAGCAAATCACTTTTTATATTGTCTAACAAATGTGAATCAAACGAAAAAAGGACACCAAACAGTGAAAAAAAAAAAAACTCAACGTGGAGTCTCGAAGGCATCAAAGAAAAAGTACTTTGAAATGCTGATGATGCAGTGAAATACAGGATATATCCCATCAGGAGGTCCGTGTGAAATGCTGACAGGAACTGAGGTAGCTGGCGGGGTTTCTGTCATTTCACCCCTAAAACCTCAGCAAGACCTGTAAATGAAATGCCGCTGGACACAGCGTCAGGTAAAAATGTTCACCAAAAGTCCATGCAAAATCTGAAGTAAATGAAGTCCTGTGGCTATGCGTGCCTCTGCTGTTTTGGTTATGGGGAAAATACGGACCCCTGGACTGCTGAAGTTAAAGCCATCTGCAGTTACCAACACTTTTCAAATTCAGTACCTTCAGCTTTTGAACTCTACTTCAAGCCTGCATGAGGAGACTTCTTAAAAAAAATCCATCCTGCTGTGTGTTTTATTTTACTTCATCTACATATCGTTTACTACCAGAACTTTCATAATTATTATGCTGATATGGCAGTCAATAAAACAGTAAGACAATAAAAAAACGTCTTATTATTCATTACAACAGAACTGTGGGCTGATAAACTACTTTTGTAGATGGTTGTTTGAGGTTTGGAACTCCAGGGTCTTGAAAAAGAAAGTGGAGTAACACTGTAGGAGGAAACGTGATCATAAAACTTTTATTAAAGTCCACACATCATTTGTTAACACAGTATAGTGTATAGATTTTTAAACTAGCATGAATAAATGATGGGAATTTTACTGATTTGTCCAAAAAATTCAATAATGTGACTTGCACCAAATTGTAATGATGACAACCACTGTTGGAGCTGTGCCTACATTTTTTCTCACTTCAAGTGGTGAATGACCCAGAAACACTTGGAACTCTCTGGAATCACAGCTTAAATTTTGGCCAGCATAAAATATGGTTAAGTTTAAGCTGATAGTTGGTAGTTTAGCTGGTCTACAAAAATGACCAACCTGAACATGCTGGCTGATTGTGATTACAGTGATTACAGAGCACAGCAGATTTAGCCAGTAAACTTTGTCTGATAGCGGGATCTGTACCTACTGTCTAATAATAAGTTTTATGCTTATATCGCAGATTTAAAAGAAGTTTAAATTAAGGTGTTGTTAAGTCTCAGCAGTAATTATGACATGGCCAGCAACAGCTTATTTGCATAAAACTGAAACCAGCAAGAATAGAGCCCTTTAAAGTATAAATTGTACCATTTTCCAATACATTTATAATGGGGTCACTGTTACCTTACCATCAGGTTTAAACTGGCTAAATCTGTCTATTTTATATTGTAATAAGATTGTGATAACATAGAAGTAATAATAATATTGTTGTAATTATGCAATATGCAATTTCACTGTAATAACAGTAATACAATTGTGGTAATAAGAAAAAAGAAATAACGTGATAGTGTTAATAAACATAGTAATAACATGGTAAAGACACTAGTAGTTTGTAGTAGTGCTTGAGACCAAAAACAAGCGGTCTCGTCTCGTCTCGGAATCAACCTTGTTTGAAATCTGTCTTGTTTTGTTTTCGGCGTGAGGTGGACTTGGAGACTGTGGACGAGACTGGCCGAGTCCGAGTCCTCTGTATGAAGTGAAGTTCATTAGAAACTGGACCTTTTTTCTATAGTTACTGACCGTCAACAATTCATTCATACAAACCGAATCAGTACTTTTTTCTGTGTGCCTTAAAAAATCTGCACACTGATTGGCTAACAGGGAAAAATAAGCTACTCCCGCTTTTGTTCGGTATTCAATCAATGAAGACTCTTTATTTTGAATAGTCCGATGTTAAGTTTAATGTGCTCTTTCAACGGCTAGCTGAGGTTATATTCTTTGTGTTTTTTTCCAGACATCAAGAAAGAAAGCACAAGAAGAAGTTAGTGCAAACTAGCGAGATAACTAACGTTAGCAGTGGGCTAGCTAATCGTAGCAACGAGCTAACTAAAATACTAATGTTACTGGAGATAGAACTAAAGCTAGCGACCTAGCCCATGTTCTACCTATGTAAACTTAACATGAGCTTACATGTTGCCTGGATGCCATATGTGGCCCAGGTTCGGACCTTTCAATATCGTTGCTATCAGGGCTATCAAGTTATTTATGTGTATTAGTGCTGGATCCACACAAAACGCTTGGTTTGAACTCTTGGATTTGACTGGCAGTGTAGCTTAGGCAAACTGACATATGTATCAGCGCCCGCGGGCAGTCGCACGGATCTAAGTGTTCATTATAATCCTACTCTTTGGCTAAAGCACCTGCAGCGAGCGCCCCCGTGTTCCCCACAGCGTTGCCCCCCTGCATGCTGCTTCTCACGCTGGCCTGCTTTTACGTCTGGCTGAGGGCGAGGTGACAGCGTAATAATGCTGTGGGGGAAGCGTTCATGCGCTGACTCGTGTCCCCTTTCGACAGCACAGGCCCTTATTATCAACTCATCCAGGAGCCACAGGTTCATCGCCCAACACTCTCACCACTCGTTTGCACTTTGTTCTGTCTCTCAGTCACCCTTGTGTGTCTTTTCCACCCCCCACATTTTGTTCAGTCCCTCCTTTCAGAGGTAACACTTTCCCATTTACTTGTCTAGTAGATAAATTCAGTTTCGAAAGAATAATTAATACTGATCTGTTTTTGTTTTTTGGGCTGTGGAACTGCTGGAATGGCAGACTAATGGCCTTCTAAGCATGTAAATACTCTGCATTATTTATCAGCAGAAAACAGGGAGACATTAGCTGGCTCAAATATTTACCAAATCGTTATTTAGCTTCGCTTGCAGACGCGCTAAGGCGCTACAAAATGGTTAAAATTAGCCCATTAAGGATAGAGACATACTTGCTGTTAACTTCTTTTTTTAAGTGCGCATGATGGCTGCCTCTTGTAACATGCGTCCGGCTTTAGAAACGAATGCAACACATATGCAACGTGCAGTACACACACAAAAACACTAGGGGCAGTGCATCGAAATTGCAGAAGCTAAAGGTAAAGGTGCTGGACTGGCCAAGCATGTTTCCAGATCTAAACCCTACTGAGCATCTGTGGGGCATCCTCAAACAGAAAATGGGGGTCTCTAACATCCACCAGCTCCACACCATCCGTCATTGAGGTGTGGAAGAAGAAGTGAATTCCAGTCACAACCTCTGATGGTCTAGTGAAGCAGTGCTGGACAGTAATGGTGGCCAGTACAAATATGGACAAAAAATTAGTTGGCTGTGGTTTAAACTTTAACGGCTGTGATCATTTTTTTTGTGTTTACAGCAAATTTACACTGTTATACAAGCTGTACACTGACTACTTCACATTGTGTCAAAGTGTTACATCTTCAGTGTTGTCTCATGAAAAGATATAAGATGAAAACAGATGATTTGTTTATATTATACACGAGCCATAAAAAGGGCTCCGGTGTTTTTGTATAACCCTGCTTTAGTTCACTGGATTAGTGGTTTCTGAAGAATGAAAAGGACAGGATTTCTGCTCTTGCTCATGAATATTCATACATGCAAACCAAAAAATATCGCCTCTGATTGGCTAACAGCACTGCAGCAGAGAATGCTACCTGCCTTCCCACACTGCCTTCCCCCACAGTAAATTTTACAGCTCTAAAACTCAAAGGACAAAATGTTTTCAAAGTCCCCTCTATATCATTAAAATGCAACGCGAACGGCACCCGCTTTGACCGGTGTTCTGTTGAGAGTTGTGCTCCCTTGTCAAACCCTGCTTCCCTAGTGTATATTTAAAGTCTCAGTAAAACGCGGAATCCACTGGAGGAATCCTGGAAGAAGACCTGTTGGACTGACTTGAGACTGGGAAAGAGATCCACCTTCCAGCCAGACAATGACCCTAAACATACAGCCAGAGCTACAGTGGATCACAGTTCAGATCAAAGAATATATTAATGTGTTAGAATGGCTCAGTCAAAGTCCTGACCTAAATCCCATTGAGCATCTGTGGCAATTAGGGCTGGCCCGAATAGCGTTTTTTGAGCTCCGGATATTCGGCACTGATTCGAAGCGAATATTCGAATATTCGTTTTTAAAAAAAGAGGTAAAAAAAATAAATAAAAAAAAGCAAATCACGGCCCCTTTAATCCACTGAAAAATGTTCAATTTGCTCTGACCGACGAGACATATTCACCCCGGATTTTTGGTGTTTTTATCCCCCATATTTTTGTGTTTTCACCGCATATTTTTTCTGTGTTTTTAGCCCAGATTTCTTTGTGTTTTCATCCCGGAATTTCTGCTGCCCCACACCGCGGCTTATCCGCTGCGTAAGCAGGCTAGGAGGCTGCTGCACGGTTTCTCCGCTGCGCAAGCCAGCCCAGTAAATTGCTGTTTGTGTTTTCACACTTAGGTTATTTGCTTAAAAAAACAAACAAAAAAACGTTTGTTCAGGAAGTATTTTATATTCTTAAACATTGTTAATTATATTAGAGGACAGTCATTGTAAACTGTACTTGGTCTATTTCGGTTAAAGGATTGTGCAGGGCATATTACTGATTTTGTATTTTTGCACTTGGGCTATAAGCTCAATATTAAATATTTCGTTTGTTTAGAAATTATTTTATATTTTAAACCATGTTAAATTATATTAGAGTAGAGGAAAGTCATTGTTAATGACGTTATTGTACTTGGTCTATTTCGGTTTAAGGATTGTGCAGGGCATAGCCGTATTACTGATTTTGTATTTTTGCACTTGGGCTATAAGCTCAATATTAAATATTTCGTTTGCTTAGAAATTATTTTATATTTTTAAACCATTTTAAATTATATTAGATAAGAGGAAATTCGTTCAGACATCATTTTTGTAGGCCAGGCTTTTGTAACCGATTTAGCCCCTACTGTTGCCACATTACCCCTTACGTTTTATTATATAAATCAGTTTCGAAGAGCCTGCATTTTTTTTTATCATGTATAATAGAGGTCTGCGCGAGACTGATTTTTAAACCCACTCTTCCACGCTCCCGCGTTTCTGTCTCGTTACCGCTCCGCAAAAAAATTGCTTCTTTTAATCCCGCGCCCGCCCGCCACATACACATTTCTGCCGCTCCCGCCCCACGTTCCTAATATAAATTAAATAAACTACATTTAATGCTTCAAATTTACTTATATATTTATTAAAACAGCAGCGCTGAATAGTGCGGTCCCGTTCCTTACCCCAGTCCAAACACCATCGGTGTGTGCGTGTGTGTGTCGGTCCATCCTGCGCGTTGAGAGATTTCTTTAGGTTTTTTTTTTTTTTACAATTATTACAGTTTTCTTAACTATTTATTAATTTGCTCCCGCATCGTCTGGATTAAACTCCCGCTCCAGCCAATAACAGTTTAGTTCTGTCCCGCGCGCAAGATATTCTGACGGGACCCGCGAAAACAGAAGTGGTTAGAGTGAGGTGGAACTCTGGAAAGGAGAAAAAAAACGAATATCCGAATACCAAAATTAAAAACCGAATACCTACTCAACGAACGAATATCCGAATACCCGAATATTCGGGTCCAGCCCTAGTGGCAATACATGAAAAATGCTGTTTAAAAAAAAACGCTCTCCATCCAACCTGGCTGAACTATTTTCGAGCTATTTTGTAAAGAAGAATGGGCAAAAATCTCTAGAATAAAGAAAAGGTCTCTAGATTTGCAAAACTGGTCGAGGCAAACCCCAAAAGACTTGCAACTGTAATTGCAGTAAAAGGTGGCTCTACAAAGTATTGCTATAGAGGGGCTGAATACTTTTGCATGTCACACTTTTCTGATTTTGTTCTATTATCTTCAGGATCAATCTGACCCCATTTAATGTTTAAAGTATCTGAAAAAATGGTTGACATTAGTTTTGTGATTCATATTTATTGTATTTCTTAATTTGACGAAGACAATACGTAAAATATAAAATGTCTTAAATGTTTTAATTTCAATGTCTGTTTTAATAAGGTTGTTTTATTTGCATTAAATAAAGAAATATGTTAAATATAAAAAAAATGTTAAAATAAACTACTGTCCCCATATGGGACCATTGTTCTTTGCAAAAACAACTTCCTGTGCAAAGGCAAAGAGTAGGTTTTATACTTGTTAGTTTCAGCTATTTCCAGAGAGCTAGAAGAAATAAAAATGCACACCAAGCTCAGGAGGATATAATACTAATATAACCTTACATTAATGCTAGAACATCTGATAACTCATCAGATAAACATAAAGTAACTAGAGAATAAACTTTTATAACATGTATTGACCCAGATAATTAAGAGTGTTAGTAAATATGAGGAAACCATCATTTTCTTTCCATTTCACAATTATGTGTTGACCAACTTTGTGTTGGTCTATCACCTAAAATCTCAATAAAATACAGGAGAAAAAGGTGACAAAATGTGAAAAAGTTCAAGGATACCTTTGCAAGCCACTGTATTTTTTAGATTTGGAGCAACATATTTGTGAGAATGTGCAATGTGTTGCCTTTGTTGTGGCAAAACCAATCCTAGAAGGCTTAATTTCCACCCCCCCACACACACCAACACACACACATGTCTAGACCAAGAGCAGATCAAGGTGGAATAGAAATCTCAACTTGACAAGGCCCCATTCTTCATTGTGGGCTTGGCAGGCCATGCTGACTGGCCAACTGTGAGAGAGGTGGACAGGTGCTGTTTATAAAGCCATGAGCTTTTATATATGAGCTGACATGGCGGCTGGCACATGAGCCAAAAACTACAGAGATGAAATGGCCACAGGAGACCGTCCGACCGAGCGTGTGAGATGGCAACAAAATGACCTTATATGAAGAGACCAGAGTCTTTTGAAAGTATCTTGACAGCTGCACAGGCAGGTTACATGTAGCTTATGAAAGAACTAATGGGAAGTGAACGGAGGAGAAACGGACGAATGAAGGCTAAATCAGGTATCAAAAGTTAATCAGTTTGATAAGGTTTCATGATCTTGGTTCTGCAAAGCTGGATTAGTAGTTGGTGACCACAAAGTCCACCCTACCCTTTGTAATGACAGGATGAAAAATCAATTGCTTATTTAGACAGATGAATGTTTTATTTCATTTAGGCCACATACTGTATAGTAACAGTCAACATGAAACCAACACACATGAAAGCACGATTGATCCAAGCATGACTGCCCTGTGCTCGGTTCTATAGATAATTGATGAACATAGATTGAACATTCCTAGAAAAATAAGTTCTTAGAAAGAAATTAAGAGAGAAAGACCTTCGGGAACATCAACAAGGTCTAGGTGAAGCTGATGTGTGGTTTCAAATGGGACCATGTTCACACTTGGGATTAACCTAATCACTCAAACCACATTAGGTGGTGTTCACACATGAGACACATATGACCTCATTATTAATGTAGTGTAAATGCCAAAGTGTCTTGATGTGTCGCCCCCTACGATGCCAGATCACACTTGGTCTTCATTACAGACAGTTTGACAGCCTAACTTTACATTAACGAGGCCCTGCAACCACTGGCGTACCTTCTTCTGTTATTTCAGCAGGACAATACTCGTCTCCATACCTCTGCCGTCTCAAGAGATTGCCTTGAAGACACAGATGTGATATCAACACTCCACAACTATAGTGTAAAAACTGCTTTCATTGCATTCATATTTGAAGTACATGAGATGTGTTATCGCAGGAACCATTAGGAACCTCTACAACTACTGTATATGCCACAATGTCTGGAATGTTGCATCACATATACATTTCCCATGCAATGCACCCATGCTAGACTCTACTTCTGTATGTGTAGGTCAATAAATATGACTAAGAGTTAGCCGGTCAAATGAGTAATTTTTTTTTTAAATTATGTATTTGTTCCTAGTAACCTTTTCTTTTGTTCCAATACCATCTAATTTTGACACTTCTTTCTGGGTGCAACTATTTTTGCAACTATTTCTTTGATGATAACTGTAGGACCATACTCTCTACAGAAGTTAACTGAGCATGGAACTAAAACTGGTTACCTCATCTCGATTTTGTTAGAGAGCTTCAAAAAAATAATAATAATAATAATAATTCAATAAATGTATCAGTGGAAAAATGATGTGAGAAATCTGGCCACAAGCATTTACAGGAGATGCACTAAATATGCCAAGAGTGAAAGGCAAGGCTTTTTGACAATCAAGGTCACATGTTAATGCCATTTATTTTTTTATTTAAAAAGGGGCAATCCACACTCGTGATAAAAAACAGCAAAATCAGTAACAAAGGTGAAAATACCAAGAATGGTAAAACAGTCAAAAACATGAAAGGGAAGTGATGTATATATAAGGGCAAGGCAAAATTACACAGAGAAATACAGAGTTATACACAGAGAAAACAATAGGCAAAATAAACACATTCTACAGACAGACAGAACCAAATCTAATACTCGGCAGTGAATGAATGAAGTGCTCGGGTTTATATAGTAAGGTGAAGAGGTGAAAATCAATACTCAGGTGATTTCAGGGAAGTATTGTCTGGGAGATGTCATGTGATCAGTCATGTGAGCGAGTGAATGATTGATATCAGTATTAGTGGTGCATTCTGGGTAATGGAGTCCAAAGCTAGGAGATCACTGGTAGACGCATGTGCAGAAGGAATAGAAGCACCATCAACACCAGGTGGGTGTGAGAGCCTGAGATCTTCTCTCTGTAACATGCTTTTCACTTTCACGGTTCATTTTGTTTTTTCTTGTGCGAGTTTTGCGTCATCTGGAGCTCATCGCTAAAAAAGGAAAAAAAAAAGGGGGGGAGGGGGTAGATTTTGCTCAGCTCTCCTGGGCTTGAACAAATAGCTGAGAGAGAAGCTAATCTCCAAATCAATAGTAATAAAGTTACTCTCTTCAGGCAATTTGAGAGAAAAAAGAACTTTCTGTAAAACTTCCCCCGGAGCCCCGGGCTGCTAATTACTCTAAAACTTCTATATTAGGATAACATTCCCTTTCAAACCCCCCCCCCCCATCGCCTTTGCATATGTCTTCCTGTACAGTCCCACAATGAAAGTGCCAGTCTGATGGATTTGCCACTGAACTTTGGGCTGTCAGACAGTGTAACTCAGCCTTTTTTATTCCACTTCCCCTCGTGCCTGCCGTGTCAAACCCAAATACTATTATACTTGTTATAATTCCTTATTACTCCAGTGACAAAGGTCCTGCTCTGAAGGTGACTTCATTAAACTATAGGTTATTGCCTCATATATCATACCTATGGGAGCACAATTTTTAGGCTCTGCTTGGTGCTCGACTGTGAAATTGACTGCTTTCTGTCAAAAAGTAATTAAATGAAGCCACTGGTTATGGGTAAAACAAGCAAACAATTGAAACTTACCTAAGAGTGATCAGGTTGGATGGTTATCTACTTATCTACTGGTAATAAGCAAAAGGCCACCGTTTAGTTTTGTTTGGAAATGGAGCGTAACACACTTTGTAACAATAGTAGGATAAATGCAATTAAAATGACAAAATAGAAAAATGATATGATCAACTGTACACAACATTCCAAGCTTAAAATAAAATGTTATCATAATCCTTGAAATCACTGTTCAAATACAATGAAACAATTAAAAAATGTAGAAACACAGTCCTGTAAGTTCAATTAAATGAATAGTGAAAATGATTTAACAATTTTAATAAAGCTTTGGCTCTAAGCTTTTAGTGCCTAAAACACAAACATGTATGTAGGTATCATGCACATTCCTTCCTTATAAAAATAAAAGTGGAACAAAGTGAAATTTAGAATCTGATATATTTTGAAATGTAGACATGCACAAATTCCAAAACACTGCCTTCAAGAACAAAAGGCATTTAAAATGTTAAGAATGAACACCAGGTTTTTTTTGACAATCAACCTCATTTGTTAATGCCATTTTTTTAAAACTCATAGTCAAAACACGGCAAGATCAGTAACAAAAGGCTAATAAAAAAAGGTAAAAATATCAAGAATAGAAAAAACAGTCTAGCTCATAAACATGGGAGGGCAGTAGTATATATACACGTAAGGGCAAGGCAAAATCATGGTCAAAAACACAAAAACAGTCATTAACAGAGAAAACTATGGGCAAAATAAACACTTTATATAGATGGACAGAACCAACACTGTAATACTCGGCAGTGAGTAAATGCTGGGTAAGTGCTGGGGTTTATATAGTGAGGTGAACAGGTGAAAATCAATACTCTGGAGATTTGAATTGAATTGAATTGAATTGAATCAGTCATATGAGGGAGTGAATATCAGTATGTGCTGCGTACAGTATGTAGTTAAAATGGAACAAGGTGAAAATCAGAAACTGACATTCAGATGTCAGATTTGTACACAAATTCCAAATCACTGCCTTCAAGACTTTTTTTTTATATCTGTTACTAAGAAATGGCAGTTCAGGGGAACAATGGAAGTCAATATGAGATTTGTAAGACCAAGAACAAGCAGTGTGAGGAGGGCAGATCTATAATGCTTTAGGATTGTGTTGTTCCAACCCGGCACCACATGTATATGGACCAGAATATGGAGCACATAGTACCAAACATTTGCATACAAATTAAATATTGCATCTTATATTTTACTATGATTCTTTTATTTTACTTAACTGGATGAAAGAATATCACTTAAGTCTGTAGATACACTTTATATACTTTAGTTAGTATTGTATACAGTATTAACCCACATGTAGCATCTAACATATTGTTAACCTACACTTTGAAATTGTTACTAAACTTTAAGCCACAGTGTGAATTCTGCATTCCACAATTTTACATTTAAAATTTTATTTTTTTTTGCATTTTGCATTTTCCCTTTCTTATCCTTTTTACTATTGTTTCATGTTGTCCCGTTTTACTTTTCTCATATTTGAACCCTCTGCCATCCCCTGAGTACTTTAGATGTATTCATTTAGGAGCAAACCTTTAAAATGTCAATGCCATGGAATATACAGTAATTACATATGACGATAAACCATCACCATGTAGATCATGCTCTGTGCTTAGAATCAGAATACTAAAAATCATAATAATCATCATAATAATGATCATAATAGCAAAATAATCATAATAATCAAAATTATAAGAGCGAAAACAAAATATGTAAAGCTTGTTGATGGATATAAGCAATACAAAAAATGCCTTGTGTGTAATTTGGAGTGTGCATCTATACCGTGTTTTACTGTAGTCGCTTGCACAGTGGAGCTGGAGGAAGGAAGCTGCTTGTGTTTCTTGTAGAAAGAATGAAAATGGAAATGAAACAAGTTTTACTGTCAAGGCTAGACAGTACTCAGACATGTGCAGATGCAGAAAACTGTGATTTATTTTACACCACAGAAACAACGGGTAGTCAATATACAGAAAAGGTTCAACAGGGGCGAACAGCAGCCAGAGCGATAACACGTACCAAAAAACGAGGGACAGTCCTGAGGTCATACACGGCACGGCAATAGTGAAGAGCAGGCAAAAATCAGCAACGGTATAAACAGTCCAGGTAATACACAAAAGTCCAATATCAGAGCGTAGGCAAAAATCAGAGTCGAGAATAAACAATCCAGGGGTCATACACAAAAGGAAACACAGGCAAAAATAGAAACGCTTTGTAAAGTGGAAAACCAATCAATACTCAGCACAGGTGTGCGTGTGAAAGGGATATTTATACTGTGAAAAATTAGTATTCCGGACTTCCGGGGGGTGTACTGAGATCAGGTAAATGTGTGACGTCAGCGTGTTGTGCGTTCTGGGTGGTGTAGTCCGGAGACTGGAGATCGCAGGGAGCACTGAGTGTGGGAGAGACAGGAGCGCTATCAGCACCTGACCTGACATTTACAGCTCAATAAACATAATTTAGCCAGGTCTAATCAACAAATATACACGAGAGAGAAAACTACGGTTCTACTTACTATATTTTTAAACACTACGTTATGCATACACCACAATTTAAAGTCTTATTAAAGAAGAAAATCAAGGTGTTTCTGCAGTCTACTTCACTCCATACTACCAGTATTCTGCACTGTTTTACTAATGTATTATATTGTTCAGTTTTACTTACTTATTTTTCTCATATTTGAACCTTCCACCATCCTCCCGTGCCCTGAGCATAACGTCTGCAGCATTAGAATGTCAGTGCCATGCAATATACAAGAATTACCTATGACAGTAAACCATCATCAACAAAACAAAACCTTGGCAGGTGAATTCATTCTTGCTTAAAAAAAAGACAAACAAAAAAACAACAGCGAAAATATTCCAATTTTAAAAGAAGGCAAGGCGTCCCCAGACTTTTGAAAGCCCAGACAAGTGTTGTGAATAAACAGACTGACAATAAAAGGTCAGAGAGAAGAGCAGATCTGGCCCAGAGCAGGCAAACCCCTGTCTCTCCTGAGCTCTCATTATCCCAGCTCCATCGCCGCAGCCTCACCTGCTCCCCACCTCTCGCGCCTTCTGCCGCCTCGCAGGAACGAGCCCGGAGAGGGATGGCGAGAGAGAGGGGGAACAGCTGGCTAGCATCAAAATCACACCGCCCCGGTTAAGAATGACTCCAGAATCTGTAGAGGCAGCACTTTCTCTGCTCACAAAGCGACAGACTGTTAAGAAGAGGGAAGGGAGGGGAAAAAAAAAGTGCTCAGTAAGTTGAACAAAGATGTCGAGTCATAACTCACCGGTATTATATAGGGAGGTCACCTGGGTAAGTGGTTTTGTCGACTCTGTTTGGGCACTTATTGAGTTTGCTTTATTGGGTAAGAAACGCTAAAGCTTATCTCACCTGGAACGTGCGGTACTTCCTCTTCCTCATAACCGTACCTACCACCAGATTCTGCGAGTGGAATGCCAAGTCTTTTCCCCTTTTAAGTATTTATGGTACCGTGTTGGTGGCAGGGCGTGATGAATATGGAGAAGGAAAAGGGAAGGAAGGAAAAAAAAACTGTACCACAGCCAAAATATGGCGAGGCACCTTTTTTTCGCGAAGAACATGACAAATAACCCACTCAATACAGCAAAGAGGAAATTCCCTAAGAGTGTCTGGAGTGAAATGTGGCCGGGACTGTGCGGTAGAATGATGGTGGCTGCGCTCGCTTCTTATCGGCCTATTTCTCTTCCGAACAAAGACACAAAAAGTCTTTTTTTTATCCACCTAATCCTCTCTTTTGTTGCCTGGCGTTATCGGGATGTAACTGATTTAAGCTAATGAAGTGAAAATGCAATTAATTCCCTGAACTGTTGTGTCTATGGAGCAGGAATTTACACTCCACTTCCTGCAGACATTATTTTTGCTGGGCCGGGTGGGCGGCCTTTCTCCGACGGTGGCCTTTTAATGTAGCTTGCCAGCAATTATGATGAATCACAGTAATTAAGCGTTTCCAAAGAAAGCCTACTGTAATTGATGGGGCTGCTTATGAAAGTGAAAAGCAGGTACGGAGAGCTCTGTTATATTTGTGCAGGTAGACATGCTCTGTTGTCTCCTTGCCATGGTCAGAGCAGTCACGCGAAAGAAAACAAAGAACATCTTTCCCTCCCTTCATGGCCATTTTAGCGTGAAAATCTGAGAGAAAACAAGGAACATCTTCCCACAGCTCACTGTAAAGATCTGAACGAATACATGTTTTCGGATTACTGGAGAAATTATATGACAAGGGACCTAAATAAAAACAAAGATCACCTGCTTTGTGACCTATTTAACACAAGAATATTAAATATTAAATATTAACTGATGCCAGGACTCTGCCCATGCAGATCACCAAAAAATCAGACTAGTGAAAAGTCATCATAATAATGGTAATCATAATAGCCACATTTTTTAAATAAATATATGTAAAGCATGTTAATAGCAGGAGATTGCTGGTTTGAATTCCGTTCATGTAGCTTGTCATCAGCTGCCGGAGTCCTGAGAGAGCACAATTGGTCTAAAGGGTGATGCTGATCAGCACAAGGCGTCTGTGAGCTGATGCATCGCTGCACTTTCCTCCGAGTGCGCTGTGATGCTACTCGGCAATGCTGCATCCGCAGCAGTTTAAAAAGAGGCGGTGGCTGACTTCACATGTATCGGAGGAGGCATGTGCTAGTATTCACCATCACTACTGAGAGTGCGAGTCCTAATGAGTGGCTTGGGAAATTAGCCTTGTAAACTGGGGAGAAAATGGGATAAAAATAGAAAGAAATAAAAAAGAAATAAAAAAGCATGTTAATTGATATAAGCAATACAAAAGTAAAACATTTGCACAAGAAAACAGATGAATGTCCTGTGCGAAATTTAAAGTGTGCATCTAAGCCTGTTTTTACTGTAGTCGTGTACAAAGCGGAGCTTGGGCGAAGCTACTCGTGCTACTGTTTAACATTTAAAAATGCTAACCTTTCTCTTAATAAAAGTAAAATACATCTGTTTTTAGGTTAAATCCACTAGATTTTAAACATCATCTTATGTATAGATCAATCTAAAATCTTAAAGTATTATCGAATATATAGATGGTTGTATATACAGTAGATGAGAATTTAGACTTATTTAGAATTAGAATTATTATTTAGAATTATTGGGATGCCAAATATAGGAAAATTAGCTATTTGGTTTTATGTAGACCAGAGTTTTGAGACCTATAAAATATGAAAAACAAACTGTGACAAAATGGCCCCATAAAATGATTGAAGAAGCCTTTCCATACTATTAATGTATTAAGTAACATAGGTATCAAGTTATATTACTGTAGCATTTTGGAGTAATGGAAGTTCAGGAACTTTCCCAATTTGTGCCGGCCCTAGTAATACCAGTGTAACTACTGTAATAGCCTCCAGTGACAGTAAAAAAAATATATATTTCTTTTCTTTTTTAGATGCAAAGCACCTTAAAAGACCTGACTTCCATGTGTAGGAATACAAGTGTGTTGATACATTGTATCTTGCCTTAAATATAGTAAATAAAAAGCATACAAAAAGGCATTGATGTTAGTATTAATGATTCCCCTTAATGGAACATCTTCAGCCTGCTAAACATGAGTAAATGAGTGAGTAATTGTGTGAATAAGTACAAGCCATGCATTTATTTGTTGTATTTAATGTTACACCATGTGTTTTTGGAAGTGAGGTTGTGCTTATAATAGTGCCGCAGTGCATGCAAGCAGGTCCATGTTCAGTTCACTCTGGCCCTGGGGTAATTTGATGGACCTGAAGCATCTCCCAGTGGGCAGCAGATCAAACAGATAATGTTGAGGGTGGAATGGGTCTTTCAGTATGTTAGCTGCTTTGTTGAAGCAGCAAGAGCTGAGAAAGGTCCTCCAGAAAGGGCACCGAGCAGCCAATGATTTTCAAGAACTTGCCTGTCCACTGCTGAGGATTTGGCACGCTCTCAATAGAGCAGCAGCAGTAGTTGGACACCAGCAGCTTCTCCTGCAGCTTGTTCTTATTTTTCTTGAGGATCCTCTGGAATCCTGCTGCTGTGCCTTGTTGACTATTGCGGTGGTGTTGGTGGTTCAGGAGAGGTCTTCAGGGCCTTTTATTAAAGTGTATGTGGGATTGGCAAGTAAAAAAGTTTTGTGGGCAAATAAAGGATCCTTCGACTGTTTACTTACTGTTTATTCTACTTAGTACAGCCTAATAAGGCATTTACCACAAATTTACTGTCATTTTAAAGTGAGAAAAGTGGAAAAGAAAGCCAGGAACATCTGCTTTGCATTCATTTTAAAAGGCACAGTCGGCAACCTTCTGCTGGTTTTCTTATGAGGCTCCCCCTACAGTCCCCTGGGAGTAAACGTTCACTGGTGCACTTCTGTCCCTTGGGTGCCTCCCCCTAGCCATG
Source organism: Astyanax mexicanus (assembly GCF_023375975.1). NCBI lineage: Eukaryota > Metazoa > Chordata > Actinopteri > Characiformes > Acestrorhamphidae > Astyanax > Astyanax mexicanus. The sequence continues at coordinate 17,867,303 of NC_064424.1, forward strand.
CATAATTGTTTTGAGCACAGTAGACCAGCAAACGTAACGAAAAAGGGTTTGTGCATTGCATGGTTGAAAGTTAAATACAATTTAAAAAAATCTGAACATTAACCTAGGGTCAACAGTAAAGGCTAGTCTAGACAGACACACTAGTTTTGTGAGTTTTATGACTACAGTTTTGTGAGCAAATACGACTAGATCTTGTGCTGGTTTCTAATTTAAGCAGCTCCTAGTAAAACGCACTTCAAACCAAACCTGGGCCAAAAAATGGGCTGTTTAGTAAAGTAAATACCCATACATGGACTGAACTTTACTTATGAAGCAAGTTTGCCAAAAAGCAAGTGATGGAAAGGAAGGCAGTTATTTAGGTTAGCTTTTACTGAAACAACATTGTTTGTCAGCGAGCTTATGACTAATAATCTAAACGAACATCCCCACTAGCCACTTAGCTATCCAGCAACAGACCACATGCATAAAAACAGTCGAGCAAAGACCTTTACAAATATTGACTACCATAATGAAAGCACAAATGTGCACGAAAAGTGAGAAATCATCCCAGTGTTGCTTAAAATAAGCACGGCATAGACTAAAGCGTAGGGTCAATGGGTATGCGTAAGGTATGGCTTAGGTTAGACGCAGAAGTATACATTGGCCTAATTAGGCTGTAGGTTGTCCCATGCTCCCAATCACCCCCTAAAAGTACTTGATGCTCCCCTCTTGTAAGAGTGTATCAGATCCCACATTTGGGAATGTTCCAATCTTCCCATGCTCCACAAGACATCTGCCATCCAGTATTTAATGTGAAAATGTTAAATAAAAGTAGCGACTCCATCCATTTCGCATCCATTTTAATGTGAAAGTAGGAAAGAAAACCAGGAACATCTGCTTCGCATACATTTTAATGTGGCGACATAAAAGAAAATGAGAAACCTTGCCTGCATTGCAGGCATTTCAGTGCAAAAACGTGCAAAAAAAAGCAAAAACACACAGGGAACATCTTTCGCTTTGCTGGCCATTTCAAGATGAAGGTGCTAAAAAAAGCATGGTAAGGTCTTCGGACTTAAGGACTCGGCGCATATTTCAACGCGAGATCGTAGCTTTGGAAAAAGAGGCGCATTAGAATGTCAAAGCTGGGCGAGCGTTTAGCTTGGAGATGGCAGAGGCAATTCCGTCAGCATCTTTTTTTATTGCTCCTGGAGGACGCTGCTAATCCTCCGTGCCATTACAGCACCTCGCAAGCCTCCCTGTGGGTAGAGCCTCCTTCGATCAAGCTTCCATTTGAGTAAATGCTGCAATGGCAGGATATTATACCTCCTGTATTACATCTCACAGAGGGGACGCAGATGCTCCCCGTCAGCTCTTCCCCCGTAGTACAGTCAAGCCACCATTAGTCTGCATACAAGCAGAAAGGGGATTGGGGTGGGGTAGGAATGAGGGAAGGAGGTGAATGTATTTGGGCTAGGGGAGCAGGGCTGACAATTTTCCGCATGGATTGGTCAGGCTCGTCTCCGGCCTCCCCGCGGACGTGTAGTCTGAATCATAGTAGAGGCGATGCGGCGGTGGCCTTTTTACTCTTCCAGCCTTCCCCTCCAGGTCCTGGGACATTGGCCTGGCATGCATAAATGATGGTGTGCATACGTAAGGGTTCCATCAGGCATATCCTTTCTGCTCCCCCGCTGTGGAAATGATATGAATCATGGGCAGCGCCGTGGGGAGTGCTCGGGTTGCACTTGTGCCAGCTGACCCAGGAAGATTAGAGTGTAGGGAGGGAGAGTGAAACGCACTGTTCTTTTTGGGAACTTGGAACTTTTGTATTACTGCAGCTCAGACAGATGAGGTTGTGATAAGCTCTTAAGAAGGGCCATTTCAAGCGTTTGGGGACTTCAAGCAAAGTGAACCTTAGCCTAACTGCTGCTAAATTACACCATTTGGACAAGACAGGTAGGTCTAATTGATCCACGGTAAATCGCCATCTACTGCTGTCTTCTTTTATCCTTTCTTTCCTCCTCCTTTTTCTTCTTTTCTGTCCTGATGGATAACTTCACTTCATGATTGCTGGAGTTTCATATTTTGCTGGCTGCAGGAATCACAAACCTGGCTGGCTGGCTACTGTAAGCGACTATTGGGAAGGGCCCCCTTGACGAGGATTCCAATAACAGTTTTGTTGTACTTTCCCACATTGTTCGTCACAAAATTTAGAGGGGGGCTCACACAGTTTGTTGTTTGTTGCATTCAATTTATAATGACCAGACCAGCTTGGGGCCCTTGGCAATTGATTGAGGTATGCTTGCCTTGTTGCAATGTTGAGCTGTTGGGCCAAAGTTTGGGGACTTTTTGCCTTCTTTAGAAAACTTCCATCTGTTTGATTTTGTTGCTCTTTGGTGAGACCACAAATAAGCCTTCTTACATATCACAAGACTTGTGATTTACATTGTGAAGAATAATATCAGTTGCTTATTTCATTTTGTACCTTTTCCACTGCATGATACTTATATACCTCAACTCTTGTCTACCTGACTCTTCCCACTTTTTGGCACCTGGTACCTGGTTTACTTTCCACTACCACATCTCCCCCTGGGTAAAATGCATCTGGTTATATTGCAAAACACTATCACTACAGTTTTTGGTCTCTCTCTCTCTGGCACCCCCTCCACAGGAAGTGCTGCGCCCTGCTGACCAGTGGGAACCCTGGCTGCAGTCTTGGTGGGAGTGGCTGTCAGAGACAGCGAGATACAGAGAGAGAGGGCTGTTGGCACATTATGTGCTGTGTTTTAGTAGTTTGGCTTTTAACTCTTCTGTATGGAACTATTCCGTTTGGGCATGTTGCCTAGTTTTATTTTAATAGTGTTTATACTCTTTGTTTTAAAGATATATTCAATATTTTTAAGGTATTTTATCACCTAAAGATTCAATCTGGTAAGAAAGGTGCACCAATATGTTCCAAACCATTTATGACTCTACTCTGTTTGGTTTCCGTTGGCTATAGGGCAGGGAAAGTATCATCAACTGTATATCATTTAGGCCAAGAGATGGTTCCTCAATGCTGGTCCTGGTGAACCCAGCCCAGAACATTTTGGAGGATAGCCTGCTTAAACACACACACACTGCAACTGTGAAAAAGAGCTTGATATTGAGCTGGTTAGTTGAATTTGGTATATTGGTATACATTCACAGGCGGTGCCAAGACCAGGATTGAGGGAACCTGATTTAGGTTACTGAAACTAATATCCCAATGGTGGGCCAATTGTCTGAGTTATAAGAGGTTATGAGTTATAGTCTGAGACTATTCAAGATTCTTGTGGCTTTTTGTGGCTTTTTGCTTCACATAGAGTGACTCTCCTCTGTGGCTAATGCATTCGGCAAGGTTTAGAGGTCACATTTTTGTTACTTTTTTAGAACCATTAGTGAGCAGCTAATAAAAAAGTACCCAGTTCCATTTTCCAAAATTGTAAAGGCAATTTAACTCTATGGAAAAGCCCATTTGTGCATCTGTTGTGCAGTATGTAGGGCAATAACCATTGCTAGGAGCATTGTCTGATACTGGGTAACTAAGCTACCACTAATAGTGGTATATCTTCTGGGCCTGAATTAAGTATGCCAGAAGCAAATGTACAAACAAATTGAATTAGAAACAAATGACAAATTTTCATTTCGAGTTGAAAACATTTGAAAACAATTCAGAGGACGAACCCTAGAAACTATTTTGTCAAATAAATTGAAACACTTGAAGCCTACACCTCCAGTGCTGTGCATGTAGTCTTCCCCTAGTCAGCGACTCCTGCTTGATTATGTCCCACGTTGCTTAGCAATAGCTGGGGAAAAGAAACCCAGGAACCCTTCCTTCTGCATGACAACACAGCTAATTGCTTTCTTGAGGACCCCCAACAACATGAAGGCACATGGCACAGCTGGGATTTGAACTTGACATTTTTCCAGATGAGTCACTCAGAGCCTCATGAGCTCATTAACTACCCAGATGTTAGGTGGAATTTGTACGCTAAATGTGAAGGTCTTACGAGCCGTCACAAGCCTTTCATCTACTGTAGATCATTTAGGCGATCGAAGCTCATATCCCAACGGTGGGCCCACCCTCCGCGCTGGAAGACGTTACGAGCCTCTCGGGAATCGTGAACTCGTGAGCACATCAGGCTGTTACAGTCATCCAGCTATTCCCATTGAAATGTGTGTTTTGCCTTCTCTCTGAAACTCTACCATAAATAAAATGAAGTGAACAGAGTGGTTTGGCACAGTACGCCATTTGCCCCTGATCCCAACCACTCAATTCAGCGAAAAATATGGCTCTTTCCATTTAGCGTGACATCCAGCTCAACAGCCAGCCCGCAAGGTTGTCCAGAGGGCAGAGAGTTGTGGCTCTTGACTGCAGGCCTACGCCGGGAGGGGAGCTTTGAGGGATGGTGCAGGCTCGCCGGAGCCAGCGTGGAGGCAGACACGAAGGCTGTGACCTCCGGTTGCCCCTACCGTTCACCACAGGCGGCCAATCAATAATCGAAGGCTGTGATGGATTTCGGAGACAGCACCTTGAGCGGGATGGGGGCGGAGTGAGGGTCTTGTTGTCCAGAGCCAGGTTCAGGTGAAGATAAAGGGACAGTGCCCCTCCTCCAGCTGAACCTTGACATTCATCACTGGCCCGGTGGCCTCATTAACATCCTGGGGGATTACAGATGAGCCTGTCGCAAAGAAGACCACCTCCTCTCTTCTTCCCTCGCTGGTGGAGAGAGAGACATAATGACACTGCCGCCACCTCCTCGATCTATTTCCTCACCTTTTCATAGCAGGCCACTCATTTTCCTGACTAACACATGATGGAGACGGAGAGAGAGTGGTGAATAGAGCCGGAGGGGCAACGCTGCATCATTAAGCCACTGTTCTCTGGATCAGTTTCATAACCTGAACTTACTTAGAACTTGACACTGTCTTGAATTACATAGAATTATCTAGATGTTAGCTATCACTGATCATTCAGTACATGCAGTATGTTGGTTCTAGTTATTTCCAGGGTGTGGTGTGTTTAAACATTCACTTTATAGTCGCTAAGAATAGGAATGTTCATAAAGAAGCACCCCACTCATCCACCATGACCCAGAGTGCTGTTATATACAGCAGAATGCTGGCAGGAAGAGCCGGTTCAAGTGCCAATTTTTCAAGTGCTAATTTTTACCTTCTACTCTACCTTCCACATAAATTAAACGAGATAAAGCTTTTGGCATCACTTATCACACTTGGCATGGGTTTACTCTGTTTACTACCTCTCCACAAACTGACTTTTTCCAGCTGAAAGATATTAGCTGTACACAGCTAGGATAGTAACGTTTTCTGAGGTAACTTAGCCTTAGCATTCGTATATTTACCAAAAAACTGGCTAAATTTCAAATAACATCTATCTACTGATCAATTTTGGCTTCCTGTGGTCTTGATATGGCTTTAATTTAATGTTTCTGCCAAAATTAAAGCTCTCTTAAAGGTTTTAGGGGAACATCATAGCAAAATACAGATTATATAGTGGAAACACTGCACTTTGGCATGCTGGAGGTTGTGGAATGGACTGGCAGAAAGATCCATTTCAAGTGCCAATTTTTCAAGTGCTAATTTTTACCTTCTACTCTACCTTCTACATAAATTAAACAAGATAAAGCTTTTGGCATGACTTCTCACATTTGGCATTGGTTTACTTTGTTTACTACCTCTTTACAAACTGGCTAATTTCCAGTCAAACGATACCAACTGTAAAGGGCTAAGATAGCAACGTTCGCTAAGGTAACTTAGCCTTAGAATTCCTTTGTTTACCAAAAAACTCAAATCAAATCACATCTATCTACTGATCAACTGTGGCTTCCTGTGGTCTTGATATGACTTTAATTTAATGTTTCTGCCAAAATTAGAGCTCTCTTAAAGGTTTTAGAGGACCATCATAGCAAATTACAGATTATATAGTGGAAACACTGCACTTGATGGTATGCTGGAGGTTGTGGAATGGACTGGCAAGAAGAGCCGTGCCAAGTGCCAATTTTTCAAGTGCTAATTTTTACCTTCTACTCTACCATCTACATAAATTAAATGAAATTAAAGGAAAGGAGCTTTTGGCATCACTTACTACAATTGGCATTGGTTTACTCTGTTTACTACCTCTTTACAAACTGGCTGTTTTCCAGCTAAAAGTTACCAGCTGTACAGGGCTAGGATAATAACGTTTGCTGAGGTAACTTAACCTTAGCATTCGTTTGTTTACCAAAAAAATGGCAAAATTTCAATTTTTACATCTATCTGCTGATCAATTCTGGCTTCTTGTGGTCTTGATATTGTTACGGGAGAGGGTGGTGTTGGATTCAAGTGCAGAGCAAAATGGTTGTTTGTTTTTGGATTTATTTAATTATTTATATTTCCAATTGTATATGTTTACTTAGGTTTATTTATAATCATTTGATTATACAATTGTTTCAGCTATGTATAAATATGTTTTAATAGTGTTTGTGTCAAAAGGGTGTGCTTGTGGAACTTGGTTTGGTTTTTCACAGAGGAGACTGGAAAATAGGTGGAAAACAAAACCCTGAAGAGGTGCACGAAAAAAGGCGGGAAACAGAACAAAGGAAATGCCACAAAATGGCATGTAAAACTGAAACACAGCTTTTTAGCTTTAAATAACTCAAACCAAAACACAATCAAACTCAAAACGGACTGAGCACAGCTTTTACTTTCTTTTGAGATCTTTTATATCTTTTTTGTGCGGCTTTCTTTTCTTTTCTTTCTTTCTTTCTTTCTTTCTTTCTTTCTTTCTTTCTTTCTTTCTTTTATTTTCTTTCTTTCTTTTTCTTTCTTTCTTTCTTTCTTTCTTTTATTTTTCTTTTCTTACACCCTCTGTTACCGGTCACCCCTCTTTAAAGGTGCGACGAGAATGAGTGGTTTGACTGGGCTTTATATAAAATACTGCACAGGTGTGGCTGGTTGCCACTGTTCACCGCTGGGGATTGTGGGACTTGGAGTTTCGGGACCCAACTCCACTTCTTTTTCCCCTCTGTTGCCCAGCTCCCCTGCTGGTGGCCAGTGGTGCAGCACTGCCCATCACAGATATGGCTTTAATTTAACGTAGTACTGCCAAATTAAAAGCTCTCTCAAACTAGAGTAGCATTTTTCATTGGTAATATAGTAATATACCTTATTTTATACCACCCTTTTGATTCATACTCAATTAAAAACTATATAAAACCATCAAAAACAGGTTTTTCAGGTGTTTCAGAAAATCACTCCAGTTCTTGATCAAACCAACATTGGTTGACTTTTTAGTTTTTAGTTCACAAAGGCCCTAAAATATGATTGGCTGCAGTACTTGTACTTCTAAAGAATTGTACTAGTCATGTACTAGTTTTGTTCCTGCTCATCACGAGCATGTTCTTCAACTTTTTTTATCTGTTTTTTAATCAATGTTTAAATTATTTGAGTACTTTTTTACACGTTTTCAACTTGTTTTTCTGTTGTTTTTTTTCACGTTTTACAGACGCATCTGGGGATTCGGCATGCAGCGTTCAGGACGCCATTGTTTACACCTGGGACCAGCTGTTAGCGTTCCAAAACACAGCAGTGCTGCCGGCAAAGAGACCAGAAATCCCCCACATACTCACTAATTAAGTCCTATGCACGACAGTACACTTTATTTTAAGGTCCAGTTGCATAAAAGTGTGTTTACCTAGTAATTGTGTTGTGTGTGAGGTGCAACACAGTTCTGTTGCCTCATGTTTATATAGCTTTTAGAAGTAAATCTCCCAACTAACATGATATCAAACAGTGAACTTCTATTTTCTGGGGAATTAAAAGAATCTAGTGTTGTTAAATTAGGCACTTAATGGTTGTTAATCTTCAGTTTTCCTCACCCATTTCTTAAAGTCAGCATGGCTTGAAAATTCTAATAAGAACTGCAGAGTCATTGGGGTAGTCAGTAGTAATTACTATTGACTTACAAAGTATGTATCATAAAACCATGAGTACCTACCTATTATTTACTTTAATTATTATATAAAATAAAGTGCTGCCAAAATAAAAGTGTAGTATTGTCACGTCTGGTTCCTAAAGTTGTTCCTCTCTTTCCCATACTCAGCTCTACCTGCAATTTCTAGTCTCCAGTCACACGGCACTACCAGAAAGTCAATCACCAGAATATTGATTTCACCTGTTCACCTCTGTATTTTTGCACCTTCACTTCACACACAACTAGTCGGGTATTGTCCTGTGTCTCATGTCACCTTGTTTTGCTTCTTTTATGACCCTTTATGACCCCTATTGCATTGCTGTGTTTGACCCTTGCACTGTCTCTGTACTTTGGTATGTTTAACCCCTGCTGCTGCTGTTTACTGGTATTGACTCTTCTCTTTCTGATCATTCTTTGTTTAATTGGGCGGAGTTTATTTAAATCTCTGCGGAGTTGGTCAGTATTTATTGTGTTTATTTGGGTTAATCATTGACATTTTCAACTTTGTCAAATGTCTCCAACATTGAACACCATTTAAAACTTTGAGAGTGACATTTCAACTCTCCAGCTTTTGCTGTGTACCTTCTAAACTCAGCAATAATGACATTGTGTTTACATCACCAAAATACAGTATATAGTGCATTCCAGTTTCCAGTTTAATGCATTAATGTGTTACCAAGTTAAATATGTAATTTTTGCATGAAGTTTATATGAGCAGAAGATGCTGCTCAGCCATACAGTAGCTCCTGTTTCGCGGGTATGATCTATCTTCTCGAACCTTGTGGCTTTCCCACGAGAACCTAGCTGCAGGGCAGCTGGAGCACCAGAGCTGCGGCGACTTCGACTTCGTCAGCTAAGGACTCGCTTAACCCGGGGTCTCCCCAGGGTACGTACACTGCGCGTTACTGTACTGTACTGTACTGTACTGATCTGCACAGAAACACAGATGAATGATTTCAGCCAGGAGGAGGCTTACGCTGCTACAGTATATTATGGCATGTTTGACAACCTAATATAAAGACGTGACGGGAGAAAAAAGGCAGCGTGGTGACAACCTCACACCCACTCGATTGCGTACTGAGCCTTGCGTTTAGCGCTGTGTTTGCACCCTTCGGTAACTTGTGTGTATTAAACACACCAACAAGCCGCGTTTGCTGAAAGGTCGGTGAAGCGGTGAACGTTATCGCTCATTTTTATGGGGTTATGGATATTGATTTCTGTGTTCACACTTTCATTTGTTAGGGTTTTCTGTTTACTGGTGCTGATCGTGTGCAACGTGCAGAATGTGGAGTCATAGTCATCAGTGTTGAGGGGGGAAAAAACGGGACTAAAAATCTTGACATATTGAAGGAGGCGTGCATCCTTTTATCAGATATTTAATAATTGAACAAATTTGACTTTTGTTTATTTGCAGGTTGTGTTAGCCAATGTAGGGCTAGTAATAAGATAAAATGTAATGTAATTTCATATGATATTCTATTAGAATGTGATATCTAGGCAGTCTTAGAACTCTAATGGGTACCACTTAAAAATAAGACTACCTTTATAAAGGGTTTATGAATGGCTTATAAAGGAGATTATTAATGGTTATTAATTAGGCTGCAAATACTTTAAAACATTAAGTTAATCAATATCAGTTAATCAATAATAAACAACATAGATAGAAATTGCAACAGTGAGGTAAAATATTGGCAAATAGTAATTCCACACTCATTTCTACTGTAAAACCTCAGATCTTTCTAGATCCTGATCTTACTTGTGTTTTCCATTAATCAGCATTTGAACCTGTCATATTAATATACATTTAAAAGTATGTTTAGCTATTTACTAAAAATTAAATGACTCAGTTGAATTAAATGACTAAGCAAACAACGGATCACTGTTGCCTTTTCAATTGGTGTGTTGTAACTGCTTATCAATGGTTTTTAAGACATTTACAACCTAATCAATAACACTTAAAAATCAAATTTATAAAGCATTTATAAACTCTTTATAAGGGTAGTCTTATTTTAAAGTGGTACCCTCTACTGATTCTGGTAATCAACACAAAACATTTCCTTTAACGTTTAACGACATTAGTTTTGTGATTCATATTTATTGTCTTCTCTTAATTTGATGAACACAATAAGTAAAAAAAAAGGATGTTTCAAATATATCAACTTCAATGTCTGTATTACTAAGGCTGTTTTATTGGTGTAAAACTAAAACAGAAATCTCAGTATTTTACACATATTTGTGTGATAATAATGTTGAGTTCACTATGACATTCAGTTTTAAAATCTTTCTTTAAATGTCCCTTTACTCTAGGCCTTGACTTAACAACACAATACTTATAATACTAATATAATACTAATAAAACACTTATAATATAAAACCAGAACCACTGATAATTTGTCAAATGAACATAAACAACTGGCGAGTAAAATTTGCTAACATCTTTAATTATCTGGAATTATAATATTTTTGGGGGGGTTTAAATTGCTGGGATCATATTGACAAAGAGAATAAAGGTTGTTACTAAATTGGAGGATAGCAGGAAGGTTAAAACTCCATTAAAAAAAAAATGGCACTTTTTTAAAAGTGTGGGTAAATAACTTTGTTTTGAGCATGTAATGCTTACTGTATTTAAACTCACCTGTGGCAAAGTAACAGGTGTAGGCTATATAAAAAAATCTAAAATCTAAAAAGACAAAAAGCTAATCATGGAGAACAGATAGAGGAGAACAGAACTGAGAACTGAAGACTTGAGAACCACAATTGTGGACATCTATCATCTAACAATCTCAGGGTTACCACTAAAATTTCTCCAGAGACCTTGATGGTCCTTTGTCCATTTGTGCAAGATAATCAAGAAGTTTACAACCAATTGTTCTTCTCCCTGGATGTGGATGAAAGAAAAAAATTGATGAAATGTTGCAACGCAGTATAGTCCGGAAGTCAATTTCCAAATAAATTTCAGCTGTCTTGCAGGCTCAGGGTGCATCAGTGTCAGCAAGAACTATCTGTCAACATTTGAATGAAATGAAATGGTATGGAAGGAGACCCAAGAAGACCCCACTACTGGCAGTTTGCCAAAGTGTACATGACTAAGCAAAAAATGCTTTTGCGAAAATGTCTTGTGGACAGATGGGACCAAAATAGAGCTTTTTGGTAAAGCACAATCAATTATCAACGGAACAATGGAAGAAGAAGTTAAAGGAGGAACTAGTGTAATTTAAGGAGTAACAGAAACTTAAAAAATGTATCTTCACTTTTAAGGAGGAATGAAAGTGTAAGGAACTTTCAGAGTGTTTTGGAGTATTTGGGAGAGTTTAAAAAGGAGTAACAGACAACAAAGCTATCAATATATTTTCATTTTTTAATTGTATGTTTAATGTGTAAGTTTTAGGCACCAAAGCAAATTACACTAATCCATTTATCTCAGCAATATGAGTGTTTTTACCTGAAAAAAACACCACATATGATTTAAACAGATGCAAATAAACATACATACAGTAAAATGTAACAAGGAATTCTCATTTTTAAGAAAGTATATTATATCCTGTGAGCCAAGCTGAAGAAGTGTAGCAATTCCAGATTTCTGGATGATTTCCCTCAGCCAGCATGTATATATATATATATGTTCAGTTCTGTCAGCAGCTCACCTGATTTACCAAATTTACCAATTTACCAAACCAGGTGTTGATATGATGAGAACTAGGAATAACTCTATTAAACTCAGATTAGGAGGAGATATTCGGAGATGTTTTAAGGGAAACATGGCTGTAAAAGCTCTGCTTTTTGTAAAATTGCTGTTAATATTTATTGTAATGCCAGTGTTTTACTGAGCTAATAAACACTTACTTCACAGATAAGAAGCTTTTTCTTTACTGAAATTACTGTAAGTACTGTATATTACATATTAACAATCCAGCAAGAGAAATGATCACAAGTTTACCTTACTGTTGTTTCCGCAGTTCACTCTGGTGGAGTCTTTTTCTGCTTCTCATGACCTGAAAGATAGTTTTACTTCATCTGCTGATTGATATGGGAAACTATTGTGGTCAGATGAATTATTTTTGTAGATTACCTAAATGAACACTGTGTGCTGGACCAAAGATGAAAAGGACCATCCAGACTGCGAGAGTTTGTTATAATATAGTAATTGCCAAATAATTTAGTAATTTACACTTCTACGACAGAAACATTACATCATGGTACATACTTCATACATAACATAAAATATTTTGTGTTTGTACTGTATTTTCTTAATGATATAAAAGCAATTTTTTCCAATACCATCCCAACTGTTTCTGGTTTTGGCTTGTATTCTGAGCGGAATGCTTCCGTAGTGTTACACCTTAGCCCATGTCTGTCTTCTGTTTCTCCCTTATTTTGTCTCTTGTGCTCCTGCCCCTCTGTTTACCTGTCATGTTTCCCAGCCATGTGCTATTGTTGTGTTTTGTACCTGTCTCCACCATAGCTCCGCCCCAGCCCTGCCCTAGCTATTAGTGTTCTCACCTGTGTCCTGTCTGTAACCCCGCCCCCTCGTCATCCAAGCCCAGGTGTTTCTCACTCTCCTCCTGTATTTAAGCCCCTCTGTTTGAATGTTCAGTGTCGAGTCTTTTGTATCCTTTGTATCTTTTGTATCCTTGCTGTCCGTTTGTATCCTTGTCTTCCGTGTAGTCTATTGTTGTGTTCCATGGTCCCTGAATCCAGGTCTGTCATTATATCTTAGTTAGTTTACAAAGTTTGTTAAGTATATGTTTTTTATGTTATTATAGTTATTCTGTGTTTTATTTTACACCTCGTTTTGTTCATAGTTTTCTTAGTTCTGAGTTTTTTGCGTTACCCGTGTTTTGTTTACTGTTTGATTTATCTTGTTTGTTTAAATAAATATATAAACTGCACTTACGTCCATCCCTCCGTCTCCCGCGTAACACGTAGAAAGTTTGCCAACTGAGAGGTTTTGTCCTCAAGAGATGGTGCCAGAGTGAAACTCAGGTCTTGCCTGATCACTATTCAAACCGCAAGCGCATCTGCAACTTCTCGGAGCAGTAAATACACACTGCTGACGAGAATGGCTCTGGCTGACAGCTCTATTGTCTTTAAATCAAATAAACTTTCCCCAACATCTGGACGGACATGCAAATCCTGTTATCAATATTCCCGCGGTGCCATGAGCGCTGCACATTCTCCAGATGTAATCAATATTTTATACGGGAAAAAATACAGCTTGTTTGCGTTGTCCTGTCTAGCCAGCCAAAAGCTAAATTACAGTGTTGCACTGGTTTGATTCATTTTAAGCCCTAAACTAGAATATAGAATATTTCTAACTAGGGATGTTGTGTTTTTTGGGCAAAACCAAAAATTTACCTTAGCTTTGTTGTTAATGAACGCCTACAGTTGGCCAAATATAGGGCTACAATTTAGGACTATTTTAATAGTTTACTATTCTGACAATTATTTTTTCGATTAGTCAATCAGTTTTTGTAAATGAAGAACGTGAGTGCGTAAACCTGTTGAACGTTTTAAGAAGACAATTAAAAGGCATGGTTGAAATAATAACAAAAATAGGTAAAACTGTAACAGCTAACAAACGAACTTAGGGCTAGGCAAAAGAGAAGTTGAAAGGGCAAAACGGGTCAGAAACAAAAGGTCAAAAACACAAAGGAAACACGAGGTAGAAGAGCTGTGTCAAATAGGTTCAATAGAAGAGTGAAAGAAAATGTGAGGTATTTATACTCAGGTGTCCAGGTGTGAGTCCAGGTGTGAGCAATATCAATAGCACGGTGAGATGGAACACCGATGCGCCACGTGATCCATCATCCATCCACGTCAGGTGCATTTTGGGAAATGGAGTCTCTTTCAGGAAATTGGTAGGAGTCATTGGTAGGCAGACAAACAGTGACAGGACTGACAGTAAAGCTGGAATAATATATTTATCTTATGTGAAACCTTTGTACCCATAAACTAAAACACACGTCTTTACATAATCAAAATTGTTTTTTTGTCTACAGCATTTTTTTTAGTCATTACATCACCCTTTTATCAAAATAAGGTTTGAAGTAAAAATATATAAAAATATATATATTCAGACATTTAACTCACAGTTTCATTTTGAAAGCAGTGTGCAGGACCACAGGCCTAAGCAGAAAAGTGAGTGCAAATGCTGACACGCTCTAGCTATATGATACATTCAATATTAATATTTTATGCACTATACATCAGCAGGTTGACTGAAAAAACTGGCTCAAATGTTCATAAATCTGCTTCGAATAACATATTGCAATCATGTAATTGCCTGTGAGAGCCTATCGGTCATTTTACGTCACACGGCAGTTATGAGTCACCCATTTAATGCTTTTTATGAAATATTTTATTGATGTACAGTATGTTATAAGGGCTTGTCTATTTTCCTTTATTTCCCATTATTTTTCTTGCTTAAAAGGCTTCCGCTCATCCACTACTTTGTTATAAATGAATCAAAGCCATAGACAAAGACACTTTTCTCTCTCTCTAAAAAAAAATTCAATTTGAACTTTATTTTGGACTAGGATGCTTACTATAATACTTTTTCTTTTAAATTAAAATATTAGTGGTTCTGAGTGGGCAGAAAACAAAATATTGTTATAAATGGCATCAATGTGCTTCTGCTACCATTCCTGCCAACCACATACAGTATTAAAAAGTTTTGGATGGTGAAGGACGAGAGGGGGGAAAATGTAAATGCAGTAAATAAGATTATTCAAATAAATAAGAATTAACCAAAAGCAAAACAGAAAGCAAACACAGGTAGGTAAATGTAGAACCAGAAAAAAAAGTTAGACTAAGAAAACCAGACAGATTTAATAGTACTACAAAAACAAGAAACAAACAACAACCAAGAACATGTAAGGAGAATAAAAAAGAATAAGAAAGCATGCAAAAGACTAGACAAGGAACACTGAAACCAAGAGGCTCTATATACACACTGAAGACTGGGAACACCTGGGGTAGGTAATGACGGTGCGGGGTAACAAACGAGACAAGAGGGATCACTAATGACTAGGGCAGAGAAAGGAGAGAAGACAAGAAAGAAACAAAGACCTTGAATTGAACCCTAGTCTCCCACATAAAGTGGTAGCTCACTGGCAGGGGGTGGTGTTATCCACTGCACAACACCAAGCACCACCATAAAATCATATTATTATAATATTTGCCCCTCTGAGAGATTTGGCAGTAGTTGCCACTGGTTTTCAGTTATAGCCACGCCCCCTCTAGAATGTGCACGCCCCACATCATAAAGTACTGTAGGTGCCCTTTAGATCAAGGAAATTTAAATGCCGGCATAACTATTAGCCACTATTAAGACTCGCTCAAACTCAGATAATTTATGTCACCTTGCCATGAGCATGCTGACCAATATTCAGTATTATGCCTGAAATTATTCCAGGAGTGCTAGTCAGAAATGAGCCATGTCAGGAATTTAGCTGTGGTCTTTAAGGTCAACCTCTTGAGTCTGAAATAAAAACTATAAGCTTCAGCACTAGTTCTAGCAGGAAACTCCTGTGCTCATCACTCGTATCTCAACCAATCACTAGCTTCCACTTGTGTTTATAAGACCTCCCCTTACACATTTTCTCCTTCCTCCCCACCACCTTCAGTTTGGTCCCGTCGGCTGCCCGGGGGTTTGAAAAGTATTTTCATGACTATTTACATTGTAGATTCTCACTGAAGTCATCAAAACTATAAATGAACACATGTGGAGTTTTATGTACTTAACAAAAAATGACCTGACCTCCACAGTCACCGGACCTGAACCCAATCCAGATGGTTTGGGGCGAGCTAGACCGCAGAGTGAAGGCAAAGGGGCCAACAAGTTCTAAACAAACACCTCTGGGAACTCCTTCCTTCAAGACTGTTGGAAAACCATTTCAGATGACCACCTCTTGAAGCTCATTGAGATAAAGCAGAATGCAAAGCAGTAATCAGAGCAAAGGGTAGCTATTTTGAAGAAACTAGAATATACTTTTTTAGTGTGTTCATTCATAGTTTTGATGCCTACAGTGAGAATCTACAATGTAAATAATCATGAAAATAAAGAAAACGCATTGAAAAAGATAAGGTGTGTCCAAACTTTTGGCCAGTACTATACATACGGCAGGGTCCAGACGCTGCATACTTGGGCCGACGACGAGGCCTACTCCAAAGACCAACTTTACATAAATTGTTATCTAATACATTGGTATTGCTATCGAAATGAAAGCTGTTATGATTGGATGCTTGCCTCTGGAGTCTTCCTGGTAGAACTAACCGTTGCCATGACATTTTACGGAACCAATTACACAACTACACATAATTCTACTTTGAAGATGTTCCTTTACTGTCAAAACTAGCTAGAAATACACCGCTTTTCCTTTTATGCCACCATTGCCATTACTTGTCTTCTTGGGCAAACTCTTTTTACACACCTGTTCCCCGCTGTAATCATTTATTAGTCACAGGAAATAAATATTTCACAAGGCTAAGTGCATGTAAAACCATATGCCCTTTGCAAATAAGTTCCATTTAGTCATTATTGGGATGTGCCAGGGCCCTGCGACATGCCTGTGCATTAAACATAAGGCGGATGATGTGTGCGGAAGGCAGTTTGGAGGACACGACCTTATAACGACTTTGATGCTCATGTGTTCTGATAGTGGAACATCTGACTCTTTAATCTTCGGCTCCACCTGTACTCTGGTTCCCTGCCAAAACATGCAGAAGGCAACTGTGATCACACACCAAGCCACGGGGTTGAAAGGTAGGACGTGGATGTCATCCACATATAGGAGGTGAAATCTTTTGTTCGAGGGAATAATTCATTACAGCCTTGTTTGTGATGGAACACAATGCGAACAGATAATCCAACAATGTAAAAACATTGCTAAGCATAAATATGTTATGAACATATGCCTCATTGCTAGCTTTGCTGGTACTGCTATTGATTTTCTCGCACTAAACACCAGTTCAGTCATGAAATTTGAAAATTGCTACTAAATATTCCACAGTCAAATGTGAATAGAATTATAACAAAGTGAAAGCATTTGGGGCGCCAATTGGTCTGTTGGTTCGAATTCCAGTCATGCAGCTTGCCATCAGCTGCCGGAGCCCTGAGAGAGAGAGCACAATTGGCCTTGCTCTCTCTCTCTGGGTGGGTAGATGGCACTCTTTCCACTCATTACTTCTAGGGTGATGTTGATCAGCATAAGGCGTCTGTGAGCTGATGTATCGGAACCAGAAATGAGTCGCTACGCTCTGTGTGTGTGTGTGTGTGTGTGTGAGGCTCGTATCACACACAGCTGAACTTTTCGCCGGAGGGCGGGGCTGCGCTCATGCGGGCTCTCTCTCTATTGAAATGAATAGGATGCGCTGTGCTGGTGGACGGAGGAAAGGATGCGTGTTTCTTGCGTGCGCGCTGCACTAACACTAAAATTTAATTTCATGTCGCCGGCCACAAAATATTGCTCTGCGGGCCGCGAGTTTGAGATCCCTGATTTAAACTGCTCACTACAGACTACTGTCTTCCTCTGAGGATGAGCCTGCAGACCCCCCAGAGAAACCCTGGTCTCATCCTCTCCTCCCTGTGACTCACACACACATACGTGAGCCTTTGTCTGTATGCGCGAAAAAAAAGTTCATTGAGGGGCTAAAGTAACGTGTAGTAACGGGGTGTCGGAAATGGTAACGGCGTTATAGTTACAGTCATGGTAATTAGTTATATTACTTGTTACTGAAAAAGTTTGGTTCAACGCCGTTACTCCCATCACTGCTGACTTCACATGCATCATGCAAGTCTTCACCATTCTTGTGTTGTGGCATTAACAGTGACAGGGGATATATATATAAAGCAGAGTAGCAGCTGAATAGGTGGTTCAATTGGCCTAGCTAAAAAAATCTAAATTATGGTATAAAAAAGTGAAAGCAATTGAGAACAACAGCAACTCAGGTAAAAAGTTGTAAACCACATAAAACAAAATAAAATAGAGCAGTGTGCTTCAAACTAGCTCAAGAACAGTGCGTAAAAAGCTTCATAGAATGGACTTCCATGGCCGAGGAGTTGCACCCAAGTCTTACATTGCTGAATGCAATGCAAAGCATGCAAACATGCTGTGGTGGAAAGCATGTCGCCACTGGACTCTCTGAGATGATAAATCATGGGACTCAGTCTGGTGATCCAATAGACAAGTCTGGATTTGGTGGTTGCCAAAAGAACATTACTTCACTGACTGCATTATGCCAAGTGTAAAGTTTGGTAGAGGGGGGGTAATGGTGTTAAGATGTTTTTCAGGAGTTGGGCTCAGCCCCATAGTTTTAATGAAAGGAATTGCTAATCCTTTAGCACATCAAGAGATTCTATGCTTCCAACTGTGCAGGAAGGAGTTTGAGAACATCCCCTTCTTGCTCCAACATAACTGCACACCAGTGCAAAAGACAAGGTCCATAAAAAAAAAATAAAAACATGGATAAGTTAGTTTGATATGGAAGAACTTGACTTTCCTGCATAGAGTTTTGACCTTTTCCCAATAAAACATCAAACATACAACTCTTTAGAGAAGCACCGCTGTCATCAAACTCTACATAAGTCAAAGATTTGCTGAAATTGTTACATTTACACAGATTCCCAGCATTCTGGATTTGGGGTTGTGGTTTACCTGGATGCACTATGTTTATTATTAATTGTATCAAGGTGAAACTGGATGTTACAGACAGCTCTATATCTCTGGTAGAGGCTTCATGTAGTGATGAAAGTTAATTGTAGTCAGTCAGTCAGTCATTCAGTGGCTCAGCCTTCTGTTATTAGTCAGCGAAAGGAGTCATTTGTTAGTCAATGAGCCTCTGTTCCACGAGCATGCATACGGTTCCACCCCTGAGTGCATGTGTTGCTCATGAGCAGCTCAAAAATATTTATGCATGTTGTCTCATTTGCGTAAATTTAACCGGGAAAAAAAAGATAGCAGGAAGTTATTTTTGTCTGTCTTTCACTCATCTGCATCCTCATTATATTTTGATGGATGATTCAGTGTTTGGCTGACAAATACAAATGCTGAAACATTTTCAATTTTCCATTGTTAGAGTTTGAGGTGGTGGTTTGAGGAAATGTTCTGTTGTAATTGCTTTTCGCTGTGCCACACCATTCAGCGCTGCCAACTGGATTTAATGGTTGAAGATGGTTGAAGATTAAATATTTGGAACTTGTGACGGAGCAATTCTCTGCTACTATATCTAAATATGGACATTGTGCGTTAAAAAGGACACAAAACTGTAAGTAGAATTAATAATAATTAATGTTTGTATATTTGCTATTGTTATTGGCCAGAACGTTGTTCAGATGTATTTCAGCTATAACTATATTTTAACTTAATAATCTAAGAATGAAGGAAAACAGACTTATCTGTGGTTGGTTGTTGTGGCGGGTGCTGTCCATGTCTCTATTCAGTGGGGAAAATATTGTGTTGGTTTGGGGAGACTTTTATTGACTGGTTTCCTTTTAAAGAGGCAGGAGGTGACATCACAGCACTTCCTGCTTTATGCTGTTTAAGGCTGAGCAAGCCATATGGTTGGACCCTTTTTTTAGGGTTTTGTTTGAGAGCTGTTTGAACCTATGGAATCTTTACTGTGTGATTTGTTTTGTTAAGCAACTTACAAACAGTAAATAAATGTAAATCTGTTCGATAGTGGAAAATAGCTTGCACATTTAGATTTTTATTCTTTTTTTTAATTAGTTAATTAATGTTTTGCCTTTGGAGAACTAGATAGAAACACCACCCTCTTGCATCTGACCCAAAGCCTCCTCCCATCACAGAAATGAAAGTGCAGCGAAAGTTCTACTAAAGACTCCAATGCTACGTCACCTAATAACCTATCCAATCAGCTGTTCCCTTCTGCCTTTAAATAAGATCTCTCATTCAGTACCTTTGCTGCCTTTCAGACGCTGATGGTCGTTCTTACCCTCCTCCTTCCCCACCGCCTCCAGGTTGGTCCCGTTTGGTTGCCCGGGGGTTGGCACTGCCCCTGTCTCCAACTTATATCCTCTTTATAATATGTATCTTTGTTTTGCTAAAAATGTTAAAACATTAAATCGTTCAACAAACAACATTTCTTTCGGAGTCGTAATAGTTGAACTGATAATTAAAAGTCTTTGGGAACATGTCTTACACCTACTGTTGAAAGAATATTGTCTCTGCAGCTTAACAATGGACAGAAACGTATGGTGCCTGTTTAAGATTAGAACAGACTAATTGAACAAGTTGACACCGGTCATCATTATAGGCCAGGTTGATCTCAAGGATGTAAACCACTCACTCATGATGGGTGGACTGTAGGGTAAGGAGGTCCATTAGTTAAGGAATGAAGACTTGTCCAGGTCAGACTGAGTTTTGGAGGCTGAGATATGCTTGTTGATCAGTAAGATCAGTATAGGCCTCGGTAACTGTAGGGGGTCAATAATTTTGCGACCAAAGAAATATAATCTGTTTTTTTTTACATAGTCAGAACTATGAAGCCTCATTGTTTGAATGTTGTGTTTTTCCTTGAACTTTGATTACATTTTCTGTATTTTGCATTATTTTGCTTTCTAAAACCCTGTTTTGTCTGAACAATTCTTTGAAAACACTGGAAACACTATTTGGAACACTGAAAAGGGGTTCATTTTTTGGGTGTTCTGTAAGATGTACAGTATACAGTACCAGACAAAGCTGTGGACGCACCCCTTCTCATTGAATTTTTTTATGCTTTATTTGTATTATTTTCTACGTTGTTGATTAATACTGAAGACATAAAAACTATTAAGGAACGCATCTAAAAATATGAAGTAAAAAAAAAAAGTCAAAGTCAACTGAGATCCTGATGTATGTTGCGTCTGGTGTGCTATAACATAAGCAGAAAATAAATAAATAAATAAAATTCCCAGTTCAAAAATACTGTAGCTTTGCCAGTTTGCCAGCGTTAACTTAATGGACCTCATCACCTGCTGTTCCACCAATCACGAGTGAGTGGAACTTTGGGTCAACCTGACCCAGAGATGCCAGAGATGCAATCTAACTTGTCCAATTAGATTGCTCTAATCTTAAAACAGGCGCCATAAGTTTCAGTCTGGTACAATATAATAGTCAGCCCTTGTGAAGCTCAGAAATATCTCATTAAAAGTAAAACTAGTACAACTCAGAAAAGAGGCGAATATGACGTTTTATGAAGTTTTATAAAGTTTTACCCATGGTTACATACAAATCACTCAAAAGATGTAACCAGAGATATTAATGACATTGTGTGTACAAGCGTTTGACTGGTGCTGTATGTAGAACATAAGGTAAACTGACAGGACGCTCATAAAGACTAAGCTAACAATGTAACCTGCTTTAATTGATTCGAAAAGCACTGGCAGAGCTCAGTGAAAATTATGAGGCCATTTCCTCTGACACGTAATTACAGAGAGCGAATCTGTCTACCAGGCTAAACCTGTCCATCTCTGATGTGATCATTCGCTGCATTATATATAGCTGGATGTTAAGATGAGTGATTTAGCCCTTTGCTCAGGCTTTGATCGCTCTATAGACAGGACTTGAAGTGACAAGACAGGCTCTTTATCTCCGCTGAGATGGAGTCTGTAGCTTTTGAGCACAAAGAATAGAAGACTTTTTCTACATCGCTAGACGTCTGCAGCCCTGCCTTTCAATTGTGCTTTTCTGTCTCTGTCATTCTGAGTTTTGTGCTTTATAAAATAAACAACACATCCATATACAGACTGGCTGGAATGGAAATGGTCAAGGATTTCCTGGTGAAAAAAAAAAAATTACTTAAAACATATTGAGAAATGTCTAATTATGCTGTAAATATAACTAAAAATATATTTATGGGTACCACTTTAAAATAAGACTACCTTTATAAAGAGTTTATAAATGGTTTACAATTAGTTTATTAATGGTTACTAATTCGGTTGTAAATGCCTTAAAAATCATTAATAATCAGTTATAACACATACGTAGAAAGGACAACAATGACCTGTTGTTTGCCAAATAGTGAACCCACAGCCATCTATACTGTTGCCCTTTCTACAAATGTGTTGTAACTGATTATTAATGATTTTTAAGGCATTTACAACCTAATTAGTAACCATTAATAAACTAATTGTAAACAATTTATAACCCCTTATTTTAAAGTGGTACCTATTTATGTACTTACTAAAATAAATGAAAGTACATTAATATTATGCTTTCATCAACTGTTTAAAGGAAAATTTGATCATACTTTTCAAAAAGTACAATCTAATTTATTTAAAAAAAGACTACTTTGAAGTACACTTTTAGTTTGATGTAATTCAATATACTTTTGTACATTTTTAGCAAAGTGTGTTAAAAACAACTGTTACAGTAGTTCACTTAAAGTACAATGTATCATGAAACAAGTAAATAAATTTATAAAATTACCACATTTAAAAAATGTCAAATAAATTTGTAACACACTAAAAATTGTAGCACAGTATATTAAAATATATTTTTTATACCCAATGAAGTATACTAGACAAGAAGCATATTTGTACTCTAAAGTACAAAATATATTTAACATCAATTCTTATTGCATTTCTAATATACTCGGTGTAAAATAGTAATAAAGTTGTAATACTCATTAAATGAATAATAATTTTACTGTAAGCATATTTAAAATATGGGGTTACATACATTTTAGTGAAGTTAAGTACATTGAGCCCAATTTAAGTAAGACATTTGTCCAATTTTTATACAAAGTATTAAAGTATAATAAGTACAAAAAAGTTGTTCCGTTTTAGCCCTCTTTAAATATACTTATTAATAATGTGGCTACAAGAACACTATAGTGCACTACATCATAATAATGCTTAGTATACTTTAATCTAATCTTTTTTTCACTAGGGTTATATCCTCAAATATTGGGAATACTGAGAACTGTTTAGGAATATGTTTCATTAATGCAGGATCATGGCATGGAACACTGGTGGACTCTGATGGACTGGGGACCCACATTCAAAGAATTCCAAAAGGGCATGGACAACTCATCCAGGAGGTCTCCTTCTTTATTTGTGTTTTATCTTTTTGTTCTAGAAATGAGGTGAGAACTACAGCGGCTGGACAATGAAACTGAAACACCTGGTTTTAGACCACAATAATTTATTGTCCTGACAGACAGTTCTGGTGGAAACAGGAGAGTTGAGGTGCGCATCGAATTCTGCCGTGATTTGGGCAGCCGTGGTTTTATGTGTTTTTTTGGATACAATCTGGGTTAGCACCCGAACATCCCTTTCAGACAGCTTCCTCTTACAGCGTCCACAGTTAATCCTGTTGGATGTGGTTCGTCCTTCTTGGTGGTATGCTGACATTACCCTGGATACCGTGGCTCTTGATACATCACAAAGACTTGCTGTCTTGGTCACAGATGCACCAGCAAGACGTGCACCAACAATTTGTCCTCTTTTAAACTCTGGTATGTCACCCATAATGTTCTGTGCATTGCAATATTTTGAGCAAAGCTGTGCTCTTACCCTGCTAATTGAACCTTCACACTCTTCATGCTCTTACTGGTGCAATTGCACCAAAAACCTCCCACACTAAAATGACAGGTGATGGACTTCACAAGTAAGAGACTTCATGAATTAAAGTGATGGACAGATTCTGTGACACATACGTCACCATGGGCTCTTTTGGGTTAAGAAAATGTGATAATATGTCCTAATGAGTGCCCATCTATTGGTGCATCCGTAGAGAAGGGTGCTGTTATGGCGTGGTCCTGAATAGGCTTCTTCTACAGGTGAAATAACATGACAAAGTGCTTGGTTAGGTGCTCCTCTAATGAAGAAGTCCCCACCAAACTTCTTCCATACAAAAGGATAAACTATACAAGAGTTTAAAAAACACATTGTAAATCTTAATCATACCTCCATTATGCATCCATTTATGTACACGGCACTGCAGCTAGACTTTGCAGGTGTGGTACAGCTCCAGGTTCCTGGGTTTATTGGTTCAGTTCCCGTACAGCTCACTGCGTATGAGGAGTTCTCATGTGTATCTGTTGGGGGATATTCTGGTTTCCTCCCAAAACTACACACAGTGGGTGAAATTGGCTCTGGCTATACAGTGGGTGTATTGGCAACTGTGTGACTTGGCCTGCCCCTCAGATAGGAGTGAATGAGTGTGGGTGGTACCCTGTGATGGACTGGTGCCCGGTCACTTGTGTATTCCTGCCTTTTGCCATAAAATGGTGGGTATCCCACTGTGACCCTGTCTAGTAAGAAGCAGATAACGCAATGAGCATGGATAATCTTTCTTTACTGAGCACTTTAACATAATGGATACTTGCATTGCATTAACTGCAGATCTGTATTTTACTGTCCTCATGCTAAAATTAAAATTATTGCTTTTGCTACGTATTGAAAATGTAGCAAAATGAAGGTTACGAGCCCTGGATTAAAATCTAATATTACAATCTGTATTCTATAACTTGCAGAGTTTGGTGGAGATGTGCTGCTCTCCAGTATCAACAACAACAACACTGTATTCTCCTGACACAATATACTTTATTATAGGTACTCAACTGATTGCTTGTTAATTTGTTACTTATACTCTGTTAAGAGTTTCTTACACATCTACAAAAGGACAACTCAAAAAAACATTATAAACATATTAACCTGTTGATAGAGAATGAAAATGAGTAAACAAAACTGTAATTCTTAAAACAACCTTTTCTTTTAAAGTCAATCCTGAAAACTGTTAATTTTGGTGAGTAAAGCGCTTCCATTTACAGTAAGCTTAGATTTCAAGATTTCCACTACGTCATTAGCAGCTAACCACTAGCGCTACATAGCTTGTTTTAACACAATAAGTACACAGGCTACAGGCTTATAATACTCACCTCTGAATTGTGAAAGAGGTAGTGCTTACACTGTTAAAATAAAGTGTAAAAAACAACTATTACTTTTTACAAGAACTGGTCCTATAATTACATGAAATCTTTCACTTTCAACAGATTTTAATTCTTAAAAAAGTGTCATACACTGCTTATAAAATGGCGTAATAATTAATTTTACAAGAACTATAATTACATTAAATCTTTCACTTGGTTAGCGGGTAATGCTAATGCTGCTCCAGCTAGCTGGGGTTAGAAGCAGGCTAAAGGCCGATAATACTCACCTCTGAATGCCCAAATAGCTAGTGCTTAGTGCAGTTAGCAGCTAATGCTAATGCTGCTAAAGAGAACTAAACTAAAACCTGACTTGATTATAAGGCATATTAACGATTTTTGGGAAAATTAAAGGATTTTAAGTGCACCTTATAGTGCGAAAAATACAGTAATACTGTAAGTGTAAATAATTATGCAGTCACATAAACATAAACTAAACAAATAGCAGAACAACATCACTACATCTACATCAGCATCAACACTAAGAGTTCTTGTATAAATAACCTTCAACTGAATATATTTATGAAACAGAAGGCTGAACTTTGCTTGGTGTATATTGGTGTATGTAACCTCATCTCTGACTCATAACTCTGAGTTATTTTTTTCCAGCCTAGACCTTCTTTTTTTTTCCCGTGCCAGTGCTGACCATGAGAGGAGCACTGCTGAGATTCGTCATTGGAAGCAGCTCCAATGTTCCGGATAAAGTCGTATGAAATAGATGTTGACATAAAAGTGGCAGGTTGTGAGAGGCGAGGTGGCGGCACGGATGCGGCGGAACAACCCACGAGGAAATCTCGGTAAGTAAATGTGACATGAGGCCGTGCATCAGAACCCCACGCAGACAATGGGAAAATAGTCAAAGGGGGGATATAGGGAGAGCAGCGGGAGAGGAGTGATGACTGGAGCGAATCCCTTGCCTACAGGGGCCGGGGAGAGGATCCAGTCTCTGTCTGCAGAGATACGGAGCGCGACGCTTCAAGAGACAAAATACTCAGAGCAAAGGCAGTCATTTCATCTGTGATCCTCAGACTTCAGCCGTGTCATCAGTGCTCAGCTATGCTGCGGTACGGGGCTACAGCACAGTGTGGGTATTACCACGTCTCAGGATCGGTTCTCTCCACTGCCAGCTCTGCCTGAGGACATCATCAGGAAACTTCAGGAAATTCTGTTGACTTATTTCTTCTTGTGTTGAGCTTTGGCAATAAAGTTAAATATGATGCAACATTTCACTCAATATTTGCACTTGTTTTTGAGCGTTTGCTTTAAATTTTATATGTTAAAAGCACTGATGCTTCAGTATATGAAAAATGAGAATGGAGGGACTAGGGGCAGAGCCAGACATTCTAAACATTCGAGAACCCAAAGTTTTGAAGTTGAACCAATTAAAAATCTTTAGTTCAAATAATCTATTTTAGCTTTTAGTTGGCCTAATTTAAGTTCTGTGAAATCCACAAAAAAAATAATAACATTTTTCAAGGTTCAATTGGTAAAGTATGAATTTGGCATAAAGTGCATTATTCATTTGTAAAAATGACTAATGTTTTGAGTCACATTTTATAATACTGAGCCCTTATACCTGTGTAGTTACACATTTATAATCCATGTAATAACAGTGTAACTATTGGTGTTGTACACATTGTTAAAGGTTACTTACAGTTATACAGATTATGTAATTCCACATGTGCATCCGATGTTTAGTATTTCAAAATAATCATGGACTTAATTACATTTCAGACAAGAGATGTTGAGATGAATATGAATGTTACTACGTTTTTCTAGGAAATCCCAAGGGGGCCTGCCATAAAGTCCTATTTCCGTTTGCCGATTTTTTGGTTGCGCTCACGCTAGCTTTTCAGAACTGCTAACCAAGACATTGCTAGTGAGATTAATGAAACTAGCTTTGATCTGGACAGAAGTGGAAAAAGTACTGAAAAATTGTAATTAAGTAAAAGTACCTTTACTTTGCTAAAATTCTACTCAAGTAAAAGTAAAAAAGTGCTCAATTTAAAATGTACTTTGAGTAAAAGTTACATAGTAACTTTTAATTATTTGATGTAAAAAAGTGAAAACAAATCGTAAATTAAATTGTTTTTAATGAGCTATTATTCCACATAATAATTTGGACCTTTCAGGCAGTATTTGTTCAGACCACCCCATAAAACTAGTGGCATAGGTTTCTATGATCCATTTTTTTCTTTACTATTAAACGTTTATGGTAATATAGGTGACTATAAACTGTCATTTTATTTGGATTTATTTTCATTTTATTGTAATTATTTTTTAATAGCTTTAACTGCTATTTACATGTTTTTTTTTTTTACATTTAAGCAGATTGTGTAATGATAAAAGTACTTACACCAAATGCTTTCGCAGGTTTGATGTGGAAGTTTTTAAAGCTGACAGCTCTGTCCGGCGGGGCACATTTTGTTTTGCATGAGAACGTTATTGCCTCGTTATTCTACGCGCGAGCATCCGTGCCAATTTTTTTTTATTCAGACAATTGTTTTTTTTCCCCAGCATATTTTTTATTTTTTACTCAGTAATTGGGAGTTTTCCAATGTAGCAAAGTAAATTACTTGTGTCAAAATGTACTTGAGTAAAAGTAAAATTACCTATTTTAAAAACTACTCTAAAAATGACAAATTACGCATAAAATCTACTCAATTACAGTAACTTGAGTAAATGTAATAAATTACTTTCCACCTCTGGATATGGATTATTTTTATTACTTATTTTAAGTTTATTTAGTTTAGTTTAATTTATATATATGGAAAAAATCTAAGAAAGAGACCACCTAAAAATGATTTTTCTTTTGATTTGACCTAATTGAAAACCTCTGGAATATAATCCAAAAGAAGAAGGATGATCACAAGCCGTCAAACCAAACTGAACTGCTTGAATTTTTCAGGTGTGGCATAAAGTTTTCCAAAAGCAGTGTGTAAGACTGCTGGAGGAGAACATGTCAGGCTGCATTAAAACTGTGATAAAAACAGGGTTATTCCACCAAATATTGATTTCTAAACTCTATGAATATAAACTTGTTTTCTTTGCAGATTTGTTTTATTTGAGATCTGAAAGCTCTGCATCTTGTTTGTTATTTCAGCCTCTGTGCTCTTATAGTTCCATAGCTCTTTGCCATTTACGCCCTCGGAAAAGACAAAGTAGTTATCTATATAATCTATTTATAATCATATAAACAGCAGATTAAATGATTTTGACTGAGAAAAACACAAGATGCAAAAAGAAAGACAAGACATCTCTTCACACTACCAGTGACCCTCACTATACATCTGATCTCCCAACATTTACTGCTATTTGCAGTGAGTTACTGCAATTAGGAAACTCTCGCATGGGGACATGTGGACAGTTTTTACTTTACTATTGATGGGATAGGGAGGGGGGGGGTTCATATGAACAGGGCTTAGATAAGATAGGTGTTGCAAACTGGATAGAAAATAGGATAAAAAGCATTTTTTTTTTAAGAAAGAATAAGAAAAACACCACCCTATAGAAAGTTGCTCACTCAGAGTTATTATTTTTTTTTTTGTAAGTGAGATTTAGAGAGTGCAGACATCCCCCTGATAAATTGATTCGTTCCAAAACAGCTTAAAATTCCCTTTGGAGTTCTTATATTCTCCAGCAGGCTCTTCTGCAGTCTCCCTTGTATCATTTTCCCCCAGAAAAAAAAAACAAAAAACACAAATAAAAATATACATGGAAATCAACAGGGATATTTCAATGAATCCCGTAACGCTATTGTCGGGTTATCAAGGACACTGTTTGCTCTCTGTTTGTTGAGCTGAAGATTGGCAAGAACCCCCCGCTGTGAAAACACTCGACACGTCTCCACAAAGAAGGACACGCGGTGATGAAATGGACAGCCTGAGCGCCACAATAAAAACATAGCATTTAAGCGCAATAATAGCACTTTTAGAAAAGAGAGCCGCTCGCTCGGCGACAAAAGCGAGAATCGAGTTGCTTCAGGTCTGTTTCGTCACGTCTGTCCTTGTCTCCCGGCTCCTGGCGCAGGGCTTGTCCTTGTGCGGATCCGCCCACCTTAACCTTTGTGTCATCCTTGTCTTTACCTGCCCGCTTTGATGTCTTCTTTCTCGTGGCATTATCTGTCCTGCTGAGTTCGTTGCACACCGAAATTGAATCAAGGTTGTTGTTTGACTAGCAATGTTGGTTTAAAAATGCTAATCAAATGCTTCATTATGTGCATGCATTATGTTAAAAGGAGTTAGATTTAATGGATTTTTTTTTCTCTGCCTATTTTCTTCACGGCTGCTTCCGCAAGCAGACGATAATCTAATCGCCTAGTCCGACGTTTCTCGGCTCCCGGTGAGTGATACAACCTGACTTCCCTAACCCCAACCTTTTGGTTGTATACTTCTAATTTACAAAAATATAAAGTACATTTGTAACATGCTAAAAGTTGTAGTACAGTAAATTAAAATATATTTTTATACCCATTGAAGTATACTAGAAGTGTGCTACCTACAGACAGAAAGACAGAAACAAGAAGCATATTTGTACTCTAATGTAAATAGATACATATAGTTAAAATCAATTCTTAGTGAATTGCTAATATACCTGGTGTATAATAGTGATACAGTTGTAACAACACTCATTAAATGTATTATAATTTAACTGTAAGCATATTTAAAATATGGGGTTACATACATGGATAAGTTACATACATACATGTTTTTAAAATAGTTCCATTTTAGTACAGTTAAGTACACTTAGCACAATTTAGGTAGGACTTTGGTACTATTTTTATACAATTAATGTATAATAAGTACAAAAAAAGGCTACAAGAACACTTTAGTGCACTATAGCATAATAATGCTTAGTATACTTTAATCTACTCTTTTTTTCACTAGGGACATCAAGGAAATAATCACACAGATTCCTAGCACTATGTCCTAGCAGCTCATTTCTCGCTCTGCGTTTGCCAAGTATTGATGGATTTTCCTCATACAAAGCATTTTTTGCTTTGTATGACCTGTTTTTGTTGTTTCCGACCTTGATTCTTGCGTGCCCTTTGCTATTGCCTCGCTGTGTATGACCCTGGACAGCTCTAACTCTGGTATGCGCTCTCTGTATTGTTACTGTTTGCCGGTTTTGACCTTTTCCTGTCGGACCACCCCTTTGACTCACGTTGCTGTTAATAAAGCTCTTAAAGATTGTATTACGTCTGCGTGTGCCTGTATTCTGCCCAACCGTGACACACATTGTGGCACAATTATCTAAGTGACTAAGAAAAACTGTAAGCAGAACATAGTCCTGTTCAGTTCACCAAAGTTACATAGTGCAGTTAGCAGTGTGGAAATTGAGCCAAGAGTGGAAATTGAGATTGAGATGGTAGAGTATCAAAGTAATATTGAGGCTGTTTTTTGTTGCTTTAACTTCAATAATGCCAACCTAAAAATAAAAAAAATACAGCACTACAGGGGTTACAATAATTTATTGTCTTGACGGACAGTTTTGGTGGAAACAGGAGAGTTGAGGTGCACACTGAACTGGGCAGCCGTGGTTTTATGTTTTTTGGATACAATCCAGGTTAGCACCCGAACATCCCTTTCAGACAGCTTCCTCTTGCGTCCACAATTAATCCTGTTGGATGTGGTTCATCCTTCTTGGTGGTATGCTGACTTTACCCTGGATACCGTGGCTCTTGATACATCAAAAGACTTGCTGTCTTGGTCACAGATGCACCAACAAGACGTGCACCAACAATTTGTCCTCTTTTAAACTCTGGTTGTCACCCATAATGTTGTGTGCATTGCAATATTTTGAGCGAAACTGTGCTCTTACCCTGCTAATAAACTTTCACACTCTGCTCTTACTGTTGCAATGTGCAATTAATGAAGATTGGTGACCAGACTGCTCCAATTTAGCCAATTGGAACCTCCCACACTAAAATTACTTGTAATAAAAGCAATAATAATAATCTTGCTTTATATTACTTTACATCCTTATAGTGCATCCCTGCACCCATTCCTGTTATAGTCCCCAGCATGTTTTTCTATATATTCTCCAAAAGGAACTGAAAAAAAACCCAACATCTTTCGAAAGAACTGAGATGTTTTTCGAGATAGCAATTCCTTTTCATGGTAGTGTTATGGTTTATGGGTTATGGTGAAGATCAGCAATAAATACGTTGTTTGAGAGAAACCCAGGCCTCCGGGGAGCAGCGCCTAAAGACGAGCAATCTGAATCCGGCGAGCTAGAAGTTGAAAGGCCGCTCTCGTTCCTTTTGACCTCCGCAGCAAAGCCAGTAAAGAAGTTCTCCGGATCAAACGACAAAGCAAAGCTTGTTTCTCCACCCCAGGGGCTAACATCGCGGCCTCTCATCTCCTGGCTCAGATCGGATGCCTCTCGATCATGGTGAAGTAATTGGGGTTGAGCTTAGTCGAGTCTCATAAAAGAGTCGCGGGCGCGGATGCTGTCGAGGCCCACCTCCTCCTCCCGCTCATTAATTTATTTAATCTTCAACCTTGCCGGGTCCTTCGTCAAGGCTTCACCACCCCTCCTCTGTTGTTTACACAACATATTCCCAGGCATTCTCCATCCAATTACTTTTTGGTGACATGGTGCCTCCTCCCTCCGTCGCCGTGCATCCCAGGCTGTCCTTGAGTGGTTAGCTAATTAGTTTCTCAGCAATTACCTGCCTGACTGCTCTGCCACACTGCTTTCTTTGCATATTGTCATACAAAAACCAATAAAGGAAGAGGAGGGGGAGGAAATGACACCTTTGATTTGCATTCCTCCCTTACTTGGCTCCTCTTCTCCAGAGCAGCTCGGTTGGCCAAACAAAATGGCCGCCTCGCACGCGTGCGAAAAGGATGGACTTTTAGATAAACAACAGAGGGGAGGCTGTCGCTTCCGTGTCTTTGAAGACTCTTATTAATGGATGATATGCTTAGCCAATAGTCTTTGCTACGCTGGCTTTGGAAGGAGGTCACCATCTGTGGCTATGAATAGGCCAGCTCATCCACCTAACTTATTCATTACTTTAGCCTGATTAGCCACATTCTGCCGCTGCCACACTAAAGCACACTGCTGACGTACAATAGACCCGCTGCCATATTTCTTTCAACAGGCAGACAGTCATCTGTTACAGTTCAGAAAGGCTTTTCACCTGATGTTGAAAGGTTCACTTCATGTTGGCCTACATAATGTAACCTTACGACTAGAGCTCCAAGGAATGGACATACAATTAAAAGAGTTTTAACAGTTAAATCAGCTGGATATTGCACCGATGGAGATTAGCAAGTGTGTGAAATGGCTACAGGAGTTTAATTTCCAAAGATTGGATTTTTTTTTGGAGTTTTCTGCCCTCCTACCTACTCATCTCCATATGTTAAGCTCATGCAGGTTGCCAGATTGATAAACAGTCACAAGTGATGAGGAGTATTGATCAGTGTATAACTACGTATCAGTGTCCAAAATGTCCAATGTCCTCATCTCTACTATGCTAGTGGTGGTTATGAATTACCCAGTTATGGTTAGCAACCTTATTGAAACTTGATTACCTGTTCAGTCCAAAAATAGCCAACTCACCCATTTCCATGGCTGCAGCACACTGTTTGCCTGCTGTCGTCTTTACCTGGCAAACCTGAGAGTGGAAATGAGACTGATGAAATGACGGTGGGGAACTTTGGAGGCCACAACTGAAGCTCTGCTGAGAAGAGCTGTCAGTGCTTAAACTTAGCATGTTTCCTTAATTTCTGATGATGTTCCTTAATATCTGAATTCTGCTCATGTTATAAGTCACAACAGACAATATATTCACACCACATCCTTCAGAATTCTAATTATTCAGAGATCCCTGCTTCTGTTTGGGTGCTACCCTTTTTTGGTCGTAAATAGTGAAGCTGTTTACCTTGCTTTTTGAACTTCCTACCTAGGTGGGACTTTCTAACTAAAAGTTACTCACCTGTCAAGCTCTGGAAACTTCTTGGGTTTGCTTGTGATCCTAAAACCAGCGAGCCAGCAAGGGAGTCCACAGCACTGCTGAGTGCTCAAGTAAAGGCCAGGAATCTCGCAGTGTTGCCCACATTGCCACTGAGTGCCCTAAAGGAGGCTAGCTAGCAAGCAGTGGAGCCTACAGTACTCCAGTGTACCCTAGAGAAAGCCAGCTAGCCAGTAGCCAGAGTCTGCAACACAGTTGAGTGCCGTAGTGAAAGCCAGCAAGCAAGCAGGGAAGTCCACAGACTCACTGAGTGCCTTGGAGGAGGACTGCGAGCTAGCAGGGAAGTCCAGAACACCACAGAGTGTCCTAGTGGAATCCTGCCAATCCTCAGCACTGCAGAGTGGTCCAGTAGAGGCCAGAAAGCCTGCAGGGGAGTCCACAACATTGTTGCGCGCCCTAGTGGATGCTTCATAGGCTGCAAGGGTGTCCACAGCCCAACAAAGTGGTCCAGTAGATGGCAGCAAGCCAGCATGGGGAGTCCACAGCACTGCAGAGTACCCTAAAAGAGGCCAGCTATCCTGAAGGGGAGTCCACCAAGTTC
Organism: Astyanax mexicanus; assembly: GCF_023375975.1. Taxonomy (NCBI): domain Eukaryota; kingdom Metazoa; phylum Chordata; class Actinopteri; order Characiformes; family Acestrorhamphidae; genus Astyanax; species Astyanax mexicanus. Next base: position 17,900,723 of record NC_064424.1, read on the forward strand.
CATAGTTCAGACCAACAAGTCAATAGAGTAGTTCACAGTAGTTCACGAGTGCCTAGAGCATGCCAGCGAACCAGCAAGGGAGTCCAAAGTACCCCTGAGTGCCCTAGATGATGCCAGAGGATGAGTTGGGTTGTCCAAAGCACCCCTGAGTGCCCTAGATGAGGCCAGGGGATGAGTTGGGTTGTCCAAAGCACCCCTGAGTGCCCTAGATGAGGCCAGGGGATGAGTTGGGTTGTCCAAAGCACCCCTGAGTGCCCTAGATGAGGCCAGGGGATCAGCTGAGTTCTCCAAAGCACTGCAGAGGGGGGCCTAAGGAGATCAAGGAACCAACTAGGAAGTCCACAACACTACAGAGTTCCCCTATTGGAAGCCAACAAGTCAATAGAGTAGTTCACAGCCCAGAGGGAGGCTCCAAACAGCTTAGCTGTTTTTATATTTTTATCTTTAAGAATCTTTAAGAAATAGTTGCAAAAGTAGTTGCAGTCAGAAGGAAGTGTCAGAAGGTAATGCTTTTCAGGGTGAAGATAAAGGTCATATTTATTGAGCTACACAAACAGTATAATGCAACATGCCAGACGTATCCGCAAAAAGAGTTGCGGAGGTTCCTACTGGTGTCCAGTGACAATCCATCCTTCGCAACTTTTTTTGCAGACAGTTCATACAGGTTTTGCAGTAGGGGTGGAGTCATGTTTTAGTCAGTAATAGGTTTGGCAAAGTAGTTAAGAAACTCCTGAAGACAGAGCTCTTCGAAGAGCACTTACTCTCTTTACACCTCTAACAAACAAACTACTTCTAACCTCATTTCCTCCTTCCCCTCTATCCCATTATTTCGCTTTGACCTCCTTTAGGCCCTATCTAAAGACGTTTTTACCTTTAACTTCTATTACTTTTTTACTTCACTCTTGTAAGTCGCTTTGGACAAAAGCATCTGCCAAATGTAATATAATGTAATGGTTGGCCATGGAATAGTATCTGATTTGTTAAGGCAAGCTCTTGGGACATCAGCAGTACGTGGACCAGCATTATCCTGTTGGAAAAGTGCACTGGATCGTGCATTCGTGCATTCGTAAAAAGTTGGGGCACTTGTTGCAGGGCCTCATTAATGTAATTTTAGGCTGTCAAATGCCTGTAATGAAGACCAAAGGTGATTTTGCATTATGCGAAATTGTATCCCAGACCAGGCCTTCTTAGTGTGGGAGGTGACAACAAAAACAGCAAAAAAACCCCCAAAAAAACGTCCATATTGACATTGACCACAGTGCCCCTTACATGTATTTGTTGGATGTCTCCACCAAGACCAAAGCAATACTCATCTCTGAAGATTGTTTGGTGCCCTTTGAATAATAATAATAGCTTGGTATTTTTTTATAATTTTATATATCAAAATGTTCTCCCCAATGTAGCTATGCCGATGCTGCCGATAATGCAGAATTGCTAAATAGCCAGGGCGCTCGGAGGAAAGCGCAGCGACTCGGTTCCGATACATCAGCTCACAGATGCCTTATGCTGATCGACATCACCTCAAGATTGAAGTGGGAAAAGAGCGCCTTCTATCTACCTGAAGAAAGCAAGGCCAACTGTGCTCTCTCGGGGCTCCGGCAGCTGATGGCAAGCTGCATGACCGGGATTCAAACGAGTGATCTCCTGATCATAAAGGCAGCACCTTAGTTTGCTAGACCACCCGGAACCCAGTTTTGTGTGTTTTTAATATCACACAAAAACAAAACACAATCATAACTAAAGCAATTTAATTGCACAGGTAATATTTTTTGTAGGTCTTGTACACAGTGTTGTTTACTCTCTTTGTTTGCTCTATTTTGGCACTGAGAGGACTGCTGAACTGCATACAGTACACTACTGGCATTAGTTCTCCAACACCCTCCAGTTCCACTCTCCTTCACTTTATAAAAAATAAAGCAAAACACAACACAACAGTGCCTAAGGCGAGGGGCACAGTGGAAACAAGCCATTTAGAATGACATTCACACTTGCAGTTAGGACATTTATTTCAGAGTGCAAACATATAGTTTTCCACTCTCGCAAATTTCGCTCGGATGAAGCCAGTAAGAGGAATCATGTTTTAGAGTATTCGATAAAGTGTTGATTATGCATAGGAAATTGCATTTCGATGGAGTGCTGAGCTGAGGCTCTACAGTATATGTGGCATGACAGAGAGTAATACAGGCTAGTGCATATGTATGACCCTCGATGAATATTAATAAGAGATGAAAGAAGGGGAATATGCTGTCTACGAATGTGTCTGGCATGAGTGCAGATGAAAAAAGAAAGAAAAGAAAATAGACTTGTACTCGTCTGTCTGGCATTTGGTAGATTGGTAGGTTGTATTTATGATTACAACATAATCATGTTCCAGAAACTTTCCCAAACACGTTTTGCTGTAGAATAGTGTTCATTCTGTAACAATCAAACAACGCTGTGTGAAAGGCAGCATTGTTACCCTCTATACTATACTATACTATACTATACTATACTATACTATACTATACTATACTACACTATACTATACCAAATTAAAAACTTCTAAAATATAATCAAGAAGAAGATGGATGATCACAAGCCATCAACTTTAATATTTGCACCATTTTTGCATAAAATTATCCAAAAGCAGTGTGTAAGACTGGTGGAGGAGAACATGCCAAGATGCATGAAAACTGTGATTAAAAACCAGGGTTATTCCACTAAAATTTTGATTTCTGAACTCTTAAAACTTTATGAATATGACCTTGTTTTCTTTGCATTATTTGAGGGAAAGCTTTGCATCTTTTTTGTCATTTCAGCCATTTCTCATTTTCTGCAAATACATGCTCTTAAATGACAGTATTTGTATTAGGAATTTGGGAGAAATGTTCATTTTACTTAAACATAAACCTATAAATAGCAAAATCAGAGAAACTGATTCAGAAAGTGGTCTCTTACTTTTTTTCCAGAGCTGTATACTATACTATACTATTCTATACTACTATACTACACTATAATATAATATAATATATATAATCTACTATTCTATACTAAACTATACTATACTACACTATTCTATACTATATTATACTATACTATACCAATTGAGTAAGCATATTTTTCTCAGTAAGATTTCTTAAAATAAGCGATCTCAAAGTCTCAAAATGAGTGAAATAAGACGTTTTTTTTTTTTGCTTAAATTCAGAAATAAGATTCAGATTTACTTGACTGGTGATTTTGTTCATCGTATTTTTAGTTTACATTCCTTAAATCCATAATGTAATAATGATGTAACATGATTTAATTGTATTATCAAAGTTTAAACACTGGCAGCTATTATAACCTGCAGCCAGTATTTTTTATTTTTTTTTAACTGTGCGGTACGTCACTGAAATCTGTGTAGGTTGTGGCCTTCAAGTCTGCACACTACCATTCTTCCAGTCCCATTTCCACACTCAGGGTTGCCAGGTATCGACAACAGCACACCAACAATGTGCTGCAGAGATGGAAGCTGAGCAGGCCATCACTGAGCTTCAGTAAAGGTGCTAACCATAACTGGGTAATTTACCACCACTAATTTGGGACACTGAAAAGTCAGCTACGACTTGTTGTTGCTTGCCACTATGTCTCAATCTGGCAACCCACGTAAGTTTCACATCTGGGGAGGAGCAGGTGAGAAGGTTAGAACTATGAAAATTAAAATAATTGATGCCCACAAAGCAGAAAAAGAAAATAAGATGCTAGCTAGACATTTTTGTATTGTCACATTGGAAAAAGTAATGTTCTTTTTTTTTCTTATGTTATTTAATGGGTGAATGAAATGAAACAAAAAAAAAACCTTTCCTGAACTTTCTTTAATTGTTCCGAAAAGCTGAAGCATCCAAACTACAAAAGAGACCACCATTTTTCATTTGTTCCTATGGTCCACACCACTATTTGGGAAAATTTTCCACACCTGTTATTCGCTATTGTGAAAATTACACTGAAAAGTCAGAAGCCGCAGTATTGTGATAATGACTTTTGATCTCTGTTTATTATATAACATGTTAATAAAAGGAGAAAAAATGTGTAATTAACTCCTACATCTGTTGCGTGCTATTTGTCGCATAAATGAATCTTCATGAGCTTCACACTTCAAAAGCCCTCTTAAATCACCACAAAGCAAGTCAGCGATCTGGCAGATATCTCCTCACATGACTGATACCTGGTTTAATTACGACCTTCCAGTTCATTTTCAACCCTCGAGTAGCTTCCTTTCTTTTGACAAAGACATTGTGCATTCCAATTAATTAGAGAATGATACACGATCCCTGTGATCATCTCAATAAGACAGTACAGTTTGAAGATACGGCTGCGTTTTAATCGTATCTTCAGCGGAGCAGATCAGCTTCATGCCTGGCTTGTCTCGGAGCTACGTTTCGGGGGAAGAAACGACGCTCTTGTCGTCGCAGGCCGGCCGATTTTGATTCATTGTCTCTTCTTCAAACGGCCAACTGCAATTTCAATGTAAAACATTATATTCAAATTAAATGTCCTAGCTACCCCCGCTGTAATGTATTAACTCTGGCAAAAGTGCAGTATTTATCACTTCTATTGCACACTAAATCAGGACACTTCTCAAAAGAGCGATGATAAAGTCACTAATAAGTCCATTAACCTGGCACATCTCATACAGATCATTATCACCCACTGCTGGTTTGGACAATTGAGAGTAGTCTGGTCCAGTTCGAGCCCATTCAGGTCAGTACAGCCATTGTTTCCCCCCTCCTACGTCCAATTATTCACTGAGTGTGAGCGTATATATATATATATATATATATATATATATATATATATATATATATATATATATATATATATATATATATAAGTGTAATATGCTTTGAGCAGAAACCTCAGGCACAGAGCTCTCATGCTATGAAGGTCTCATTTATTGGAGTTGCAGTGTTAGCCGAGCAGCAGCTGACGCCAAAGACCCGGTCTCACGACAGGCCGTCGTCTCTGGTTTTAATGAGTGCGATCACTGGAAATGAGTTTCAAAAAAATTGAGTTTGGAGGGAGAGCACACTGACGCAGGTCCTCACTCTCTGAAGTCACGAAACGCATTAGTGACTCAGAACGAATCCACTGGTTTGTCAGATAAGGAACATATCAGTATTTGTGAGGGAAGTATTTGCATTTATTTGAATATACAGGAGCGCCAGAGTCAGCCAAAGCTATTTATCTGGGCAGGAAATTTCTGTATTGTTTGGTGTGTCTTTGGTATTATGAGGGCACCATTTTTTTCTCTTTTTAAGAGCCAGGTATACCCTGACTTTGGCGGGTTGACATTTTAACAGCGCTACGCTTTTACACGCCTCAGCAGAGGACACTGATCTTACATGGAGTGTAAGATAGCAAAGAGCATCGGTGTACAATAGGGCCCCAAGACTTAAAAAGCAAACACTATAAAACAAACAATGGACAACACACAAACTAAAGATTACAAACCAGAACTTAGCAAGCAGAAACACAGAAGGACAGTGGTCAAACATCAAAACAGGGTCAAACACAACAGAGAACAAAGGAAAACATGGGGTATATTTACACAGACACAGACAAGAAACACCTGGGGATGGTAACAAAGGTGCTGAACTACAAACAAGACAGGCGGGAACACTTATGACAGGGCGGGGCTAGGGCAGAGACAAGACCATAACAAAACAGGGCCGTGAGTCATCTAAGCAAGAGGTGCCTACTTTAAAGAATCTAAAATGTGGAATGAAACATGGTTTGTTTAACGCTTACTTTTTGGTTTGTTTGATTTTCTGTATAGTTTGAATGACTTTAGTGATAATCTATAAAACAGAAAATTTAAAAATAATAAAATAGAAACGATTAAATTTAATGTGTCCACACATTTGATGGGTGCTGTATGTACGTGTTTTAATTAGTTTATTCAAACTTGTTTTATCTGAAAGCAGTCATTATGTCATTTTGGCTCATCTGTGTCATAAAAAACTTTTTAATTTACTTATGGTGTAAATTATCCAAATTATCCTAAAGGTACTTTAACTGTAGGTATGAATTAAATACAATAAAAACAAGTATAACTATAAATAAAATACAACCAGGAAGAAGATTGTAACAACACTTCAGTATTGTTTAGTATCCTAATAATTTTATGAGTTTAAAAAAAGGAAGATGAGAATTTGATTTATGCTTTTAAAACTGGATGGAGGATGGAGCAGCTAAAAACAGTCAGGTTTGAGCAGGAAGAAAACGTATAGACTAAAATACAATAATATTTATGTATCTATACTAGCACAATCAGGAATGCTGAGATTTTAAAGAAAATGTATTCATCAATATGCAGAAACCGCAAGGTTTTATATTAATGGTTAATAAACACACACCTCACCTGATTTTTACTGTTCTTACTCTATAAGTACACAGTACTTACTCAATAAGTACTCAGAAACAACAGGGAGCGGACTGTATTATGTAGTGTACAGTGTTTTACTGTTCTTACTCTATAAGTACACAGTACTTACTCACTAAGTACTCAGAAACAACAGGGAAAGGGATGTATTATGTAGTGTACAGTGTTTTACTGTTCTTATTCTATTAGTACACAGTACTTCATTGGCGTAGGAACCGGGGGGGATGGGTGGGACATGTCCCACCCAATATTAGAAACAGCTGGATTTGTCCCCCCCAAAAATTATACTGTTTCACTCAGATCAGCTGTGCTATTAATGAGGAGACAGACCGGACCAATCACGGAGCCGGTTCAGGTATTAAGTCCCGCCTCTCAGTAGAAACAGCCAATCAGCTTGCTGGTTTTGCGGCGCGGAGGACAGGCAGTGAGCCCCCCCCCTCCCCCTCGCTGTGAGATTTAGCAGCGGGATCGGGATTCAGCAGCTTCAGATGATTTTAAAACAGATCTGAATATACGGAGATTTTTTTAAAGAAAAGTAACGGTAGGCTAACCACGTAAACTGTGATGACCCTGTTTCTGATAGCTGGTTAAAAATTCATGTCTCTGAATCAGCACACATATCAAAACCTACTGTGATTAATAAACTGCAGCTGTGTTAGTGAGTTAGCTTAACTTTGGAATTAACTAGATTTGGAGTTAAGGTTAAAGAAAAAAAAAAATATATATATATATATGTAATATTCAACTTGCCCTGTACCTGATCAGCTAATCACTATTTCATTTTCAAACTGTGTTTATTAATGTAGGATTACAGGACTTACTGTGAGCTATAATGAACAAAAATTCATTTAGCTGACTAGTTAGCTAGAAGCCAGAGTTTACCTGTTAAAATCCTTTAGCCCCCTGTGGAGCCTAAATGAATCATGTATATCCAGAAGTGTATTAGACACATCATACCACCACTTACTTTATTATGTGTCTTTAAAGCAGAGAAAGCTCTAGAATATGCAGAACAGTGTTAATATGCAGTAGAATATGCAGGAACTGGGTTGAGAAACACTGCTGTAACGTGACTTCTGTTCACTTGTAGTTCACAGTAAGACCACATGTCCTGATGTTTATAAAAAATCTCTATGAAACATAAAATGACACCATCTTAAGAAGAGCTCTCAGTAGAAAAAAGAAGCGCAGGACCCAAAGTTTTTTAAAAGAGTGGAGAAAATGTTAATATACAACAGAATTGACATGCCAATACATAATAATAATATCAATAATAATAATAACCAAATCTGTTATATTATTTTAAATATTAAGTTATAACTGATTATTTTTTCATATGTATATAATTTAGACATTGCATGCATACTTTATTTCTAACAACAGTAACTGTAACGTGGCGTTTAGGTTGTAAAATCACCTTTACTTGGATGTTAACTAATAATAAACAAAAAAAAAACTGAAAAAATGATTATTTGCAATTAAAAGTAATTTCCACAAATGTTGTTCTAGGAAACTATTGGGTGGGCTTGGGTTCTTATTTGCAAATGTGTCCCCCCCAATATCAAGCCCGCTCCTACGCCCTTGCAGTACTTACTCACTAAGTACTCAGAAACAACAGGGAAAGGGATGTATTATGTAGTGTACAGTGTTTACTGTTCTTACTCTATAAGTACACAGTACTTACCCTCTAAAACACAGACTGTATTATAAAGAGCTACCAAAAAAATCCATTGAAAAAAAAATCCATTGACAAGCTCTCTACACAACATTGTACAATCGTCTATAAAATGTATCACTGCTTCAGGTTCAGCTTGTATAATCAGTATCTTAATGGCAGCATTCTGACTTTGTCTGCATGGCTTTTGTGTCAGAGTCGTTTTTGAGGGCCTTTATCCCACTGGCGAGGAAATGCCACTGTAATCTCTCTGACATGTTAAACATTCCATAAAAGATTGACCTTTGAAGCAGTGATTGCTTGATATTTGCAGTGACAAGTAAACTGCTGCTGCAGCACTGTGGACTATGAAGCAAAATCAATGTAGCATAGCTTGGAAATGTTTAGCACTCACAACCCCAAGGCAACGAGGGCAGGGAACCCAGCGCTCCCCTTTTTAACTTTGCGCCGTAATTGGAAATGCGACTGACTAATGCGAAAACCAACAGCCCCTGTCCACATATTCATAGCACACCACGCGTCCAAATGTTTGCGGATGGCCTTTCTAATGAGTGCATGCAGGTATTTTAAGTTGCATCCATTGCAAACACAGATGCACAAATGCTTGTACACAGCTTATCTAGATGCTGTAGAACACGAATGAACACGAATGCTGCTGGCACGATGCCTAAAGCCAGGCATGGGCGAGAGGGGTATATAGCCCACAGCCCACCATAGAGCTGTGGAGCATTGAAAAAAATAATTGGAATGCATTATATTTATAAAATTATAAAATTATAAAACAAAAGGTTTATAAGGGGTATGAATACTTTTGCAAGCCACTGTAGACAGAACTGTAGATGTGAGGTTAAAGTTGTTGGTAAGGCAAAAATTAGGCCTATTTGGGAAGTCCGACTGATACGGTCCCAGTGTCAACACATCTTCAAACAAACCACTCCCACATAGCCCACCCACATTCCACCCATGTGAGCCCCAAAAGAACAAGGTGGAGGTGACAGCAGATTAGCATCACTTCCCTGAGCTGCTTGAATACTGTCTCTGCTGTATGATGAGATGTGATTCATTTATTTTCTATTTAATTTAATTTCAATGATCGAATCAATTATCATAATATTGCTGATAATGAAAATCCACAGCGTGTAAAGGGATGCTAATTGTTTTGTTTACATGGTTGTTGTTTGTGAGCAAAAGAATTGAAGTGTCTCATGACACGGGGAGATAGCTCCTCTGAACTCGCGGGACATTCGCAGGGTGTTAATAGATGCTGTAACCATGCCAAAATAATGTAATTGAACAGCATTAAAGGAATAGGCCTGCCAACAAATTAAAGCTGATACTGATAGTATACTACAGAGGCTCAGGATCTAGTTACACTCAGACTTTTCCTTCAAACTTTCCCCTAAAGGCCGATTTATGCATCTTGAACACCTGTAAACACCTTCTGATTTGGGAACTGCAACATGTCAGATCGCAAGAACCTACAGCTACAGATTGTGAGGACAGCTGAGAAGATCATTGCGGTCTCTATCCAAGCATCTGAGCCTCCACTACCAGACTCTGCAACAGCTTCTTCCCCCAGGCCATCAGACTCCTCAACAAACAGTTTGCTAAGTGCGGACCACGCCTAAAGAAGTAGAGAAAGAAGAAGGAAAAAGGGGAGGGAACTCAGGGAAATTTGGGCTGGAGTTCTGAACTGCGTGCTTGAAGAAGCGTGCAGTTATATCCCCCCCTTTTTATTTAATGAGAAGTGGAAGAGTAGAAAAAGGGGGTTGTTGGGGAGGAGGTGGGTTGCGAACTTTCGTCACGAGAGATAGTTAGTTAGGGGAGGTATTTATAGGACGGTTGATTGATACGGGGTGGAGTTAGAACGTAGAGTTCGGGCGTGGTCCTTCTCCCAAACTTTTGTTATTACATAACATCATTTTGCTAAGTGCGGACCACGCCTAAAGAAGTAGAGAAAGAAGAAGGAAAAAGGGGAGGGAACTCAGGGAAATTTGGGCTGGAGTTCTGAACTGCGTGCTTGAAGAAGCGTGCAGTTATATCCCCAAAATTGGAGCTTGTGTGGAAGCTAGTTTGGAATGAGCCTGTCTCAAACCGTCTGGTTGGGAACGGATGTATAGGTTATAAGCTTGGGAAGACCACTGGCCGGGGAGCTTGATCGTGTGCTCGGAGATTCCTTGTCTGGAGGAGTTGGATGCTGCACGATGTAAACTGAGTGGGCGGAGAATTGATCTGGTGAGTAACTACTGGGAGAAAGGATGCGACGGAGATGTGTTGGAACCAGTGCTTTGAGATTATACTACTAGATTCCGTTGTGAACAGAGGATCTAAAGGTGATGCTTGTTGAAAGAGGCGGAGATTAAGTGGTGGACGAGTGGTTCGTACGGGCTGAGGGGTGAGTCAAGTTTGAATAGATAGAGGATCGTGGTTTTTGCCAATTTGGTCCGTTTGCTTCATTCTTGAAGGTAAGGGTATCTGAGTCAAGGATGATGAGATCTGAAATTAGGGGCTGAGAAGGAGTTGTGGGAGATTTTAAGGGAAGTAAATTCTGAGCATCTGAGGAATCTAAGTAGAAGGACGGCTGAAAGGATGGTTTGTTGAGCTTGGAAGATCAGTTCGTTTACACGGGGGTTAGGTGAAGTGTAGTTTGTGAAAATGAAGGTACCGAAGTTGGGTTGCATTTGCATGCGGAGCCAAGGATCTGAATTTCTGTAACTGAAAACGAAAAAGAATAGAATTAAATTCTATCAGCGATAGAATTAAATGGACCTGAGGTGTGAACAGCTTTAGTGGTGAACTGATGCTTAATGGAGTGCCAAGTGAGACGACGGATAAAAGGCAAGATTTCTAGCGATTTGGAGCAACTTTTATTGATGTGGACTGCGGCGAGATTGATCAGAGTGGAGTAGAATAGATTTTGACCATTCATGTCCCCAAAGGAGGGCAGCGACGAGGACCGCATATAAGTCCAGAGAGCGCAGAAGAATCGCGCGGCTGCGCGGCGGAGCAGATGAAGTTCTCCGGCCAAGCAGAAGCGACCAGAGGAAGGAGCGGCATCTGTGAATAGCTTAATATCAAAAGAGCTGGAAGCTGCGTTGGCGTAGAAGAAAAACCCGTTCGATTGCAGAGGAGGCACAGCTAGAAATGGAGCTCTGACGTGCAGTATCAGTTGAGCATAACGAATGGTGGAGGGCTCGGGCGAAAAAGCCAAGCGGAGGAGGCGGGAAATGAAAGAACGACCCTGGGTTCGATTTTGGGTTGTGAATAAAGTGGCCGAGGGGGGAAAGACGGTGCTAGGTACGGGCGGGGAGACTTGAAAGGAGGCGGAGTCCAGAAAGATCCCAAGAAACTCGAGAGATGTGGAGGGACCAACGGAGTTCTCCGACTGCGGGGCACGGAGGTGAGTGAAAGCGCTGGTCATGGCTTCAAGACCCATCGAGAGGGGCGAGGAAGGAGGACCGATGACGAAGTTACCCAGGAGGTGGAGCACGAACTGGGGCCCGTGTTAAGCAAATCCAGCAGAGCGCCTTAGCAAAGGAGTCGAAGCTTGGGGTTACTTTGCACCCAAAAGCAAGGTGAACTGAAAAACGGACTCTGAAAAGGCGCCAGGAGTCAGGATGGAGAGGGAGGATTTTGAAAGCCAAAACCACGTCAGCCTCAGACAGCCAGGCCCATCGCGGGATGGGGAGCTTCGTCCCGCAAACACACGTCAATGAAGTTCCAGATCCGGGGCGTCTTGGAATGTAGCAGGGTTCCAGTGTTGGAGATGAACCGCAGCGCGAGCTGAGAGGGGGCGGCGCTGTAGATGGAGAATGAAGGTCATGAAGCTCCAGCAAGGAGCTGAGCGGGTGCTGCAGCCCGGTGAGAAACGGCGAGAGAGGAGGCGGGGAGAGAATTGACGGAGAAAAGGAAGGAGAAAGGCTGGCTGGAAGGGACGGGTTGGAGAATAGTGTTGCCAACTGCTCAGTAAGGAAAGTAGCCATTGGCTGCAATTTGTGATTAAAACCCCTTAAATGTTAGAAATGTTACAAATGAACTCTAACAAATGAACTACGTCTGTTGCTTTTATAAATAGGCAGAGACTTCTGAAAATAACTCCATTTTAACGTAAATTACGTGATTAAGTTTTTTTTTTTTTTTTTTTTTGACAGTCAGCGGCGGCTTTAGGTATGCGCAGTTCGTTGCAGCGTGTTTGAAGAGCGTTGTGAGTGTGTGGTCTGCCTGAGACTGCGCTGTGAGTGTCGTGGGCGGGGCTCGCGGCAGCACCTGCTGCTCGCTGAGGAGAAACTGAAGAGCATGTGTGTTCATTTAAACTCTCAATAACAAACAAAAACTAAGTTGGCAAGTTGGCAAGACTGTTGGAGAACAGCAGGAGGAACGCAGAAATGGAGAAGGAGGATGACTGAGAGAGGGGGTTTGAACGACTGAGGGGAAGAGGGAAACGAGAGAGACGAGAGAAACGAGGCGCTGAGGCGAAGTTGGTGCCGCTCCAGGGGTGCGAGAGCTGCAGCAGCGGCGAGGGGGTTTGGACGACTGAGGGAGGGGGTTTGGACGACTGAGGGAGGGGGAGTTGGACGACAGAGGGAGGGGGAGTTGGACGACAGAGGGAGGGGGAGTTGGATGACTGAGGGGAAGAGAGACGAGAGAGACGAGAGACGAGGCGCTGAGGCGAAGGGGCGCGAGAGCTGCAGCGGCGGCGAGTTGAGCGGGTGACGTCATCAGGCCGCGACGCCGGTGCGGCTCATGTGCGCTGTTCAGAGGTTCAGTGAAAAGTTCCGCTTTTGGAGCAGAACGGGGGAAAGGGACGCCGCGGTCCTTCAAAAACCCGCTGCAGCTTAACAACAGTCCAATCGGACATGCGAGGAGGCTGGGACTTACTAGGAGAGAGGGGCCCAGGGCCGGCGAGGCCAGCCGAGGAAGACGGGCGTCCAGAGCGGCGAGCCCGCGCAGGAGGAGTAGGGGAAGGGGGAGAAGAGCGGCGGGAGTGCCGAGATCCGGGGGTGCACTGGTGAGGACGACCGACCCGGGAGGAAGAATAAGCAGTAGCCGGAGTAGAACCAGGAGTAGCCGGAATGGAGATTACGGAATTCAGACGACGAGCCCGGCGAGGTGGAGCAGGAGTGGAGACAGGCTGGCTAGGAGGGAAGAGGTCCTCGTCGGAGGCGGTGAGTTAAAGGTCCATGACGGAGAACAAGCTAATGCTAGCAGGCGGGTGCGGCAGATTCGACTGATGCGAACTTTCGTCACGAGAGATAGTTAGTTAGGGGAGGTATTTATAGGACGGTTGATTGATACGGGGTGGAGTTAGAACGTAGAGTTCGGGCGTGGTCCTTCTCCCAAACTTTTGTTATTACATAACATCATTTATGGTACTAAACCCCCTACCATTCCTCTTACACCTACATTTCTTAGTACTGTGTGCTTGTACTCAGATGGATTGACAATAAAAGCCTGATACCAGCTTGATACTTCTGGCCTATTGCATTGTGAGCATTCATACTTGTGCATTGGTATGTCTTCTGCACTAGTTAGACATGGCTGCAAAAGCAGAAATGTGAAGGTGAGAGCATGACACTCAGTAGACCACTTGATCACAGTTGCTGCATTCTACGCATTCTATGCAAGCACAGGCTATGCTGTGAGCTATGCGGCTATGCTATGTGTAGGGTATGCATATGCTCCTGCATTGATTCAGTGGTAAACCTTGTGGTAAATAAATAAAAAACTTGAGTTTTCAACACTGTGTATTCAACTTTGCCTCTCAGTTGTAACCTTTGCTGTAATGCGGTTCTCCGGAAGACTGTAGATGCATTCAATAAACAACAAGCCTTTCATTATAGAAAAAAAAAACTTTATTCCGGTGGACTGAATGAAGCACTTCATAAAATAAACATGTTTAAAGTTAAAAGGTAAAACAGCTTGAGTTCTGCAGACTACCTGCAATGAATAATAAGACTAAAATGTGTTTCTCAAGAACGAAATTGAAAAATCAATTGAGACTCGCACCGCAGAGACTGGACTCTGACTCGTTCTACATATACTTGATTCACACTAACATCTCAGAAACATGACTACCTGACAACCCAGGGATTCAGACTTCAGGCTTCCACCTCAGGAACTTGAATTGCCTTCACCCAGACTTGCATCTAAAATGAAAAAGAAAATCAGCTGGGACTTGTAGCCCTGAAAATTGAGGTTTGGCTTAGCTTAGCTTGAACTGGCAACGCACCCAAGAAACTTGAATCACCTTCCCCACAGACTAAATACTTTGACACTGTCAAAATTATTTAACCTTGGATCAAACTTGCACACTAGAGATAAGAATTGCCTTCACATTCCACACAGACTAAATACTTGACCTAGACTTGCATCACACAGACTCAACTCAACAATTCTTGCAGCCCACAGACTTAAGACTAGTCAGGGAGTTGCACACCAGAGACTCAGGGCTTGACACTGACTTGCACCCCAGAAACTAAGAGGCTCTGAACTTGCACTCTAGAGACCTAAATCACATTGACAACCCACAGACTAAACACTTGACCCAGACTTGCCTTTAAAAAAGGCTCAGTTCTGACTGGCACCCCAGAGACTTGAGGTTTGGCTTGGAGATGCACCCCAGAAACTTGAATTACCTTCCCCACAGAATAAATTCTTGACCAGACTTCCATCTTAAAGGCTTGATTCGCACTTGTACCCCAGAGCCTTAAAGTTTGGCTTGGCAGATTCCACAGTAAAAAATCTTTAACCTGGACTTGCAACTAAAAAGCTCGGCTCAAACTTGCATTCCAGAGATATGAATTGCCTTCACATTCCACACAGACTAAATACCGTATTTTTCGGACTATAAGGCGCACTTAAAAACTTTTAATTTTCACAAAAATTGACAGTGCGTCTTATAATACGGTGCGCCTTTTGTATGGATTTTACTCGTCAGGTTGTAAGGAGCAGTAAACACACACTCCGTGCAGCGTTATAGAGAGTTTCAGTGCTATACAGAGTCCAGAGCCGTGCAGCTCCGAGGCTGAGCAGCAATAGCATTAGCTAGATGCTAACCGCTAAGCTAGCTAGCTTATTCACTGAGATCAGTATTATCTAAATTTTACTCGTCAGGTTGTAAGGAGCAGTAAACACACACTCCGTGCAGCGTTATACAGAGTTTCAGTGCTATACAGAGTCCAGAGCCATGCAGCTCCGAGGCTGGAGCAGCAAATAGCATTAGCTAGCTTATTCACTGTTCAGAGATCAGTATTATCTAAATTTTACCCGTCAGGTGTAAGGAGCAGTAAACACACACTCCGTGCAGAGCCGTGCCGCTCCGAGGCTGGAGCAGCAAATAGCATTAGCTAGCTTATTCACTGTTCAGAGATCAGTATTATCTAAATTTTACCCGTCAGGTGTAAGGAGCAGTAAACACACACTCCGTGCAGAGCAGCAATAGCATTAGCTAGATGCTAACCGCTTAGCTAGCTAGCTTTTTCACTGTTCAGAGATCAGTATTTTCTAAATTTAGCACTTTTAATACTGCTGGAGCAGTATTATTAGAGTTAGATGCTAATCGCTAAGCGTTCACCGTTCAGAGGTGAGTTATAGGCCTGTAAGTCTGTGCTACTTTGCCTGGCTAGCATTAGCTAGATGCTAAGCGCTAACTCTCTCAGAGGTGAGTTTTATCAGCCTGTAATCTGCTTGTTTACAGTGTTAAAACAAGCTACGGGGGACGAATCGCTAGCTAATATCTCACTGTCTTACCAGAACACGCAGGATTACTCAGTGTAACGCTGTCGTTTAAGTTTGGGTTAACTTTACTAGTTTAGGTGACTAGCTAGCGTGCTAGCGGATAGCTATGCTAACGCTGGTGCAGCAAGCCTTAGTGGACATCTGGAAATCTAAGCTTACTGTAAATAAACTGAAGCACGTTACTCACCCAAATAAACAGTTTTCAGGAGAGGAATCTGTGTAGATTAATATCCAGCACTCGTTTGACTTTGAAAGAGCTAGATTTATATATACTGAGACGCTCCACCGGCAAGAGACCACCCCCGGTGAGGGAAGGGAAACATGGCGCCACCCCTGTTCACTTTGATATAGGCACCCTTTCTAGTGTCACTTAACGCGCCTTATAATGCGATGCGCCCTATGTATGGAAAAATAGCAGAAAATAGGCGTTCTTTGATAGTGCGTCTTATAATACGGTGCGCCTTATAGTCCGAAAAATACGGTACTTGACCTGAATTTGCCTAAGAAAAAATCCAAATTCAGACTTTCACCCCAGAGATTTGAGGTTTGGCTTGGCTCAAACTTGTGCCCTAGAGGTTTGAGGCTTGGCTCTCGCTTGCATCTCAGAGTCTTGAGGCCTGACATAGACCTACTGATTACTGATTACTCAAGTAGTTGTGTAAACAGCATACTTTGATTTCATAGATCAGAGAAAGGTCTAAAAATCAGATTAAGAAGAAAAAAAACTTTTAACTAAAGTTTGTGGATTTCTCAGTCTGTACATGCATACAAACAATCTTCATCTTCTAGCTGATGAAGGCTCTATGCAACAGGATAGGCAAACCAAGCAATTGCCTGGGGCCCAGAGCTGGCCATATTGTTATCAGAATCCCCCTCAATGTGTTGCCACTCGATAGTTGCTGACAGTAGAATTTAACCAGACTGGAACATATCAGCAGTATCCATATATACCAGCTGTTCACTGTGTTTAACAATAGAAGGGAGAACATTAGTTTCACTTTCAAATCATGGAAACAGCACACTATAAAGTCAACCCATCCTTTATATTTGATACTATTTGATTACATTAACATTCCTTAATTACTCATTTTACTCAGTTTATTTAACTGAACTGAGTTTTATATGGTTATATTTGTAGCTGCGCTTTGTCTGAACTCAGTTCCACACAGTGACTAAGAGATAAGGTCAAACAACATTTCAGTAAATATGGTGGTTATAGTGTGTTTTATACCATTGCTTTGCTGTTTGAACTACACCTGATCCAACATTATTTTCTATAACTTTCTTCAATTTTTGACCAAGACAGAGGCCCCCAAATGCCTTGAAATGACCCTGAGCTGATGTATGTGTGTTTTTTGCAACTTGACATGACAAGAAGTTTAGGTTTGACCTGATATTTGCTGTGTCTAATTCTGTGAGTTAACTGACCGGTTGCAGAGCAAAAAAACCCAAAACAGATTATTTTCTGACTCATGTTGTGAACTTTGAGCTTTCCCATGATCTGAGTACCCAAGTTAATTTGGGTAAATGCATCGAATGGATTACAGACAAGTTCTTAACAAGTTCAAGTTCTTCTGTTGGGTAGAAATTGGAAGTGATGCAGCACTGGTGGCAGCACCAGAAACCAGAAACCAAAATCTCCTCCAAAAAAAATCTACTCGAATCCATTGTTGAATATGCAGATATGTTCAACATTAAATTAACATTCTCTTCGGTTTCCAATGTGTGCCTTAGCTACCTGGGGCGCAGAATGAAAGAGAAGACATCTTTGAGGCTTTTAACGTGCGAAAACCAAAGCTAACTCAGCTGAAACCCACACAGGACATAACGTTTCCCCTTCTTCCTCAGCTCAAGCACAGCGGCGCAGATTTTCCTGGGGCGAAGTGAAGTGTTTTTAAATTTTGCTTTAAACAGGTTGACCTTCCTCCTCAGATCAAAGAGCGTCTTCTTTGTCCCGTATTAATATGAAAGGAAGAACGCTGCGGCTTTTCCCTTCACTCCTCATCGACGGGGATCTAGGCCACTCTCCACTTTGTACTTCAAGGTCCCTGGATCAAGCGTGTGAATGTATGGGTGAACGGGAGCGAGAGACGGACGGAGTGGAGGTGAAGCGAGCCCGGATCTCTTTGAGGATGCTGAGCTGTTAAACAGTCATCCCCTGTAGAAAGCTTGTTTTAAAACTGGCTCTATGAATTTATAATGGTTTGCATTTGAAAGGGAAAGAAAATAATACTTTTCTGTTTCTCTTTCATGTATTTTAAGTACTTGCAGTTTTTTCCGAACCTGTATTTTAAAACAAATGCTGTGGGATTTGGCCCACAGTTACACTTTCCATGAATCAGGTATCTATAAAGCATTATAAATGCATTCATAAAGCTTCATAAAGCATTCATAATGCTTTATAACACTTGACATCCATAGGAATGTTTCAAGGCCAAAAAAAAACCGCTGACTTAAAAAAACACAAAGGCCTATCTCACATCTCATCTCAAACCTAAATTAAAAAAATTGTCCGATATAAACATTTGTTTGATATCAAAAAGTTTGTTTGTTTGTTTGGAAAAATATCAGTTATCAGACAAAAAAAAGCAAAAAAAAAAAAAAAAAAGGCAAATACTTTTTCACAACACTGTAAATCTGTTCAGACAAGAACTTTAGGTAACACTTTCTTTGAATCAGGTATCTATAAAGCATTATAAATGCATTCATAAAGCTTCATAAACTATTCATAAATCTTTATAACACTTGACATAAGCCTTACTAACTATACATAAATGTTTATAATCTCAAACATAAAACCTTATAAAACCATTATATGAAGCTTTATATTACAAAGCGATATATAATGCATTATAATATATTTACCTTTGCTGTTTTTAACATCATTGGTGAGATCTGTTTTATAAAGCTTAATAGATGTTCATTCACATAATGCTTTATCAAGATCCACAGCGGTGCCTTCCCTCTAACTTCTTTAAGTTATAATAAAAATTGTTCTGTAAATGCACATAACATCTAATGAACACTTATAAGCACTTTTCACAGACTTTAGGTAAAGTGATTATAAAGCTTCATAAATGTTCCTTACAGCACGATAATGATTAATGTCTAAACAGAAAAATACAAGAATTACCAGTTTGTACTTTGAACAGGATACCATTTATTAACAATGCATACTGGTTTGTGAAGCTTTATGAATGCATTTATAATGATTTATAATACCTGTTTCATAGAAAGTGTTACCCAAAGTAACACTGATGAGATGTGAGATGGGCCTTTGTGTCCTTTTTAGTCAGCAGTTTTTTGGATGTTGTTCTGGGTTGTTTTCTGACCTCCTGGATGAGTTGTCCATGCCCTTGTTGGTCGGCCAGAAACTGTTGGGAAGGTTCACCAGTGTTCCATGTAATCTCCATTTGTGAATAATAGCTCTCTCCTATTTAACTTGTTCCAATATTTTACCAAATTACTTACCAAAGACTATGTGTACATTTGTATTTATGTGCTGGTGTGCTGTCACATCACATCTGTCAGTTTACTTTATATTTCCCATTGTTTTTTTTTTTTCTCCCGCTATATAAAATAAGCTCCATTAAATAAATAGCCTGCAAAAAAATAAACAATTGTTACAGCTGTTTTCTTTTCTTGGTTGTGCCTGCAAGTTCATTCAGAGTGCAGTTTGGATCAATAAACACTTATTATTGTTTTGTTCACTCAGCGTATGATAGAATAATACTGGCTTGTGATTTGTATTCTGATTTATTTGCTTTCTTGTTTAAAGTGGTAGTTTGTGACACATTTACAAGCTTCTCAGCTTTGACCCCATTTACACCTGGTCTCTTTATATGTATTGAATGTCAAGGTTAGCAGTGCTAGCCAGCCACAGGTAGCAGCACTAGCCAGTCCCGGTTAGCATCGCTAGCCAACCCAAGTTAGTAGCACTAGCCAGTCATGGACAGCAGCGCTAGCTAGCTTCAGTTAATGCTACTAAATGCCACCAGATAGTGATACACTAAGGAACACTGGGAGTTCTTCTGACCCAGGGCACTAGCCAAGCACTTAGCCAGCCGTGGATAGCAGCGCTTGCCAGCCCTGGTTAGCAGCACTAGCCAGCCATGGGTAGCAAGGCTAACCAGCCAGGATTAGCAGTGCTTGCCAGCCCTGGTTAGCAGCTATAGCCAGCCATGGATAGCAGTGATAGCCAGCCATGGATAGCAGGGCTAGCCAGCCACGGTTAGTAGCGCTAGGCGGTTAGCAGTGCTAGGCGGCAATGGATAGCAGCGCTAACCAGCTGCGGTTAGCAGCTATAGCCAGCCATGGATAGCAGTGCCAGCCAGGTTTGTCCCCTGTAGCTTGTTTGTTTTTCCACAGTAAACACGCAGACTACAGTCCGATATATTCATCTCTGAACGATGAAATTGTTAGCAGCTAATGCTAATGCCACTGCATTCAGCCTTAATGCTGGATAAACTTCACTGAAACCACTAGCACTAGCCAAGCGCTTAGCCAGCTGTGGTTAGCAGCACTAGCCAGCCATGGGTAGCAGGGCTATCCAGCCCTGGTTAGCAGCGCTAGCCAGCCATGGATAGCAAGGCTAGCCAGCCATGGATAGCAGTGCCAGCCAGCCATAGATAGCAGGGCTAGCCAGCCACGGTTAGTAGCGCTTGGCGGCAATGGATTGCAGCGTTAGCCACCTGCGGTTAGCAACTATAGCCAGCCATGGATAGCAGCGCTAGCCAGGTTTGTCCCATGTAGCTTGTTTGTTTTACCACAGTAAACACGCAGACTACAGACTCTGAACGATGAAACGGTTAGCAGCTAATGCTAATGCCGCTGCACTCAGCCTTAATGCTGGAGAAACTTCACTGAAAACTCACCCCATATATCTGTGTATTTTAGCAGAGTGGCTTTACGGCTCCTTAATACCTGCCTGGTAGAATTCATCCATACATTCATGGGCGGCACGGTGGCTTAGTGGTTAGCACGTTCGCCTCCCAGCACTGGGGTCTTGGGTTCAAGTCCCTATCTGGGTGGAGTTTCCATGTACTCCCCGTGTCTGCGTGGGTTGCCTCCAGGGACTCCGGTTTCCTCCCACAGTCCAAAAACATGGACATCAGGTAAAATTGGATACTCTAAATTGTCCAGAAAAATTGAATACTCTAAAATTGATCTGATGTGCATGTGTAAAAAGTGTGTGGTATGTATGTAAGTTGTGTGTGTAAATGCGTGTGTATGACTGTGCCCAGATATGGATTGGCACTCTGTCCTGGGTAATTGCTGTAGTGCCCGATGCAGTCCTCCAGGTGGACGGTCGTTTCTGGTTGAGAGTACGTTGTGCGCTATTGGCTGCCGCTTCTCACCGGTGTGTGGATGAGTGTTAATGTGTAATGTGTTTGTGTGTAAAGCGTCCTTGGGTTTCTAGGAAGGCGCTTTATAAGTTGAACTTCATTCATTCATTCATACATGAGGTATAGCGGATTATAAGACGTATTGATTATTTTTAGGAAAATTAAAGAAAAACATGTTAAATGCGCCTTATAGTACATGAAATGCGGTAAATTAATGTGTTGAAGATTTCCAAGAACACATTTCCAGACTTTTAAAATCCAGTACCAGCTTTTATTGTGATTCTATGATTCAGTACTAAAAAAAGAACATTCAGATTATTTTTTTTCTGTGCAATTTTCATTGATACACTAAAAAAGGCATATTTTTCATCAACACACAATATATAAGTGCCATGAGCTTGATACAGATGATGTAAAATGAGGGATGGAGAACTTCTCCCATAGGTGGAAAATGAGAGTGCAAATCGAGGTCGCAGTTTGACCTCCTGTGCTGGCTCAGTAGTGGGCGTGAAGATGATACAATCTGTCATGACAGTAATACAGGTAGTGGCAACATGACACCGTAATAATACTGGATATAATCTATCATCACAGTGAAAGATCTCCTGTGATATCTTACAGTGGCTTCACGGCTACTGTATCCGTGTTGAAGCTTCTTTTGAGCAAGCCAGTGTATGCAGCAAAATCAAGAGATTGTTTGAGAATAACACACTTATCAGCCATGACTTCATAAACTTCAGCCATGAAGGTAGAATGCAGAATGTTTTAACTAATTATTAATTTACATCACTTAATCGTAACGACTAAGAATGCTGTAAACAAAAGTAAATAGAGAAATGATTAAAAAAAATAAAATAGAAATTTGACCAAAAGTGGGTTTATTCAAAAGCTAGTTCATATAGACACAGTAGGGCAGGGCAGTGGAGAGAAATTGTGTTTTTTTTTCTACCATTTATTCCTATGGTAGGAGATCATTTTCCAAAAATACGTATACTGGATTGGTTCAAAACTTCAAAAAGTTAGAAAAATGTTTAAAAATATGTTTAGAAAGTTTATTGACACTTTTATGTAGATTCCTCGGGTAGCACAATTTGTGTTTGAATGAATATTGTACGAAAACCTTTGGATGGATCTTTCAAAGAAGCACAAACAACTTAATCCGGTACATGTTTGGCCAAACAGTGATGTTTACATCAAAGCAAACATCCAGAATACCATAGCAACGAACTAGCAACCACGTAGCAACACCATAGCAAAGTAATAACAACATAAAATAGTAAAAGTTCTACCACATTCTGGTGTTTTGTGGTTCTAGCTCAAAAACTGTGGGAGAGAAAGTGTTAAATGTTGAGTGTTGAATCCTGAATGGAACCCTATGGGGGAAAAACACTTTAAACTAACTGCTGATTGGACAATGACCATCTGATTACTTAGAAAGAACAAGCACACACTGTGACTATGGATTTTAACATCCTGTAAAATGTTGTGGTTCTACAGGGGTTGGACAATGAAACTGAAACACCTGGTTTTAGACAACAATAATTTATTGTCTCGACCTACAGTTCTGGTGGAAACAGGAAAGTTGAGGTGCACATTGAATCCTGCCGTGATTTGGGCAGCCGTGGTTTTATGTTTTTTGGATACAATCCGGTTTAGCACCCGAACATCCCTTTCAGACAGCTTCCTCTTACAGCGTCCACAGTCAATCCTTTTGGATGTGGTTCGTCCTTCTTGGTGGTATGCTAACATTACCCTGGATACCGTGGCTCTTGATACATCACAAAGACTTGCTGTCTTGGTCACAGATACGCCAGCAAGACGTGCGCCAACAATTTGTTCTCTTTTGAACTCTGGTACATCATCTGTAATGCTGTGTGCATTGCAATATTTTGAGCAAAACTGTGCTCTTACCCTGCTAATTGAACCTTCACACTCTTCATGCTCTTACTGGTGCAATAATGTGCAATTAATGAAGATTGGCCACCAGGCTGCTCCAATTTAGCCATGAAACCTCCCCCACACTAAAATGACAGGTGTTTCAGTGTCATTGTCCAACCCATACATAGTTCAAAAACTTATGTTGTCCGGTAAAATCAATGTATTTTCAGTGAGTTTATATGATGAGAGCAATATAAACAGTTACTAAACACACATCGCATCTTACCTGAACTGCATGTAGCTGCGTGTAGCTGCATTATTTATATTTCTACAAATATAAAGATCAGATCTGATCGGACCAGGTGCAAAATAACATTATGACATGCAAGTCATTAGGTAATAAGACCTTTATGTAGTTCTAAGTAGTGAGTGAAGTGTTGCTGTGCTGCATTGTTTGAGACTCATGTTTGCCGAGCTCTGGCGTTATCTCAGTTCACTGAGTACATTCACTTATGACACACCGACTGTTGCTGCAAGCAAATGACATTCCGGTACATTTATTACAGACACCTTTATCAGATCGGTTTACTTACCGCTCTGAAAGTTAAGCAGAGAGGAAGAACTTGAGCGGATGGCGCCTAATTGTTGCAGGCTCTCGTACAACCTTGAATCTTGTCTATGCGTTCCTTTTTAAAAAAAAAAACGTCTCCTTCTCCACCCTGTGCCTGATAATGCTTTTATCTTCCGCGGCACTCGGAAACGTATTAAGCTCATTGGTATGGCAGCCGTGTGGCGCCATTGACGGAATGTCATTAAGAGGTATGGAATGTAATCTCACTGGTTTTAAATGTAAAGAACAGCTTTGGGTCTTATGGGGGTTTAGGCAGATTATAAAAGTGAATGAAAAATAATGTGTACGAGAGACCAGGCCTTTCATGTAGTTCACAGAGACTGAGGGTGTCTGTGGAGTGAGTGTAAATTGCATGTGAAGACCATGTACAGTCCTAAATGTCCAGAGGAATCAACCAAAATGAGATTCTTCAAAGCCTCTAGGAACCTAAAGCTGAGGTTTATTTCTAATTATTAAATTATCTTTCCTCACAGCCCACAATGTAAATGTACAAAGTATGTCTCATGAACATCTTCTCTAAGTCCCATACTGTAAAAGTCTGCTATATTTGACCACTATTGCTTTCCTCCTTTTGTAGAATGGTCCTTAAAAGGTGGGTCAGGTTTACTCCAGCATACCCTTGGCCAGTTACAATGTTAAGCGTGTCATTCTAATTCTTTTTAAAATACAATAGGTCTCTCTTAAGTTCTATATGAATGCTGCCTGTGAAAATATTCCTCAACCTCCATTGTCTGCAGTAGCTAGTAAAAGAAAATGTTCAGAAAAACGAGTCGATTAGGAAAAGCACCCATGTCTATGTCAACCCGTGAATTAGTATTCATGGACCCCTCATTGGCTCATGACCACCCATATGCAACGCTGAAGATAGGAGCTAACTGCACTAGGAACAGCATGGCAGAAGTTTGTTCCTGTGTTATTTGTGCAAATAACACATCAGTATTTTATGCTTTGCCCAGTAATTCAAAGCTGAGGAACAAATTCTTGGAATTCTTAGAAGTTAGAATTTGTCTATGGAACACCACCAGCAAAGTACAATTTAGATAGGTAGGTGTATGTTTAAGACAGTAGTAAAAAAAGTAAAAATCCACCCCGGGGTTTTGTCCCAACTGTCAGAGACTCTAAGACTCTGCTGCGGCTCAGCCAACAAAACCCGAGGTGTATTTTTACTTCCCGGACCTGGACTACCCACCTCTGTGTGTACGTAGCTATAGGTTTAAATAGGATCTCCATTGGATTTGGGGTTTTACAGAAACTCTAAGACTAGGTTGGTGGCTGAACTGCACTTAGCAGGGCATTACACATGATGTGAAGTAACATATGACATTGCAAAGACTGTTATAAGTGTAAAAATGTCTTGATTTTAAAACATTTCAAACTGTTGTTCGCCTCGCTGTCTCCTGGTGTCGCAGTGCTGTTAGCCAATCAGAGGCGATAGGTTTGCATGTATGAATATTCATGAGCAAGAGCCAAAATCCTATTGTTTTTCCCCTCCGCCCCACTCCTCCACCGGACTAAGGCACCATTATACCAGATTTTTTTTTTTTTTTTTTTTTTTTACAAAAAAACAGCTCACATGACATTCATTAATTAATACTAGAGACCACAATTAGACATTTTAAAATGAATGAAAAAAAAATGGAATGAGATCTTTGAGACAAGCAGCACCATACCATGACCATATTATAAGAATAAAAAAGAAAACTGTGTTTGAAATATTCTATCCAAGGCTATTTGTGTGCAAGGTCAATAATAAAGGGCCCAAGACTGAGCCTTGTGGAACCCCTTTGTAGATCTGCAGAACCTCAGAAGCAATTCTCGAACTGGTAACTCTATTAAACAGATATCAGAACCTCAGTAAACCCTAAAGATACAATGCTAATTAAGGGTGTTTGAGATGCCATGTTAACATAAACACACTTTTGTTTGTCACTGGTAGATGGCTGTCAATCACGCACATCTTTTAGAGGATTAAGATCACACCCACACCATTTTTATTAAGGTCTAAGGAGTGCATTTGGTTGTTTTTAAGGAATGTTTTTTTTTTTTTTTATCATATTCCCGCTTTGTGTTTTCTGTTTTTCTATTGCTGAATGCTTCACTTAACACAATGTTAGTATTGTACAAAACCAAATAAAAAAAAATCTAAATGTCTTCTAATATCTATGCCTTGAAATGCGTTTTGGACATTTTCTTCTTTCTACGTTATTAAAAAGTCATATAAATTGCTATTTCAAATTTTAAGAAAGAATTGACTCAGCCACTAGCACAAAATCAGGTCCCGGTAGAGTATCTTTCTGGTCTCATTTTCCTATTCCAGCTAAAATGTTCTTCCTAAGTTTCCTTCTGTTTGTTAAAGTCACAGTGTGTTATTTTAAATCATTTTCATCTCTCACTCGAGGGCTGTAACTCAGGCTCCAATTTGAAGCATTTAAAAAAATCACAGCGACAGCAAGGCACAGATGTTCACAAGTCACAGAATACCAGTTTATGTGAAATGACAAGTCTCTAAGCTCTAAATCTAGAGTCCAAGTCAACTCTCGAATCAATAAGTACAACCCCAAATCAGGTTAATTTCTGTTTTGGGAAACCCAATTTATGATTCCAAATGGAGTGAGAACATGGAGATCTCAGAAAAGCAAACCTTTCATGTCTTAATCTGCTCATCCCTGTATTGTTAAACCAAAGAAGTAAAGAAGTAGAACAAGACTTCAGTAGAATATTCACTGGAATATCCAGATTCATCCAATCTGAAAGTAGACCCCACCACAATGCACGTTTCAAAAATACTCTTCAACATGCTCATTACATCTACATACTACATATTCTTGCCAAAAACATATGGACTAAGAAACAAATCTTGTTGCGATTGCATTTCAATAACTTCTAAAAGCGGTTTGGATCCAATTAGCAAAAATCTGATTTCATGTAGTTTCAAAAGTATCAAAAATCATGAAACACAAAAGTCACTAATCTCTAGGCTCTAAATCTAGAGTCCAAGTCAAGTCACAAATCAATATGTGGGTCATTCCACCAAATGGACGCCATTTGCTTGTTATAAATATATACCAAATTAAAGTTTTTGTTTTATATTTTTTTCAACTTTGTATCTAATACCACATATATTTAACTATTCAAAACATGTACTGGTCAAACTCAGGCAGCTCTACCAATTTTTTTTACTTAAGGTTTCTCAGCCAAAGATAATTACAAAACTCATGTGACATTTACAAAGCATGTTTAAAAGCAAGCCCACTAATTCCTTTTGATTTTCTCTCAAGAAAGTTTTTATTTTAAAGAAATGGTGCATGACTGCATGTTCAAATAATTGATATTTATGACAAAGAAATCACTCCTGTTAATGGCACTCATTCCTGTTACTGGCACTCATTCCTGTTAATTTTTATGTTTTGAGTAACAGGAATTAAAGTAACAGGAATTAGTTTTTAGCATAGAATTAGCAAAAAAAAAACATGATGAATAGCTAAATGCCGCTTATGCTAATAGCATGAGGACACTGAGCACATTCTAGTGATTTTCCTAAAAATTGTATCCTGAAAATAAACAAATATGATTTGAGAATTAATTTAGGTAACAGGACTGAGTGTTGAGATTGACCTTCTCAGTCATACAGTTCCTATAAGATCAAATATACAGTAAAAACAAATGAGGGAACTTAATTTTGGTCTTCCCATGATCTTCAGAAGAACCAACTGATGTCACTTCCTGTTGTAGATATGTGACTTCCTGTTGTAGAATGTTCCAGATGTTTCAGATGGGGACACAACTAAAATGTGCATTTTAATAATTAAATGTTATGGATTTATTATGAAAAAAATATTTTGAATGCATAGATGGGAAAAAAGGCAAAAAAAAAAAAAAATCAGGTCAATGTACAAGACACTATGCTTAGTAATAAAATATATTTTAAAGTTATTTTGGGTGCACGTTTATACATGTAACAACCTGGGGACAGAAATGGCATCGGTTCGGTGGAATGGCCCATCTTATTAAAACGCTTTTTATTTACTTATTAATTTACTTTGACAGTCCCTTTCTTCTGAGTTTAAATAAAGGTTGATTGACTGATTGACATATTCTTGCCAAAAACGTATGGACTATCACTTCAATAAAAAAAATAACATTAACCGAAGTAAGTTGTAAGGAAAGTTACACATAAAAAACATTAACCTGCTTTATATCAGACTGGTAAACAGCCAAAAGGCAGTAGAACCGCTGGTTTAATGTGGACTCTCTTTCAGCCAAACATCTGCCATCTCCTGCTTTCCCACCGCGAGCCATTCATTTCTGTGTGGCTTGTCTAGTGGCAGGCCCGGTTTGACAAAGCGATGTGTCAGGCCGAGTAACAACAGGGCACTGTGAATCAGAACATGAACTGAGTTTACAGGAGAAGATGAAGTGCACCTCACATCCATACCTTTTATATTGTGCCTTACACAACAAAAGTGCTGGGCAGGGTCACACTACTCTGAAGACTGACAATGGAAATCCTCAAGTGTACCTGTGGCTGAATGCCCCGGTAAAACTGATGTACTTTTCTGGGCATACCACACTCAGACACACAATGATCACTTCTGAATAGACGGGAAATGCCTGGAAGTCGAGCTAACAGCTTAAATGTTTACTGACATACTGCAAACTATAATGCTTCTACCAAAACTCTGCAAAAGAAGGGTAGTTCCTAATGTTTGTACTTATAGAAGGAGGCTACGTTCACACAGCATTGAATCTGAAATGTTAATTTCCAATACGGACCACTTCAAAATGTTGTAATGAACTCATAATGACACATAAAACATACGCAGCAATGGGGCTACAAGTGGTCCAGCGGGCTAAGCGCTCATAAGCACCACTATGATCAGGAGATCGCCGGTTCGAATCCTGTTCATGTAGTTTGCCATCAGCTTATATATTACCAGAGCCCTGTGAGAGAACACAATTTGTCTTGCTCTCTCTGTCTCCGGGTGGATAGTTGGCGCTTTCTCCCCTCATCACTCCAAAGGGTGATGTCGATCAGCACAATGCATCTGTGAGCTGATGTATCGGAACTGAGTCCTTCGAGTGCGCTGTGATGCTCCACAGTAATGTTGCATCAGCAGCAGTTTGAAAAGAGGCGGTGGCTGACTTCACATGTATCGGAGGAGGCATGTGCTAGTCTTCACCCTCCTGTTGTCGAGGCATCGCTGGTGATAGGGGTGATTAGGAGTCCTAATGAGTGGGTTGGGTAATTGTGTTAATTGGGAGAAAATGGGGAAATTTGAAATAAAATGATAAAAAAACAAAAAAAAATCTTAGATGTAACTTTTATGTCAAATACAAGGGAAAAAAACAATGTGGAGAAAATAAAAATAGATGTGAGTTGAAAGGAAAATGGACAATGGCAGTGAGTGAGGGTTTTAGTGTTGGAATATCGAGGTAAAAAAACACAAAAAATATATATTAAACTGTATCGTATTCCACACTAGTCCAGAACACAGGACCTTCTTCCTGTATTTACTTTTTTACTTTTTTGTCACTAAGCAGAGACAATGTTCTTGAGCTTGGATTTACCTTGTGTGAAAACAATTCAAACCAACAGGAAAACTCGTTAAATTAGTGTCTTGTCAAACATTCTTCCTACCAAAGATAATGTTTTATACCTGCAGGGTTCACTGGGTTTCCTCAGATAGCTAATTCTGCTAGCTAAGACTTCTAAAAAACATTCAATCCAAGCTCAGTATAAAAACAGAAATAAATACTGCAACTGACATTCAACACATTTCACATATTATAGTAATGAACTGTGACCAAGGGCAAAATCTGCTTTCTGTAAGATCTCTGTGAGAAGTCTGTGGGCTAGATTCATAAAACGCGCCACCAGATTCACCATGACATTAAGATCAAAAAGCACTGCGGTAACATGTTCGCTCAGTCATAAACAGATTACAGCCCCGGTTTTACCCTTCGGCTGATATCTAGCTCTCCAGCATGTCGCCTGTATCTGCATGTTCCATAAGAGATTCAGAAAGAGAACACAGCACATAATATATATACAATTTCTACAATGTTCTCAAACTTGATGCACACACACACACACACACAGAATGATTTATCTGATGTGATTAGTAATTAAAAGGTATTTTGAGCGTCATGAACATCAAAAACATTAGTGTCAATTCCGAAAGGATGTTAACAGTGCAGCCTAAAAAAAAATAAAAATGTTTATTTTCATTCTCGATTTGGGCCACCTGAATATGTGGTAATGAAATGTGATACATCTTCAGCTTTCAGCAATATGACTAATTGGAATTCATCTTTAATGTGCACGTTACATCAATGGTTCCCCAGTGGTGAAACAAACCACCTTCCACTACCAGATCAGGAGCGTCCCTCACTATCTTTAATAAACTCATGAAGACAGAGCTCTGCAAAGAGCACTTACTCTCCTAACACCTCTAACAACAAACTACCGGTTCGAACCCCAGCTCATGCAGCTTTGCCATCAAGCTGCCGGCGCTCAAAGGGAGCAAAATTGGCCCTTCTTCCTCCGGGTGAGTAGATGGCGCTCTCTCCCCACATCACTAAAGGGTGATATCTGCAGCACAGGGTGTCTGTGAGCTGATGTATTGGAACCAAGTCGCAGCGCTTTCCTCGAAAAGCTCGAAAAGAAGCAGTGGTTCACATGATACATTGTCAAATTAAGGCAATGCGAATGAGTCTGATCAGAATTCATATATTATGAAACTTTTATGTCAAATTAAAGTAAAAGTATTCATTTTCACATCTGTGAATATGTGTTAATTAAATCCCTATTTGAGGCAGTGCGACTCTGATTCTGAACCTCTTATGAAACATTTACATCAAATTAAAGGAAAAAAAAAAACAGTATGGAGATGGTCAAATATGAAGCAGAAGGAAAAATGGATGTCAGCAGTGAGTGAGAGTTTCAGAAGTAGGACATTGCAGCGTCATTTCCAGAACCTTTAAAGAAAAACATAATCAAAGACATTCATTTTCCTATCTGATTTAGGTCACCTGAATATGTGCTAATGAAATCTGATACATTTCCAATTTGTGGCAATGCGACTCATTCTGACCAGAATTCATCAATTATGGAACTTTTACATCAAATAAAAGGAAAAAAGGGCAAAAACAGCAGAACAGCAGCAGTGAGTGAGGGTTTTAGTATAGAACATCATAAAACGTTTAAAAAAAACGATAGATAAAAACTAAAAAACAAATTCTATAAACATCCAGAAAACCTGATTGATTGAGTCTTGGTTCCTCCAAACTTTTGCTCTTGTTTCAGTGTTTGATGCTTTATTGTATTAGCAGATTTCTCTACCGCTGCTTTGCAACATCCTCAGCTACAACAAGTGCAAAACAAATACTTATGATTTGAATGGTTTTGATTAAATATTAAAAGGCGAAGCTCAAACTCTCTCAAACGCCGCTAGACGAGTTTCCCTCACAGTTATCCAGTTCTTAATTACTGTAGACTAAGCACTCACCCATGAGCTCACTAGGGCCTCCTTAGCACATCCTCCTTGAGTTGCGGCGTGAACGACAGAGCCAGGATCAGTGGGACGTACCCCAGAAGCTTCCGAATGAGCATGCCGGTCCCAGCAGCAAAGCGTATGGCGTGCAGAATGAGGTGAGGTGTTGAAGCGTATGAGAGCGCTGCCTGCGCGTTGCCATGACTGATTAATGAATTCTGCTGGTGCAGAAGACATGCAGCCAGGAACATGAATTTATTTGCTGCCAGCAACAGCAAAAAAAAGAGAAAGAGAAAGAGAGAAAGCCAGGCCTGAGAGAATATACTTGTGTTTACAGCCTCCTCTTTTCATAACTGGCACAGTAACACAGCAACATGAAAAGCCATACTGGAAACATCATGAAACCTCTATGTATTACTTACTTACTATAACTTAGAAAGGTACAGTATATTGCAGCATGCATGTTATGTTAAAAATATATTTTTTATGAGGCAAATGCACTTGAACACATGAACACAAACACTCTAAAAAACAGAGGTACGATATGAGTACTTTTTGTACTCAAAGGTACACTCTTTATAATTGTACCCTCAAAGGTACAATATTGGTCTTTACAGGGTCAGATTGGTTCCCTCTGAAGAACAAAGTAATTTCTAACAGCAATAAGTACAAATTTGTACCATTTAACCAGCCAAAGGGTACATTCAGTATTCTGTATCACTGTACTAATTAACAATAAATATTTTAATTGCACATTTTTCATTTGAAAGCCAGAAAAAATTGGATCATCAAATTTTTGAGCCATATTTAGTTGATGATAATGTTTATAATCTTTATCATCTTTATTGGCACAAAAACCATGGGTACAAAAAAGGACTTTCACTGAAAGGTACTTTTTTGTACCTCAATATAAGGTACAGCCCCAGCGACAAGCTTTGTACTCTTTTAAGTACAAATCTGTACTTACTTTTCTTAGTGTGTAATATCAGAACCTGGTCGTTCAATAGGTTTCTTTTTTTTTTTCTTTATTGTAAATAAATACTAGTCATCCAGACTATAAAGAAACACGTAACACATTTTGTCACTTTACAACCACAAACAACAACAAAAAAAAAATGTATTTTATAGAGATTTTAAGTGATAAACCAACACAAAGCAGCACGTAGATTTGAAGTGAAATGCAAATGATACATTGTTTTAATTTTTCTTTTGTAAAAAAAAAAATCTGAAAAATGCGATGAACCCTCTAAATAAACCACCTAAATAAAATCCAGTGCAGCAAATCGCCTTTAGAAGTCACTGAATACATTAAGAGAGTCCAGCTGTGTGTAATTTAGTTCTTAGTATAAATACAGCTGTTCTGTATCAACCTCAGTGGTTTGTTAGAGAGAACACTAGTGAACAAACAGCATCATGAAGAACAAGGAACTCACCAGAGAGTTCAGAGATAAAGTTGTGGGGATGAAGTTTAAAAGTAAAAAAAAAAAACATATCCCAAGCTTTTGGCATCCGTAGGAGCACTGTTCCATCTATTATGCAAAATTAGAAAAAGTATTCTACACCTGCAAACCTACCAAGACATGGCTGTTCACCCAAACTGACAGATCAAGCAAGGAGAGCACTGATTAGAGAAGCAGCCAAGAGGCCTATGGTCACTCTGGAGGAGCTGCAGAAATCCACAGCTCGCTCAGGTGGGAGAATCTGTCGACAGGACAACCATCAGGAACTCCACAAATCTGGCCCTTATGGAAGAGTGGAAAGTCTGTGCTTGAATTTTTTATTTTCGATTTGATATTGACCTTTTTGGTCACAAGCCATCCCTAAACACTAAAATAAACATGAAAAAAGTGATCCAAATAACATTCAATTAGTAAAATTAAGCTTTTTTTTAAATTCGCCTCTTTGGCTCTAGTGCTTGTTTTTTTTTTCCAGTGCAGTGGGCGGGGCTAAGCTATTGTTTCATTGGCTAATAAACTTTTTCTTTGGCTTGTTTATACTCTATTCTGATAAAAAAAAAAACAGATCTGAATTAGTGTTATGTGCAAAAAAACATTTGAAAAAAAAAATGTTTTGAAAAAATGTTTTGAGGCTGGTAACTCTGATGAACTGATTAACTTATCCTGTGCAAAAAAAAGGGAACTCTTTTGGTCTTCCTTTCCTGCGGTGGTCCTGATGAGAGCCAGTTTCATCCGTTTGCAACTATACTTGAGGATACTTTCAAAGTTCATAGTTCTTGTCATAATATAAATTAGATAACATTACTCAAATAGGGCTTTTCGTTGTATACCTGTAACTCTGCCTCTTCACAAGTTTACAACTAAAGCTCTCAAACACATTAAAAGGACAAGAAATTCAAGTAATTAACTCTCGACAAGTTGAGCACAGCTGTTAACTGAAAACTTGAAATCCCAGGTGATCCTACGTCATGAAGCTGACTAAGAAAATCCAACCAAGATGTGCAAAACTGTGTCTATCTAAGCAAGAGGTGCTACTTTGAAGAATCTAAAATAGAAAACACGTCCTGGTCTATTCCATATGTTTCATTTCATGGGTCTGTAAAGAAACATTGATTACTGTACACAATGGTCTTTTTTTATGGTTCACATTCATCCACACATGTGAAAATGTGAAAAAAAACAAAAAAAAAAAAACATGCAAAGAGTGAAACCCTACTGCTAACCTATTTTTCTTAATTTGGTGTTTCTTAATTTGGACACCAATCATGCTACACTTACGAGCTCCAAAGTCGTAAGTAAGAAATTCTGAGGTGGACTTGAAGGCAGCCAAAGGCAGTTAACTAGAGGTAGACTAAGACTATCTGTTCACAGAAATCTTGGAAGCTCTTCTGCTCATAACCATTGGAGAGTCATTGGCTTTGTTTTGCTGTAGTGTTCAGTTGTAATTGTGTAATTACTTGGGCTGTCAAATG
Source organism: Astyanax mexicanus (assembly GCF_023375975.1). Taxonomy (NCBI): domain Eukaryota; kingdom Metazoa; phylum Chordata; class Actinopteri; order Characiformes; family Acestrorhamphidae; genus Astyanax; species Astyanax mexicanus. Next base: position 17,934,811 of record NC_064424.1, read on the forward strand.
AATATTAAAATGAATTGTGATTAATCACATAATCTTGTTCTGTTAAACATGATTAATTGCGTTTGTCTTTTTTGTGTAAATCTGAACCAAAAGGAGATGCAGTTGTGGGCCGAAGTTTACTTACACTCATCATGGACATGAATATTATGATATTACGAATGTGTGACATGATTTTTATTTCTTTTTCTTGATTAGAATAAGTGTACGTTTTGTTTTTATATGAAATGTTTAGCATCAGCATCAAATCAGCATGTATAACATACATACACACACACACCCACTTGGAACCACTTAAATGTTATGTAATCACTGCTGTTGAAATTTCAGTAATCCTGACTCACTACTGATGTATCTCACCTATGCCTAAAGGCTTATATATATATATATATATATATATTTATAGTAATTAAAAAGTCCCAGGCTTCCTTTGAAGCTTACTGGAGTCATTTTTAAAGGGTAACTAAAGCCCCTTATTTTTGCTGACTGCATCCTCAGCTCAAATTTGAAAAATGCTAAAAAATGAGAGGGGTAGTTTTGGAGGGGCACTGGGTGATGTATGGGTTTAGAGGCAGGGAAGGAGGGAGAGCTGATTGGCTGAGCTGCAGCAGTGTGACTCTGATAACGTCGAGAGTGTCCACGCACCAAAGTACACGGACTATAAATACAATAAAATAAAAACGTTTTTTAAACGTTTTCTGAATGTTACAGTTAACATTCTTAGAATTTTCAATCTGTCACATTTTCTAATTGTTATTACAACATTTTTAGGTAACACTTTATATGTGATCAGGGGCGTAGCAGCAAATTCTGGGCCCTGTACACCCTCTATGTTAATGGGCCCCTATCCATGCCAGTAAACAAAGGAAAGTGAGCGAAAAAAAAAATCAGGATTTTCATGGGCCCCTCTCCCTACTCGGGCCCTGGGTAGTCAGGTCCACTTTTCCCCCCACTACCATGCCCATGTATGTGATGGTTCATTATCAATGCCTCAAGATGCTCAACTAACATGTTTATTAACCCTAGAACGCTAACGTGGGGTGATGTTCACCCACACAATTTTTTCATGTGATTTTTTATTGTGTTGCTGCTGTCTGAGTTGCTTGGGACTTTGGGCAGCTTCAGGGCGTTCATTAATGTCATTATTGTTATGGTTGATTCCCTCCTCCCATCTATGTTTTTTCAGGAGGCATGTGTTCAGGTGATTTTCTTTTGACATTAGTGAAAGGAGATAAACATATTCTATTTTATGGTTGTACTTTACCTGATGTTAGTGTTTGTGTGTTTCAATCAGGCGCTCACATGTCCCAGGAATGGATGGATCAAAGACCAAGTACCTGTTAAGGATTACCTGCTTCCAATAATGTTTCTGCTTTTTTATAGGGTCATCCATGGTACCTTTTTGTATTTTATTTTATTTGAGGTTTTATGTTGTAAAATTAAAGAGGGGGTTCCAAAACTTGTCATACAGTGTATACTCAATGCTAGTGATGGATGGTGTTACAAATTTTAACGTTAGTGTTCTAGGGTTAAATGTAACTGAACTCCAAGTTAAATGTAAATAATTCTTTACAGAACCTCACCCTACATTTAACCCTTTCCTCAACCATAAATCAACCCTAAACCATAATGTAAACCTTAACCAAGATTTACAATTTAACCCTAAACCTAGCCCTGAAATGTTAAGATTAGAGTTTGGGTTAGAGTTGGGTGTAGAGTTCCATTCAATAGAAAATCATTTACTTTCACCTTACTTTCAGTTCAGTTACATTTAATAAACATTTAGTGTAATGTAAGTTGAATGTTAGTTGAGCATCTATGAGGCAACGACAATGGACCATCTAAATAAAGTGATACCTGTTTGTATTCAAAGTTTTCAAAAATTCTGGCAACATCATTTTATGGTTACTTGTATCAATGTTTCAATTGGGTGTTTGTACTTCTACAGTTTCAATAATGTTAGCATTCGTCTTGAATTGGAAACGCTATGTGAGAAACACATAGTTCTTATAACATTGTGAGATGCAAACCATTTTACCCTTATTATTCCACTTGTTTTCAGAAAGTTCCTGGGAGAATATTTCCAATACGTTACAGGCTAACCTTTCTAAACCCTTTCAAAATGTTGCCAAACGTTCTTGTAACATTCTCTGTTAGCTGAGTACTAGAGAGTAGCATTGCAGAAAAACGCTGTACATGGCTGGCTAATGTTGTACGTAACTGCAATAGGTTGCCATAGATTGTAAATTCATGAACATGGCAAATTCCAATCAGGCTATATACTGTATGAATGTGAAAGGCAATAAAAACCTTGCGTGCATTGTGTGTGCAATATTTCTATATATATATAATATAATATCAGGCTATTTCGAAGAAGCAGTGTACTGTAAATGCAGCTTTCCATGCTGTAGTCCCTCTTAAATTCCTGCCTCAGAAATCCTGTTTCATGCAAAGGTGCTGGGTGGCATATCTGCAGACCAGAACCATAACAGCTCAGCAGTTTTTCTTTCTCTTTCTCTTTATTTCTTTCATTTTTTTTTCTCACTTTCTTTTCAACCCACCCCAAGGGGGGAAATGAATGTATAGACCTGCTACATGCTTTTTTTTTTTTTTTTTCCAGTTCAGTCATTGTGCGCTCCTCCATCATATTATATCCTCCACATCCACAGCCTGCACGCCTTTCAGTAAATACAGCCATGTTCCGTATACTGTATATATATATATATACATTAGCTGCAGCCACTCGCACATAAGCAGCTAATTCTGTAACTGAAGTACTAAAGTAGTTCAAGCTTTGCAAACCCGGCCCTGAAATTCAACAAAGAGCCATAAAACACGGTTAGGTGTTCACTCGGAGTCTTACGGAACGGAATTAGCCGTGCGGCGGCGAGCTGAAAGCACTTTCCTCCGTCCCCAGCGCAGCATGGCCGCCTTTGTATTTATGCTGATATCATTCAGCCAGGCGCTTATCTCGCCGTGACTCCAGCCCATCTAAATTATCGCTCCGGCTCCAGCGTCGAGGACGGCCTCAATAAATTAGGAACTCCTCTATTGTGTCTGGGTCCGCAACGTCAAATCGCCGTGTACAAAGTGAAACACGGCTGCAAGCTCAACGCTTCTTAATAATTCATACGGCATCGGCCGCCACGCACCTTATGATTCCTTACTCCCACATAAAATACAATAAAAATAAATTTAAAGCTCCCAACCAGCATGGCTTGTTTGTCTCGCTCCGCTAAATACCTGTTTGACGCCAAAATAATTAAGCATTAGAAAAGATGCACTAGCACCCCGCAGGAACTTCAGTGACCCAGAAAACAAGCTCTGACACCGCATCGCTGTTAAATGGGTTATACGGCGGGAAGCAAAGTGTAAACAAATGTAACTCCTTGCCTTTTGAAGGAGTTCCTGCAGATTTTGAATGTCTGAATACATTTAAGCATTTAAGGTGCATGAAAAAAAATTGTCTAAAGCCCTAAAATATTTCACACTTCTACTCAGTGATAAAACTCTTGCATCAGGGCTGTGATTGAAAAAGCTTGAGGACCAGTGAGTTGTGAGTGAATTTTGGCTTTCTCGGTCACATCGCCAGTGACATCGCGTTCAGTAGCTCCTCCATTTCCGCTCGCCGTTGTGTTTAACATGGATCTCCAGTGGCAACGTGCCCCCAAAGTGTAATTACAGGTGCGTAGCAGTGGACAAATAGGTATTTTATTAAACACAAGGAGACAAAACTCTCCAGAGATGTAAGTCCAGACAGGACTGAAATTACTGGAGGACCACAGAGTTCCATCCTCTGTTGAGCTTCAGTTGGCAGACAGATGGTGTTAGGATTTCCTGCAAAATGTCTTGGTTAACTTGGGAATTCATTTTTCCATTGATGGCGGCAATCCGCCCAGGCCCTAAGGCAGCAAAGCAGCGCCAAACCATGATGCCCACTCCACCATATTTCATATTTCAGTTGAGATGAGGTTTTGATGATGGTGTGCTGTACCTTTTTTCTCTACATATCGCATTGTGTGTTCCTTCCAAATAACTCAATTTTGGTTTCATCTGTGCACAGTATATTTTGCCAGTACTGCTGTGGAACATCCAGGTGCCCTTTTGCAAAAAAAAAAACAGGAGGACCAGTGAGTTTTTTGGCTGTCTCGATCACATGACATCGCGTTCAGTAACTCCTCCATTTCCACTCGCTGTTGTGTTTAACGTGGATCTCCGGTGGAAACGCGCACCCAAAGTGTAATTACGCTGCGTGGCAGTGGACATATAGCTATTTTATTAAACGAGAGGTGACGAAACTCAGAGATGTCAGTCCAGAAGGGACTAAAATTACCAGAGGACCACGGAGTTCAGCGAGAAACAGTAGGTAATTCGAACTGTAACATTTTTTTTAGAGGACGTTTGAGAAAAACACACACATGTTAGTTCCTGTCAGCAGGGCCAGGACAAGGGGCGACAAGTGCTGATTAGAAAACACAAATTTATTGCAAACACAGATCCCAAAAGGATCCCAAAAGTAAATATTTAACAAAATAAATAATTAACATTGTTTTTTTTTTCAATAATTTCATAGTTTGCTGAAGAGGTCATGTTATTTCTCTGCTCTTTGAAAATTGAGGTGCCAAAATAGTGTGTAATAAGGGGAAAGGTGATTGTGTGTGTGTGCAAGTGTGTGCAGGTGCACGACTGTTTTCCTATGCATGCGTGAGTGTGTGTGTGTGTGCTGAGGACAGTGCGATTGGCTCAGCCGTGGAATAAACAAATGCATGAACAGGCAGGCTGGCTCTAAGCTTCAGCACGTTGAGAGCTGAATGAGTACGTGTTAGGTGTCACCATGCGGAAAATGATCTGGATCGCTCCTCCGCTCGGTGTTGCTCCCTTCGGCTGCTGGAGCGCACCACACCACTCCAGCTGATCTCGGAGGTTATCTGAGAAAAACAGTCTCCTTATCATCACGGACAGCCGTGCATTATGCAAACAAAAGACCCTTCTTACGTGTCATGCAGGGCTGCCCATCCCTCTCAACCTCCGAGAGAGCCCCGGCCAGGCCTTCAGAAGAACCGGGCAGGATGTAGAAGCGCATTTAAATAATCAGCCAATCAGAACGCTCTGGCAGGCGTTGAAGAATGGGGGGTTCTCTCACTTAATGAATCTGAAACACTGTAAAATCTCACAGATTAGATTCAACCCTGAGCTCACCGACCTTCCAAATAAATCAGTGTGGTGCTGAGCAGAATCAGAGCTCCTGAGCAGGACCTTTCTCTTAGGCTGAGAATCGCTAGGGGTCAAAACACTCTTATTAGATGAGATTAGATCATTCAATTAATGTGATAGCAATTAATATTTATAATTAATTTCTTGTAGTGTGTGTACATGTGTTTTTCAATTAATTAACCACCTATTTAAACTAGTGGTGTCAATCAATTAAAAACTGTAATCAAATTAATCAATAATATAAATGAAGAGTTTGATTCCAAAACGCGATAAACGCCGTTCTTAAAAAAAATGAGTTAGAGCCAGAATCAGAATGTTATGTGACCACTCTTGAAAAGCCAATATTCAATTTTCATCAAAACGCCACATCCGCCGTGTAATACTGCCCTGCTTTCTCTCTTTCTTTCCAAAATGCAACAAACGCCAGTCTTGATTTCCCGCAGAACGCCACAGCTCCCCTCATCCAATCACAGTGCAGCATTCCACGAGCTATCTAATGTAAACATTATAACACGCGCCCTGTTGAGCCGGCCGGCATTTCGTGAAGCCTACTTTCACTTTCGTTTTTCACTCTCAAAGTCCGCGAAAATGAGCGGTTTTGATGGTATAGAGGAGCCTGTTCATGTAGCAGTTATTGAAAAAAAAGAGAAAGCCATCAAAAGAGTCTCATGTACGTGAAAAGGTAAAGAAAATGAAGCATTCAGGAGGGGGAATACACACTATACTACACCACACTACACTACACTACACCACAGCACATGAATGTAACGTGATTTTGGGGATTTTATAGTCTTAATGTTGTTCGTTAATGAAATTTTGCACTTTTTCGAAAAGAAATGTTTTGCAATTTGTGTTTTTAGGCCCAATGGTCAAACTATTATATTCAGATTACAACAGTACAATAACACTACAATTTATTGTTATTTATTATTGTATTTTGCACATTTTCAGTAAAAAAAAAAATTCTGTTGATGCCAAAGGATATATAAGACATTTTGAAAAAAAAAACATGGCATGGATTTATTGCGTTTTGCGAAAAAAATAATTATTTAAAAAAATAAATCTTTAAATATTAAAATCTTGATTTGATATTCGTTGTGTTATTTTAACCTTAGTATGGTATTTGATAGTTTGAAACAGAAAATGGTGGTTTTCAGCCTACCACTTTCTTGCTAAAGAAAACCCTTTTTTACTCAAATTGATAAAAATGGATTTATAGTGTTTTGGAACCAAACTCTTCAAATATTCTGTGGTTAACTGTGATTAATCACACTTGTTCGTCTTAAGTTGCAACTTTTTAAATAAAAAAATGAATGTAAGAAATATAAAATGCTTTTTTTTTTCACTACTGTTAATTTAAATACTAGTATATCGTCGCTGTCCAATGAAAAACATGTATTTCCAAAACAGCAACTTTACAGGAGAGAGATAAAACCTTTTTAACTTTTAATGGAAGTCAATGTAAAAAAAAAATATTTCAGATAATTTTGAAAAGTTTCTATTGGTCCATTCATTAAGGAATTTTGACACAGTGTAAAGGACAGTTTGTGTGTTCAAGTTATATAGCAAACCGAAAATCGACACAAACGGAGATACTTTTTTTTTCATAGAACAGTGACGATATATTTGCATGTTTAAGTTGAGATAAAACCAATGTAGGACACTGAAATAAAGAATGCATGGCAGATTGGATAGGCAATTTTTTTTTACTTTATTGTAAACATTTCAGCTTGGTTAAAAGGATTTCTGAATTAGAATAATTAATTAATTTTCGGAGTTTAAAAGAGCAGTTTCACACAGGCATGAACCTAAACGCAACAAAATGCGCACCAATAATCCATGCAAGAAAGTTGTCTCCTCTGATTGGTCAGAGCTGTCTGGCGCAGGAGCAAGAAAGTGAATCCAGCGTGTATATCTGTGCAGTGTGAAGCTGCTTTAACACAGACAGCTGAAAATTTGCTATTGCGCTTTTAAACATAGGGTTTTCAATGGGAGGTGCAGTGCAGATGTGAGCAGTGAATGCTGCACATACTGCCCTCTTAGTGTGTAAACAGCATGGAGCAGCAGAGACAGCATTTGTTCATAGCAGTATATTATCTGGCTAATACTGTATATTGGATTAAACTGCGCATTATCAGCAACTTTGCTTTTTTAATAAGAAGTATATTTGATAGCTAGATCAGATTGAGAACAGATCATGTTCTCACCACAAGCAAACCACTCCAGAAAAAAAATCTGCTTCTATAAGCCCAGTCTACAAACAATGGCAGGCCATTGTCTTGGTCAGGAGATCGTAAGTTAATGATAGGGAAGCTGAATTAAATGGAAACGGCTGGAAGGTTTTTCACACCTTAATTATCACATTTCAAATGCAGTCATTTGTCGCGCAAAATGACCATCATGTCGAGCCTTTCTCTGCTTCTCAACTTGTGCTGCATTGCAGCCGTTACTGCCCTCCAGGACCATGAGAATTCATTATGATCCATATGCTGAAAACATATTTGCTTCATGTTACATACAGCACAAATCCTCAGGAGGAAAGAGCAATTGATTTCACATGCTAACAATGTCAAACATGCTTTGTTTGGACTTGTTATGCAAGGAACAAGGGAATAACTGCTTTTCATTAGGCCTTGCTTCTCAATTTAGGCATTGCAGTGTTGTTTTCGTTTGAGGAATTAGCAAACAGGAGAAAAAAGAAGAACAAAGCAGAAATTTAGAAGCTGTTTTCATCATTTCCTCCTGTTTTCAAAATTAACCCTCAACATAGTATGTTTCATAGGTAACCCTTTCCTTGGATGGTCCATTTGATGGCCTCTTTGATGCACAACTGACATTCAACTAACTTTCAACTACATGTCTATTAAATGCAAACGACGTAAATGGTGAAAGTAAATGATTGTCTATTAAATATAACCCTACATTCAACTCTAACCCAAACGCTTATCTTAATAGTTTGGGATTGGGTTTAGGGTTAGATTTTAAGCTTAGGTTAAGGTTAAGGTAAGGGTTAGGAGTAGGGTTCGATTTTAGGGTTGATTTAAGGTTAAGGTTAGGGTTAGGTGAAGGGTTAGATTTTATGGTTGATTAAGGGTTAAGGTTAGGGTTAGGTGTAGGGTTAAATTTCATGGTTGATTAAGGGTTAAGGTTAGGGTTAGGTGTACGGTTATGTTCTATTTTGAATCATTTACATTCAACATAGGGTTAAGTTAAATTTAATGGACCTTCAATTCAGTGTTAGTTGAATGTCAGTTGAGCATCAACAAGGCCATAAAATGGACCATCCAAGTAAAGTGTTATGGTTTCATATAATGGGAAAATGTCCTCTATACTGGAGTGTTGACACAGATACTGTATTAAACAGGGACCCTATGGGTTGTGACTGTATTGCCAAACAAATCAAATATATATTTTTTGCATTTATATAGCATTTTTACAAATGATGTTTACTCAAAGCATCTTTACAGAAATGAACCTCCAGTGAGCAACAGAGGCAAGAAAAAAAAAAACTTCCTCATAACTGGAGAGAAAAAAAAACCTTGGGAGCAACCAAAGATCACATGTACCTCATACATATAACATGTACTATAACATGACATGAAGGTTAGTCAATCTGAAAAAAAAAAAAAAAAAGAACAAGAACTTTGAAAGCATCATTAAGTGCAGTCACAAAGACTATCACATGTTATGATGGAATTGGCACTCATCAGGACAATGCTTTTGTCTTTTTTCTGCCCTTCCCTACTGCTACCAGCTTGGTCCCACCGATTTGGGTGCTATGGGCAAATTCTGTAAGAGTCCAGATGCTGCAAGACTTGGGACAACAACATTTAAGATGGTTGATAAATGGTAAAAATCATAAAACTAAGTCTATGCTAACTATGTAGTACCAAACATGTACTCACTCAGTACTACAGTACAGTACAAGTCTTTAAAGCGGTTTCTCAGACAGGGATTAAGCCTAGTCTTTGACTAAACAGCATTTTGAATGGCGATTTTCCATTGAAAGTAAAATATAGTCTACGAAATGTTGAAAAAAAAAACTGTTTCATCTGCATTTTTACATACAGGGGTTGGACAATGAAACTGAAACACCTGGTTTTAGACCACAATAATTTATTGTTCTGACAGACAGTTCTGGTGGAAACAGGAGAGTTCAGGTGCACAGTGAATTCTGCCGTGATTTGAGCAGCCGTGGTTTTGTGTTTTTTGGATACAATCCGGGTTAGCACCCGAACATCCCTTTCAGACAGCTTCCTCTTACAGCGTCCACAGTTAATCCTGTTGGATGTGGTTCATTCTTCTTGGTGGTATGCTGAAATTAACCTGTATACCGTGACTCTTAATGTCTTGGTCACAGATGCACCAACAAGACGTGCACCAACAATTTGTCCTCTTTTGAACTCTGGTATGTCACACATAATGTTGTGTGCATTGCAATATTTTGAGCAAAACTGTGCTCTTACCCTGCTAACTGAACCTTCACACTCTGCTCTTACTGGTGCAATAATGTGCAATTAATGAAGATTGGCCACCAGGCTGCTCCAATTTAGCCATGAAACCTCTCACACTAAAATGACAGGTGTTTTAGTTTCATTGTCCAACCCCTGTACAAAGCCAACTGATTCACGTATATTGCTATTTACGTATATACAGTATTCCTACAATAGTTACTGTCATATAGCTGACAACAATGGGGGACCTTATAATGTGGCAAGTGAGTGGAACTACAAGTCAGGTGTTTCTAATAAAGTTCTAATCTCAGGTTTGGTAGTCCCAGTTCCCAAAGCGTCAAATACAATTCTGAACTGAAGAACTGAATCTGCTGCGCAATGGTATGAGTAGAAGGAGGTGACTTCATGCAAATTGTATTCTAGAGTAGATTAATGCTAATGACTTTGGCTAGGATAATTATCATAAGGGCCTGAGTCTCGAGTGACCAGATTATGCAAATAGATATTGAAATGAGATGATGAAGCGAAATTGGCTTCCCTTGACAGGCATCTGTTGCTGAAGACGGAGGCCAACATTTAGAGAAGAAATAAAAGAAAGTCACAATGCGTCGCAACGGCCTTTGATGAATCAGTACAGCAGTACTATTCCGTTTCAGTCGTGCATGAAATGGAAAGCGCTGTCAGTTCGGTTAATAAAGACTGAACGGCTGAGAAGTCTTGCGATGAGGCTCTTTCTACCCAGCCTGTCAACAACTGAACCAGAACTCCTCCCTGAGGCTCCCAAGGCCAAATATTTTGCATTGCAAACAGAGCAAACGTCCAGAAAAGTGAGATATAAGCAGCCCAGAGATTAGCTTATGTGTCGGGGGAAATTAGAAACAAAACAAAACCGCCTTTACACTTTAAGTTTTAGGCTAAAGACGTGTGGTGTTATAAAATATCACAACATTTTAGAGTAGGAACATACCTGAAGCCTCACCTTTTAATCTAACATCCTATAAAATCGTAAAAAGATACCATCTACCAAATCTACTACCATCTAATCTTCTTCCTTTAACTCTGTCAACTCTCTGTTCTGACTTCACTTATTAGGGAGGGAGAATTGGTTTCCCAAGACAAGTAGAAGCTGCTGAAACTCCAGCCCAAAATGTTCAAAAAGAGTTCTCTTCCTTCTCTTCAGTTTCCTCCCAGTAATCACAAGCTGATGGCATGTTCCGAACTAGGAAAATTAAAAAAATAAATAAATAAAAATAAATCAAATAATACTAGTGCATCTCAAAACATTAGAATATCATTTAAGAGTTACTTTAAAATGTAAAATTATTTTTTTTATTGCTGAATACATCACAGAGAGATCTATTTTAAGCGTTTATTTCCTTTATTGTTTTGTTATTATGGCTTACAGCCAATGAAAACCCAAAAATCAGTGTCTCAGAAAAGTAGAATATTATATAAGACCAATTGTTACTTTTGGCAGTGTGGGCAGTGTGCCAAGTCCTGCTGGAAAATGAAATCTGCATCTCCATAAAAGTTGTCAGCAGAGGGAAGCATGAAGTGCTGTAAGATTTTCTGAGAAAAAAACTGCAATGACTTTAGACTTGATAATAAAACACAGTGGATCAACACCAGCAGATGACAGACATGTCTCTCCAAACCATCACTGATTGTGGAAACATCACACTAGACCTCAAGCAGCTTGGACTGTGTGTCTCTCCACTCTTCCTCCAGACTCAGGTTCCTTGATTTATAAATGAAATGAAACATTTACTGATGATCAGTGATGGTTTGGAGAGTCATGTCTGTCATCTGCTGGTGTTGATCCACTGTGTTTTATTATCAAGTCCAAAGTCGGTGCAGTGATTTTCTGGAAAACCTAACAGCATTTCATGCTTCCCTCTGCTGCTGACAACTTTTATAGAAATGCAGATTTCATTTTCCAGCAGGACTTGGCACACTGACTGCCCACACTGCCAAAAGTACCAATTGGTTTTATATAAGTAATACTCTAATTTTCTGAGACACTGATTTTTGGGTTTTCATTTTGAGCATTAACTGAATCTGGGTGGTAGAACTTGATCTTGATTCTTTCTACAGTCTTTCTGAGTGAGCATCAACAGGAGGAGCAAGTAAAAAAAAATAAAGTCAATCAGAACAGTGAGACCCTGCAGGCTGATTAACAGTGCGAGTATAATGGAAGTTAAAGGCATAAAGCCTTATTTTAAATTCATATACAGAAAGTTTGGGCTCCTCTGGCCAAATTAGATGTTTTGTTGATTCGCATTTTCTACAGAGGATGCACTTCTGTGAATTCATGTTTTTAACATATGGAATTCATTTGCATATGCTTACACAATGGCACATTAAGCACTTTGTGCTTTTTATCTTTTTCCATTGTGATATTTTTTCAGCAAATAAACTGAAACTATATGCTGGAATGTACATTAAGAAGAGAGATCTAAGAGGCCAGAGGCTGTTAGGGAAGTTTTTACATTGGTTACCCAGGTAGAAGTATAGATACTGGAGTTTAGTAATACTTTCGTAGAAGCTGAAGTATCAACTCAAGCTTTTTACTCAAGTAAAAGTGTAAAAGTACTGCTTTCAAAACTACTTAAAGTATAAAAGTAAAAGTAAAAATTAAGAGAAAAGAGAAAAGAGAAAAAAATGCTTGGACTGCTTTACAGGAGTCTATAGTGCACTACCCACACTTTTGGAATGCTGGGGCCAGATCCAGATGTGCTATTTGACAAAAGTTTATACACATTATCATGTTTCACCTCACCCCAAGTCCATTTCACGCCAGATTTCTTTTTTAAATACTGTCTGACACTAATCTTAACAAGTAAACTTAAAATTAAAAGTCAATACTCTGTTTTTGAAAATCTATATAGTATTACAAATCTAAATATCGCAATATGATATGATACAATATCAATATTTACTTATACTCCAAGTAAGATACTCAAGGTCCTATCTTAGACCTTGCGCAAGACATGTCACGATGCTCTTTGCTATCTTACACCCAGTCAACAATCAATTTTTTTACACCTTGCTCCAGCACTGTTAAAATAACGTTAGAATTTTCGAATAAAGCTACGGTGATGGGTGTGGTGGTCTGGAAGTGAGCTGAAGTTTCTGGCGTGTTTCTTTTTTGGCGACGGAAAACACATGACTGCGCCACTGACTGAAAGAAACCTAGACAACAGTCAATCGTCACAGTGCATTCTCATAGTTGGGCCATGCGCCATTACGCTGCACATGCCTGACGTTTTACTCAACAATAAACACAATAAAAAATTAAACTGCATTGCGCTGTTAAGATACGAACATGCCAAAGTCAGAGTGCACCCGTCTCTGATTAGTTTATTTCATCTTACGCCCAAAACACACCCATAGTCAATTAAGAGAGTTAGTACATGCCTTTTGCGCTTTTTGAGCCATGTAAGGCACATTTTTTGTGCCACCTAGTGATACAAAAAGACACCCTAAATCAAGCTGTGTGATACACAATTGACCGGTGCGCTTTCGAACACTACAATGGGACCCTCAGTCTGTTTACAATCTTCTACCACTTTAAAGGTTGTATACTCTATCCAAAGCTTTAGAAGTGCAGTCCTTCAGTTTAGGGCTGAACTGAAGACACAGTGCTTAAGTGGCTTAAGTTCCTTACTCCAGTGGAGAAAGGAAGAGCGATGCTGGAGTGGTAGGAAGTGAAACCAGACGGGCCAACCATGAAAGCTTGTCTGATGTAGAAAATTTTGAGTGGACATGAGGGGTTGCTGTATTATTTTTGGGAAACAAATAACCAGTCCAGGATAAGGTACGGCCGTTCTTAAATTAGTTCCACATAAAAGTAACTTAAAAGTTCGTCAAACATACAGTAGCTCTTTGAGAATAGGATATTTCAGTGTCATCAAGACTCTTGTTTCCTTTCTTTTTCTCTGTGTATTAAATCCCTCTTTAAACTCAGCACTTTAATCACAATCCATTCACATCTCTCGCTCTTAAAGCCTAGCACTGAGCACAAATTCCCACTTTGACAGGAAGGCGTTGTTGCGATTTCAAAGCACCGGGACTCTCCGCTGCAGAACTGAAGTGAGATTTTCCTCATTAATTTATATTATTCAAATCTCGGATGGTCCAAAGACTATCAAGTCAGCTGTGTCATTTAATTACGGACGTTTGAAATGAGTTTCCTTTTTTCCCTTAACATTTTGGAGCTGTGATAAGAGCCAACTCATCACATTACACTCCGCCGCGGTGATCCCTCATTGTTGCGGCTCGCTCAACCCTGCTGACCGCGGACGGGAATCCGGCGCACATCCTCCCACTTTAGATGAGAAAAATAGAGAGAGTCACGCCCCGGTTTTGACTGCGCAGATATTGAGACAAAGCGTTCATGTTTTACAGGTGGTTTACAGCCAGACAGAGCGGCTGTGGATGCCTGTTTTCATGATGAGGTTCTTAACCGTTGTTGTCACCTGACTATCTTTCAAATATGCTTTTTGTGTAACACAATAAAAAAAAATTGAGATTTTTTTTTTTACTTTTCTGCCAAATTAAGTGGCTAAGATGTAAAACAAAGGCCTTTCCAATAGCTCGACATTAAACAGTATTTTGAAAAACAAGAGTGCTTGCTTTGTATTTTGCTTAAGTTTGGTATGTTCTGACAGGTGTAAACGCTCCACTTATAATTAAGTAAATGAAAAAGTAAATGTGCACCAACTGATTCAGATCCTCCAAAAATTGCAGATTTTGTTTCAGTTTCATCATTGTGTATAATCGTGTCTCTTTTGGTATGACCAATTAGGTATAAAGGCAATATGTTTTCTATGGGAACTATACTACATCAAAAACCTAATAATTATAATATTATTGCTGTTAAATAAAAAAACAACATCTCCAAGAATCTCTGTGTTTGTAATTTTTTTTTTATTTACTACATAATTTGAACACACACATTGTCCCTTACACTGTGTCAATATTTCTCGATGAATGTACCTGAAACTGTTTACATTGACTTCCATTGAAAGTCAATCTATAACCAGTAAAATTGCTGTTTTGGACAATATGTACAATGTGTAAATAATTACAGGTGTGGTCTGGTTAGATTTTGGGCATTGCCACAAAAAGGCAGCCAAAAAAGTGCTTCTACTGCTATTCTATAAGAAGGCTCTGAGGTGTATTCTGTACTATGGATGTTTGTCACTTCTTGTTTTAGAGGCCTTTAGCCCAGATAAGTTCCAGATATGTGTCCAGCTAAACTATTTCTGAGAAGTCCATTTCTATACATGATTGGCATGTCACATGTGGTTTCAGGTAAACAACATGCCGCTTCTCAAAAGGTCATATTTACATATATGGTAAAGCTGTAAATAGGGTGGTTGGAATTCTTTAGGTATGAGAGCTATAGGAGTGACTGTGAGGGACTATTTAAACGGTTTAGACCACAAGACTGGGAGAGAGAGAGAAAACCTGGGACACCGAGAATTGACACGCTCTCTCCCACACTTTGCTTCTGCTTGAAATAAATATTTTATTCCAGTTAAGAGGGCAGTGTGCACTGAGTTTTATTTCAAGAAACAACAGCCTTCCAAGAACACCCAAAGAGGAGTCCACAAGAGACAAGAAGACACAACAGCTCTCAGGGACTACTTTAGAAAAATCACTGACTGTAAGACATTGTCATTTATGGGGCCTGCTGATATGCCTGAGACGTCCAGCTACAACAGCTGTAAAATAAAAAGCATAAAATTATACACTGCCTGGCCAGAAAAGGTCTCCACCTGGATTTAACTAAGAGCCTCTTATTGGAAAATTCCTGTATGGGTGATTATGTTCCAGCCACAATTTAAAGTTATTTAACCTGATTTTGTCAGGATGCGGGTGCAGGGAGGACGAGGAGGCGGACGCAAATGCAAACATAAACGGGATTTATTACAAAACAGACAACAAATACAAAATAAACATGGAATAAACTGAAAACAAGGCTGGGGAAACTGGGGAACACATGGAACACTGACAGACGTTAAACGTACAAGGATCGACACCGGGGAAATGGAACACGGACCTTAAATAGAGGTGCACACACACAGGAAACATGAAACACCTGGGACGAAGGGACGGAGTTACAAAAGAACACAGGTGAGTGGAAAAACACAGGCAGAACACAGGGGCACGGGTCACGTGGGACAACACAGGCACTAGGACAGACAGGAAACAGGGCCAGGACCTTACAGATTTAACTGATTCATCCTAGGGTCTTGGGAAATTGGGACTAAACAGATTCGTAGCCTTAAGAATATCATTTATCAGAGAGGCTACCCAAAAAAAAACCACATTCAATTTGCCTGGGACCCTAAAAACTGGACTCTACACTGAAAAAAAAAATTAATTACTATTACTAATAACTATTTAACTCAGGCAGGTCATTATTTTATTTTGCTTTGAAATTGTAAATTTGTAGGGCAAATCCAACATACTGTGAACTCTAGCAACACAGAATAAAGCCAACTTGCTTTCACAGCCTACAACACTTAGACCTGGCAACCAACAAATATATCACACTAATTCATGACTAGGATAAGGCAGCTTGGGACAACCGAAACCACAAAGATGGTAAGTAAGGAAGAGGCCAAACCCAATATGCAAATATGTGGTGCCAGGAGCCTATGGGAAAGCTGTATGATCCAAAACTGTGGAAAGAGCATTGACACGTGTAGTATACTAGTAACAGTTGATTCCAATCACATTTTTTTTATTGGCTCAACAAACATTTCTAAGTTTTCAGGTTAAAGTTCTCTGAACCTATTTTATTGAGTTGTTCTGGCCAGTAAGTTCACTCAATTTGATAATATTAGTTCTTCTGACTAAAACACTAAATCACATTTCAGAGAGCAATGGAAGAAGGCCATGTGGTCTGATGAGTCCAGATTTTAGTTGGTCAGGTCTAGGTTCAGCAACAGTATGTGCCCAAAGAATGAGGTCAGCTGACTACCTGAATATACTGAATATAGACCAGGTTATTCCATCAATGGATTTTTTTTTTCTTCTCTGATGGCACGGGTATATTCCAAGATGACAGTTCCAGGATTCATGGGGCTCTGATTGTGAGAAAGTGCAGAGTTCAGGGAGCATGAGAGCATCATTTCCACATCGAGTCCAGACCTAAACCCCATTGAGAATCTTTGGGATGTGCTGGGGAAGATTTGGTTCAGTGCTCTAAATCTCCCATCATCAATACACTACAATACAAATGTTCCAATCTTGTGGAAAAATGAATGTTTTTTTGACATTGCAGAAGTATAGTCAATTCTGACCTGATTTTAATCTCAGTTTAAACAGTGACCATCTGAACCAGCTGATCCTCTAAAAAAAACAACTATTGAAAGTGAAACTCTTTGTACGCTGCTCTGTATGTTGTAAAGCTGCTTCGCAGATCGTGAAGTTTTATTGGGGCTCCTGGAGCTTTTTCATGACAACATTATGGCATGCATTATGCATGTGGATTACTGATGAAGACCTCTCTTTTTCTCTCTCTCCCTTTTCTTTCTTTGTCTTTCTTTCTCTCTCTCTGTTCTGTTTCTCTCTGTTTCGGTTGTCTGGCATGATGCAGACACATCCCCGCTGTGCAAGGCTGGAATCAGATGTGCTGTTAATTATTGATGCTCGCTGGAATATGCTGGAGGAACGTGTTGCGGAGAAAAGATGCCTTTCCAAGGATCGTGACAAACATTTGTAAGTACAATTAAAGTCAACACTCACACTTTACGCTTTAAAGTCCAACCTAACAGACCCTAAGAGAGTCTACACAGTCTACGGCCATTTCAGGACAGCCGCTGATTGGGTCAGGAGATCGCCAGTTAATGATAGGGAAGTCAATTTTACTGGAAATGGCTGAACGCCTTTTTTCACCATAATTACCACATTGGAGATGCAGTCATTTGCTGCATAAATGACCATCGTATGGAGTGAACACTTGCAGCATGGAGCCATTATAATGAATATTCATTAAGATCCATATGGTGAATGTGTTTTAACTACATATTACATAGCCCATGTGTCAAATCCTCAAGAGCTAAAGAGCAGCTCGACTGCATGTTAAGTGGTTAATCTTGTGTGATTTGCAGCTTTTCATGCAGGGAGTTTACACACATATTTGACAGGGACAATACTGCTTCTGTTCAGAATGTCAGAAAGCCCGCTTCTCTGTGAAATTTTCTCATATACACTATAAAAAGTGATGTTTTTTAGTGTTGGTAACACTTTACTTGGATGGTCCATTTTATGCCCTTGTTGATGCTCAAATGACATTCAACTAACACTGAATTGAATGTCCATTAAATTAAACTTAACCCTATGTTGAATGTAAATTATTTAAAATAGAATCTAACCCTAACCTTAACCCTTAATCAACCCTAAAATCTAACCCTTCACCTAACCCTAACCTTAACCCTAAATCAACCCTAAAATCTAACCCTACACCTAACCCTAACCTTAACCCTTAATCAACCCTAAAATCTAACCCTACTCCTAACCCTTACCCTAACCTTAACCTAAGCTTAAAATCTAACTCTAAACCCAATCCTAAAATATTAAGATAAGTGTTTGGGTTAGAGTGGAATGTAGGGTTATATTCAATAGAGAATCGTTTACTTTCACATTTTAGTTCATTTGCATTTAATAGACATGTAGTTGAATGTTAGTTGAATGTCAGTTGAACATCAAAGAGGCCATCAAATGGACCATCCAAGTAAAGTGTTACCTTTGTGTTTAAGTCAGAAATAAGAACTAATATTATCAAGCTGAGTGAACTTACCGGCCAGTGCAACTCAATAAAATTCAGAGTTCAGAGAACTTCAACCTGAAAACTTAAAAATGCCTTTTGAGCCAATGGAAAATATGTGATTTCAACCAACTTTTATTTTACTACACGTGTCAAGGCTCTTTCTACATTGTTGGATCATACAGCTTTCCCGTAAGACTCCTTGTACTGTATATTTGCATATTGGGTGTGGCCTTTCCCTTACTTACCATCTTTGTGTTGTCTGTTGCCCAAAGATACCTTATCCAAGTCATGCATTAATGTATTATACGTATTGATTGAGTTAACCAACATATACAGCTCTGGAACAATCAGTTTCAGAATCAGTTTTTTTTTTGTGTTTATACGTTTGAGTAAAACCAATGTTGTTGTTTTATTCTATAAACAACAGACAACATCTCCAAATAAAAATGTTGTCAATTAGATCATTTATTTGCAGAAAATGATAAATAGCTGAAATTTAAAAAGAAGATGCAGATCTTTCCGAACTCAAATAATGCAAAAAACAAAAAACAAAATTATATTTCTAAAGGTTTAAGAATTCAGAAATCAATATTTGATGGAATAACCCTGCTTTTTATTACAGATTTCATGCATCTTAGAATGTTCTCCTCCGCCAGTCTTACACACTGCTACACACAACCATTGCATTTTTTTTGTTTGACACAAGGCTTTATTTTTGAGTGATTTTTTTGTGTTTTAGTTGACTGAACTTACCTGTCAGTACAAGTCAATAAAATTCAGAGTTTAGAGAACTTTAACCTAAAAACTTGAAAAAAATGTTTTTGAGCAAATGAAAAAATGTGATTTCAACCAACTTTTAGTTTTAGTACTACACGTGTCAATGCTTTTTCTACAGTGTTGGTTCATACTGCTTTCCCATAAGCTCCTGGCACCATATATTTGCATATTAGGTGTGGCCTCTCCCTTACTCACCATCTTTGTGTTGTAATTATATGCTGTCTGGGTCCAGCTGGTCATACCTGCATTACTGCAAGACTTATGTGACTGACATTAACACAAGTTCTATACAGCCTGAAACATTTCATTTAGGAATTTGAATAGTTACAATGGTTGGAACAGATCTAAAGAAACAATAAGAAATAAACACTTGTTTTTAAAAGTAGCTAGTTTTATCTTTAGCACTCTACATTCTGTAAATAAGGTCAAATAAATAAACACATTCACACACTGTCCTGTAGTGATGCATCCAGCAAGTTCAGTATATGTCACTTTATGAGTTAACAACCATGAGGTAACCCGCACATATACTACACGAACGCATGATAGATAGATAGATAGATAGATAGATAGATAGATAGATAGATAGATAGATAGATAGATAGATAGATAGATACTTTATTTATCCCGAAGGAAATTTAGGCATCCAGCAGCAACAACACAATACAATAAGAAACAGATTCAAACATAAATTAAAACTGAAGAATAGAGAAAAAGAAGAAGAAAAGAAAAAAAAATAGGATAAATAATATAAAAATATAAAAATAAAATAAAAAGTAGGATAACGTAAAATTGAGCAACAGACAAAACAAAGACGGTAAAGGAGAGGCCACACCCAATATGCAAATATTTGATGCCAGGAGCCTTATGGGAAAGCTGTATAAACCAACACTGTAGAAAATGCATTGAAACCTGTAGTATACTAAAAATTGGTTAAAATCATATTGTTTCAGTGGCTCAACAAGTATTTTTAAGTTTAAAACACAAAATCACTTTTTAGAGTACATTTTTCTTAGATAAAGTATTAATGCTTTACAAATCTAAATAAATCCCTCTACTTGTACTGAATTTAAACTTCTGAACAGTACTGCAGATGTCAAATAAATGTGAATACTGAGTTCAGACCTACTATAAGCTCCTCTGTTTTTTAGCTCATATATATATATATGCAGTATATAGAAAAACATAAGAACACATCTGCACTCCTATTATCCACGCATTTGCGTTACTGCTATAGACCAGACAAATGAAACAGATCGGAACCTTAAAGCCCTGGGAGAGGATGAGATCCTGTTACACAGTAGAGCGAGATAAGAAATCTGCCGAGAAGTGCAAATGTGGAATAAGACAAGATAGTAATACAGGCTCAGCAGCCGGAACCTGTTATATCTTATAAGGATGGGGAATTGTAGGTGTCCACTAGTGCCGAATTACCGGATGAAATGAGAGAGGGAAAGAGGCGACGGGCTGAGGAACGGAGGGAAAAAATGATGTAGGACTAATTGGGAACAAATTAGCACAAATTAACAATGGGACATTGGTTTTAAGCATTCAGAGGTTAATGTGATTTCTGACTCCGTCTGTCTGGCGCACCCCTGAGAGACCATCTCTACTTCCTAACAAGAGTGAAAGAGAGAGAGAGAGAGAGGGAGAGAGAGAGAGAGAGAAGTGGAAGGAAGTCAGTCAGGAGTGTCAGAGCAGACCTCTAAGATATGGTAATGGATGTGAAGCGTTGCCAGTCATATTTTGACACTCTTAGAAATGAAGGTGTCACCAAGGCTTCTGTAGAGCGATGCTACAGAGAGCAGTGGCTCTTGGTCCTGGAGTCCACTTGGAGTAACACCATCCTACACATTTAGTCAAATTTATTTCTAAAGCACATTTAAAAAAAAAACCACAAGGGTCAACCAAAGCGCTGTACATAGCAGGAGTTCGAACAATAACATGTATATAATACTAAACAACAAATAAGATATAAGATAAGTAAATAAAAGTAGCATCAGCATCCAAAATTCAGATTTACCCCGGACATACAGATAAGTTATTAGAAGTGAATAAATAAAAACATTGAAAGGCCTGAGATTACACCTTACAATCCGCCATGCTCCCTCCGCTCCCAAGACGCTGGCCTGTTATTAGTCCCACGTATTAGAAAATAACTATGCAGGAGGAAGATCTTTCTTTTATAAAGCTCCCCAACTTTGGAATAACCTCCCTATTAATATACGGGACTCAGACACACTTTCAATCTTTAAATCTAGACTCAAAACATTTATATTTGCTCAAGCTTTTGAATAATGTCTCATCACAATTTCTGTAATTTTTCTCTTACTGTTGCCTTTCTAACTATTCCTCTCACAGCAAATATAAACCCTGCCCTAATCATCTGCTTTCTCTTTCTCTCCCCATGTCCCGAGCTGCTGCCTCCAAGTGCCCATCCCACTCCAGCAGAGTTTTATAAAAAAATTCTAACCCTTTTTTTCTTCCCTCCCCTCTCTGTTTTCTCTCTCTCTCTCTCTTTCTCTATCTCTCTCACGGCCGGTCTGCCTGGATGTGTCCATTCGTGGTTCCAGCTTTCAGGAATCAGCCCTGTCCTTCTAATCATCAAAATTAGTACACAACCTTTCTAACTTCTGTTTTTTTCTCTTTCTTTCCTTTCTGTTTTCTCTATCTCTTTTACATGTATGGAGATGCCTTGTTCCTGATGTTCCCAGCCTGGCTCTCCAATGCCCGCTGTGTTGTACTCCAGCTCTGCAACCCTGCACTGATTAACATTAACACACTCAGTATCTGTTTCTGTATTAGCCATAGCTCTAGAGTTTGTGCCCATCACATTTTTATATTCATAATTTAGTACCGGTTACATTAGCTATAGCTCACATTAATTCTCTGTACTGTTTTGTTTTGTTTTTTGTTTGTTGTGTGTTATTTGTTTGTACTGAGCAGGTCAACCCGAGTAGGATGGGTCCTTGTATTAGTCTTGGTTCCTACCAAGGTTTCTTTCTTCTTAACTCTTGTGTGGTGTTCGGGTTTGTGGGACCCGTTTTCATTTTTCATCAAATGATACTAAAAAAATATTTTTTATAACTCAAACTCACTGGCATTGGCTCATTTTTGGTGAAAAACATATATCAAAACACATTTTCAATAAACACACACTGTACACCCCCCCCCCCCCCCCCCCCCCAGTCTGTTTGGCTAAGGGCTAATAAACATTGCTTCATTTGTAAATTTGAAACTAAACAAATTTTCTACTCATATCTTGAGTTTAATTCATTTTCTTTTACATTTTATTAAAAAAACTAATTAAAAAAAAGAGTAGCACTTTTTGAAAGAAATGTAACATAAGAAAGGTAAAGGGCAAATATTAACCATGTAAGCTGTTTATATTGCTTGCAATTTAGGTGAAGCAAGCATGTGTAAAGCATTTTAATGTAAAATTTTGCTGAATTAAATACAAGTAACAAAAGTAAACGAGTAACAAACATATGAACACCACACAAGGGTTAAAGGGAGTTTTTTCTTGCCACTGTGTCGCCATAAAAATTCTCTGTGGTGCCTGTTTTTCTCTGTAAAGCTGCTTTGTGACAACTTTTGTTGAAAAAAGCATTATATAAACAAAATTTAATTTAATTGAATTGAGATTACAAGTATTTTTAGATTAGACTTAAAAACCATAATGGTGGGAAATGCCCTAATAGAAATACGCAGAGTTTGGGTGCTGCAACAGAAAAAGCTCTGAAACCTTTTGACTTCAATTTAGAATGCGACATCTCCAAGAGCAAAAATAAATATATATATATAAAAAAATCAAGAATACCATGCCAACAAGGTTTCTACATTAATCTGTTTTGGGTTTTTGGGGTTTTTGGGTTTAATATTATTAAAAAAGAAGAAGAAGCATATGGGTACGAATATTTGCTAAAAAATAATAAACTGCTTTCGCAACGTCACAAATTCAATGTGTCAAATTCAACCTTCATCCAACAGCTATTGATCAAACAGCAGTTTAGCTCGCTCCACCCATTCACATTGACTTAATAAGTGTGAGTGTGAGTGATTCAGCCCAGTTCACTTTTTTAAATGAGGCACAACCCAAGGCAACATGTTGGTTGTAGAGTCTATGTTAATCTAAAGGTTCTTTTTATCCCACCAGAATCTCAGGGTGAAGGGTGGTCTGCCTCAAACAAAAGAAGATCTAGACAACTGTCAGAAGAGACAAACCCCCCAACCTCACCCCACCATCCCATGACCAACGATAACTCAAGTTACGTGTCTTATCAGCCTCCCAGCACACAGCCAGCGAGAAGACTTCACTGCTTACTAAAACCCATCATCAGGACCACACCTCACAAGGCTGTTCTACACAAATACACCAGTACACACTGTGAACACTGTTATTACACAAATAAAAAGAGTAAATATAATTTATAATTAAAGCCAATTTAACAGATGTTGTGCTCAATTGCAAAATACAAAAAAAAAAAATGTAAATAAATATGATTGCACACAGCAATTCTGTGTTAAAGTATAGTATTATATTTGCTTTTTTATGTGTAGCACACTGTTAAGGTACATTGCATCATTACATCTGAAAAATGTTTTTTTTGGGGATAGTTATAATATTAAATACTAATAATGATCATTAATGAATACATATGTTTCAATCTATCAGTAATTGCTATGATGCATTGATGTTGATGGTTTGCATGTGAAGTGATTATTTTTTTCCCACAATTGTCCAACATTCTCTTTAAATATATTATATCTATAATCAATGACTATGTTATTACTATTAGGTTATTGCAATGTTATTACTTGTGTCATTACTATACCATGTCATTACTTCTTATTATAATGTGTAATTATCATGTTATTAAACATATTTAATTTTCGATATTACACCTTTTATTACCACATATTTTAATTATGTAACTGCTATGTTATTACGTTGTAATTACTGTTGTGTTGTTTTCACATTGTTACTACTGAAGAATTGCCATGTAAAATAATATTTTGTTATTATTAAGTAATTCCTTTGTTTCAAATTCAACATTTCAGCATGTTTTGGTTGTTACTATTGTGTTATTACTATTGTGACATTATCTTGTTATTACCTAAGTGCAATTATAATGGTGTAGTTACCATGCTATTACATTATTATTACTTTTGTGTTATTGCCATGTTAATGATATTTTGGTATTACAATGTTATTACTTTTATACCATTTAGAAAAGTAAAAACATTTTCTGTCATCTGATTACAATCTTAAATAGATAGCTAGTTAGATAGTTCTTTATTCCAATGTTATTACTAGTGTTATTACCATTTTCTTACTATTGTATGTTACTGTTGTAATATTATTTTGTTATAGTACTAATGTGCTATTATAATGGCTTAAATACCATGTTGTTGCAATTATGTAGTTATCGTGTTATTACTACTGTGTTATTACCATCTTATTACAGTCTTATTACAAAGTTATTACTGTTCTTTTATCACACTATTGTGTTAATACAGACAGACAGACAGACAGATAGATAGATAGATAGATAGATAGATAGATAGATAGATAGATAGATATAAAGCAAAACCCCTGTTCTCAGCCTTAATTTTAGAGAAATAAAATAAAAAAGACTAAAGCTTGTGTGTGTAAACAATGGATATATTGTGTGCATTAACTTTAATCCATTGTGTATAAATAGGTTTTGTTTTCTGCTTGACGGGAGTGGAGCTCACCCCATCTGTTCTTTTGC
The DNA here is from genome assembly GCF_023375975.1 of Astyanax mexicanus. Classification (NCBI taxonomy): domain Eukaryota; kingdom Metazoa; phylum Chordata; class Actinopteri; order Characiformes; family Acestrorhamphidae; genus Astyanax; species Astyanax mexicanus. The sequence continues at coordinate 17,959,794 of NC_064424.1, forward strand.
GTCATTACAGATATGAGCCCTCGTTTCTGAGCCATGTTTCTTGTCCGCTACGCAGTCTTTCCTATCGCTTCATCTCCAATTCCTTAAGACTGTTCTCGTATCGGAATTTAGCCTGAAACTTTAGCTGATGACGTGACCGCTGATTCATCTCGGAGCCTGAAGATAAGCCCGGGGTCTGTGTGCAGATCACATTTACATGGTGGCTGCTATAATCCGCTGGAATGAGTCTTTTTGTGTGTGTGTGTATGACTGTGTGTGTCTAGGGTGGTGGGGGGAATTTTATGCATTACATCTATTGGCAGCTAACCTTTACGGCCCCCCGCTCACCTGACGTGCGGATGAAGACGTGTCGCTCCGTGACAGTGACATTTGTAAATGGTAAGACCCTGCTGGAAAAAATAAAAGCCACTTCATCGTTCAACTCGCACGTAATCAGATCCTCGGATATACTCAGTGCGCGTGACCTACAGTGCAGCAGCAGAAGGCTAATTCTCCATTTCCTAGCTTTGGACATGTTTTGAGTGTAAGGGAGGGGCAAATAAAGACATTTTAAAACATATTAAATTAGCATCAATTTCCCCTTATCCTCAAATGCAGTCAATTATTCAAAACACGCATTTTTGGCCCAATCCCATTTCATCCCTTGGCTCTACACCCCTTACCCCTACCCCTCTGATTCTTGTTAGAATGGAGGGATATAAGGAAGGGATGGGGCTTGTTAGCCCTACAAATGGATATTTTGCACACTTCAAACGAAGGGGTATTGGAATCACTGGTAAGAAACCCACAAATAGTAACATTTTCCCCGTTAAAAGTGACAATTAGCACTATATTACCACAGTTTCATGTCTAGTTTCAATGTTTTATGGCCAAATTAACATAACAAGCATAAAAAAGATCGCTAGTAGTTGGTTTCAGTAGCTATCTAGCTAGCTAACATTCCCATTCCACCTTAAATGGTGCAACAGACGGCAGGGGCTGCAGCATTTGAGGTGGAACAGAAAAACAACATGAAATAAAAGCTAATCAAAGCTAATTTCAGCTCCCCTTCACAGAGAAATTAAGAAATGCACATTAATAGGTACTAATAGGTAATAGATTAAATTAATTTTTACTTCAATGTTGATCTTTGATGTCTGAGGATACTTCCTCAGTTATGTTTAATGTCACAGATGTCTCCTGATCTCCTCCACCAGTCTTACACACTGTTTTTGGATAACTTTATGCCACTTCTGGTGCAAAAAGTCAAGCAGTTCAGCTTGGTTTGATGGCTTCTCATCATCCATCTTCCTTTTCAATTTGGTAAAATCAAAGAAATTTAACAACAGCAAACAACATACGAAAGAATGGTCAGGCAGTCCAGGGTCATACAAGAAAAATCCAAAAATCAGAGAGCAGGCTAAGGTGTGGTTGGAGACTAGGCAATCAATATAACAGACAAGGAAAAGGGAAAGTCAAAAACAAAACAGATTGGTAACGGTAGACAAAACAAGAAAGCATGTTGTATCAAATTGGTAAACTGGATGCAATACTCGGCAGGGACAGGAAGGAACTGAGGGTTGTTTATACACAGGAAAACAGGTGTGTGGAATCAGTATCTCAGTGAGTGGGAATGGTCCAGTGTCCAGAGTCGATACAGTCCATATTTAGAATCAGGAGCAAGCAGGCTGACATTCTCGGGACTTACAATTGGATTACTGAATTATTTCATATTATCACTTATTGCTTAATCACGTATTGACATTGCTCTTTTAGAGTGATATGAAAAAGTTGGGGCACCCCTGTTTATTTATTTACCTGCCTAATTTGTTGATTCTGTTTAAAGAATTATGGCACACTTTGTGTAAATCCTACAAACTTCATTTCACTTTTTACATATCGATGTGTTCATCTGCTGATATATTAAACTGAAATTGTTGATCCAAACAACCAATGATTTATAAAGAAAAATCTTGAAAACTTTTTCATACCACTGTATATCATTTTTCTTCTTTGTTTAGAGAATACATTGATTTACTATAATACTTTATGCACACAGAATTGCTCACAAACTAGAAAAGCATGGAGGCACATCATTTCACAGTTGCAGCAGGAAGCAAGGAGAGTAAGGAGAGAGTGGACGCAAATGAGAGGTAATTTATCTTGTAATAAACAAGATAAACAAGAAAACATACTAACCAGAACCAGAAATACACAAAAACACAGAAACAAGGAGTACAAGGAAAACCAACAACCTAACAGACATAACAACGTACAACACCGGACGAGGAAGACAGAAACAGGGAGACTGTTTAAATACACGGACTAACACGAAACAAGAAACACCTGCGGTCAGGTAACGAAGGGGCGGAGCTACAAATGAACACAGATAGGGGCACTTGGAGGAAACAAAAACAAACACAGAGAGCACATGATACACAGAGAGACAGACAGGAAACAGGGCAAGGATGTGACACATTACTCCTGTGTAAAATATATATTATTATTATTATAATTTTTTCAATCTAATTGGACAGCAGCTAACTGACTGTTTGCGAAGGTTGTGATTACATTAGTCAGACACCAGGCTGTTAACTAGCAGAATGTTCCCACATGGCATTATGCATCAGAACAGAGAGAAATCTTCAGGCAGAATATCACATTAAGCTTCTCTCTCAGGCTAAGTGAGGCGCCAAAAAGAGCATTGGTGTAAAAAAAAAAAAGGAAACTCTTGGAAGTGAATGTGATGTGTGGACTAGAGGCCGCTCGTAGGGAGCTGTCATATCCATTTCCCGATTAACGCTCTCGTTGTCTGCTTCTGCGCGGCTTTAGCCGACGATTTCATCAACCCGTTTGGAAAGAAATCTCAAGGAAGCAGTTGCGCTGGCTAGTTTTGGCGTAATGGATTGAGGCACCTCAATCAAATCAAACGCAATTGTCCTACTGGGCGTGTTTATCCTCTTTCGCATTATTCCAAAGCCATTTGTTTTCCTGAGCTGTTGAAGATTTGCATGCTTGTTATGAAGGGACTGGAGGGACGAGCGGTTTGGTTTGGAGTTACGGTGGCCTGGTTCCTCTGGCTGCCGAGAATGAGAATCCGTGTCGACACATGCGTTACGACAGTTGAATCTAACCAGCTGTTGATTATTGGCAGAGATGAGCTGTTGGAATGGCATTGTGGGTAAGTGTTGCTGAGGGAACTGCCATTTTCATCCAGCTCCTTGAGTGGGAATTGCTCATTTTGGGACTTGAAAACCTCGCACACAGCTCCTATTACTTTCACTGATAAAGCAATGCTGCTTCCCATGTAATAGTCTTTTACACATTCCACCTTTCATCCTGTCGTGGCGAAGAAAAAAAAGAAGAAATGTTGCGTTGTTATGATTGCTTCATTTTATTAAGCCGTCATGAGGTAATTGTAGCATCACGCCCGACATCACCCACTTAAGTTTCGCATTAGGTTAATTGTCTACACTAATTAGAATTCAGTTTTACTAAGGGTGTCCATGCAGCCACTGACGTCTACACCAACTTAACATTTGGCTCAATCCCATTTTCCAATCCCTTTTGGTTCCCCTAGCCCTTGTTTTCAAGTGTAACTGAGTGTAGGGGTGAAATCAACCACCCCTTAAGAATTGGAAAAAAACAACAACAAGCAACCCTTTAAGATACAGATAAACTGTACCGTGGCTAGCACAGGACTAAAGCTATAAAGTTCAGCAACCTAGCTGCTGCTTAACTACAGTTAACTTCAAGGCATTATGTCGTCAGAAAGAGGGCAGGGTGTGCAACAATTATTTTTTCATTCCTTAATTCCTATGTGATGGGAAGCTGAAATGAGGCTTTATTATCTTGAATTTTTTAATTTAGTTTAATATTTATATTCCTCCTTAAAAGCTGTAGCCTCTGCCCACTGTTGCACCATTTAAGGTGGAACTGGGAAGTTAACCAGCTAGCCAACTATTGAGACAAACTACCAACATTTTTTTATGCTAGTTATGAAAAAAATGACCATACAAACATTAACAAAAATAACTACACATTAAACTCTGATAATATAGTGATTTTTTTAATTATTATTTTTTATAAATAAATTACTCAAAATTGTGAGTTTCTTTGGAAACTTGAGCCACCATCTCAAGCCAAAAACTGAGCAGGTAGGAGACACGGAAGTGGGCGCAAATGCGAGTGAATTCATTAAACAAGGAAAACCAATCAAAAAGTAATAAACCAAAACTGGAACTCTGGGTACACGTAGGGAACATACACAACCTGAACCGACGTAAAAAGTACAAGAACCGACCTAAAGAGAACGGAAACACACGGATTATAAATACACACGAACCAAAACAGTAAAACTGGAAACACCTGGGGACAGGTAACAAGGGGGCGGAGCTTTAAATAAACAGGGAAAAGGTAAACAAACAGAAGAGCACAGAAAGGAGACGTCAGGGAACAGGGCAAAGACGTGACAAGTAAATTTAATTTATTTTTAATAAAGTGGAGTAAAAGTTTAAGCTACTGGCTGACGTATAAGTATCTTATTATTATTTTTCCCTCAATAATTTTCTTCACAATAATTTTAACTAAATAGTAAACTAAACAGTGAAACTGATCAACACTGTAATTTAAAACTTCACGTTTAAAGAGAATCAAATAAGTAAAGCAGAATATCTACAGTACGCAGCCAAGTGGCCACTGTTTGAAGTTTAAAAAAGCCTGAGCAAACACTTCTATATATTTCTTGTGAAATTACTTTAAGTGAAGCGTATAATTTACCCACTTTCCCCAAAGTTTAGCCCAGTAAACCTCTGTCTGGCTTGCGCTTGTGTGTTTGAACATCCGAGCGGAAAATGCCTCCCCGTGCCCTCTAGCTTCATTTTAATAATTTACTCCCTGTACACTCAAACCCCCCAGGTGACGTGAATCTTGGAAGGCTCTCTAATTAAATAACTTAGGTTTACATTTCAATCAGGAATTCAGTGTTGGTGGTGTGAAAAATGTTTCCCACCACTTCTTAAAAAAACACAGCTTATAGTCTGTCCGCTAATTCACTTCACCACTTACTGTCAACATTCATAGGGATTTTCAGTACGGAAAAAAAAAAAAACAGGATGTACCAGGGTGTAATTTGATGTTTTCCACTTACAGCCCAATAAAAAAAATCAGAATATCATATTCCTGCCCTGAAATAAAAGAAGGAGGCATAAAGATGACTAAATACATTAATTAAAGGTAAAGGTAAAGATGAAACATTACGTGATTTTTACTTTGATTCTTTGCTGGTTTCTACTAGTTTGAAGATCTTTAGTTGACAGCTGCAGAGGGGAAACGCATGATGGGCAGTTTTTGATATCTGTAAATATAATATTGTGACTCTCTTTGGGCTTTCCCTAAACCTTCTGTCATATGATCACCTCCAGCCAATCACAGGCATTTCAAACATTGATTATTCAATTCTGCATTTTTTAGTCATTTCACACATCTGCCCTCTTTGTATTTATATCTGTTTATTTGTGATGTGACTTTGCGAAGTATTGCCAACCTTTTAAGTTGCATACTGAGTGTTGGGCAGTAAGCCTTTCTCTTACCAATTTTTTTTGTTCTTTTTTCTGTCTTTACTCTAAACCTTTTTTGCTTGTTTCTTATTGGCTTTTAAACCTGGCTTGTCTTCTGGTAATTGCCTTAACTCGTCCCATGTTCCGATTATTCGAGCTACATATTCAGTGTTAAGTTTGCCTTTCATTTTACATCTGGGCAGATTGTCAGAACCTCATATATATATATATATATATATACTAAAAGTCTAATTATTGTCCATATTTTTTATTTTTATTTGTTTTGTTTTGTTTTCTACACAAATAACATGAGTGCAAAAATGAGCGCAACTACTCTGCATTGCCTTGGCATACATTCTATTTCTTTTTTTTTTTGGAAGTGCACTAGAGGGATTAAACACTGTTTCTCTGAAGGATATTCTGTTATTTGGAGTTTTGATGGTAGTGGTGGTGGATAACTGACCATAGTTTATAATTTACATAATTTTCATAACTCTCACACCATTCAGTGAACCATCATACCCTCTGGATTGAGGCATGATTACTCTCTTCAGGATAGAAATGCTCTATAACAGGATAAAGGTGATCAGTCAGAATAAGTTTGTGTTAGTGTGTTTGTGTTCTGCACAGATAAAGGTTATTATTCTGTAATAATAACCTGCTCCTGCTGACAGTCTGATCACGCTCTGCACCGACGTTCTCAGTCACCTGAGGAACAGCTGCTGTTTTGTTTTGCTTTACATATCAGACTAATGTAGGAGCATAATTAAATATGCACTTTTGACCACAGCCTCCAACCCTATTTACTGATGTCTTTCACACAGATGTCTTTTTTCCCCACTAACCAATAGCTAAACCCCTGTAGTCACTGTATATTTGAAACACGTTGGGCGCGTTGGGTCTTTTGTATGACTGAACATGAATTTGATTCCAATATTAGGCTTTCTTTCTTTTCTTTCTTTTCGTTCTTTCTGTTTTGAGACAGAATATATTAAAACACACATTTCTAACAGAAACAAAGGGAAAAAAGCTTGTTTTATTTAGTCATTGTAGCAAGGACTTACCATTTATCACTTTACCTGTGCTAGCTGGGGTTAGTAGCAGGTTATAGGCTGCTAATACTCTCTGATCTCTGAACAGCAAAAGAGCTAGCAATTAGCAGCTAATGCTAATGCTGCTCCAGCAGTGTTAACCAGGGTTGGCAGCAGGCTACAGGCTGTCAACACGTAACTCAACTCACATCTGAACGATTAAAGATGTAGCTCTTAGCATTAGCTACAGGCCAATAATACTCACTAGCGCTTAGCGTGGTTAGTAGCTAATGCTAATGCTGCTCCAGCAGTGCTAGCCAGGGTTATCAACAGACTACAGGCCAATACAGTCATATTAAAAAGTTTGGGCACCCCTTTTAATCTTAATCATTTTTAGTTCTAAATATTTGGGTGTTTGCAACAGCCATTTCAGTTTGATTTATCTAATAACTGATGGACAAAGTAATATTCCAGGATTGAAATGAGGTTTATTGCACAAACAGAAAATGTGCAATATACATTCAACCAAAATTTGACCGGTGCAAAAGTATGGGCACCCTTATCATTTTATTGATTTGAATACTCCTAACTACTTTTTACTGACTTACTGAAACACAAAATTGGTTTGTTTACCTCATTGAGCTTTGAACTTCATAGCCAGGTGTATCCAATCATGAGAAAAGGTATTTAAGGTGGCCAATTGCAAGTTGTTCTCCTATTTGAATCTCCTCTGAAGAGTGGCATCATGGGCTCATCAAAACAACTCTCAAATGATCTAAAACAAAGATTGTTCAACATAGTTGTTCAGGGGAAGGATACAAAAAGTTGTCTCAGAGATTTAACCTGTCAGTTTCCACTGTGAGGAACATAGTAAGGAAATGGAAGAGCACAGGGACAGTTCTTGTTAAGCCCAGAAGTGTCAGACCAAGAAAAATATCAGAAAGGCAGAGAAGAAGAATGGGGAGAACAGTCAAGGACAATCCACAGGCCACCTCCAAAGAGCTGCAGCGTCATCTTGCTGCAGATGGTGTCAATGTGCATCGGTCAACAATACAGCGCACTTTGCACAAGGAGAAGCTGTATGGGAGAGTGATGCGAAAGAAGCCATTTCTGCAAGCACGCCACAAACAGAGTCGCCTGAGGTATACTTTTGCCTTGTCCTTGACTGTTCTCACCATTCTTCTTCTCTGCCTTTCTGATATTGTTCTTAGCCTGACACTTCTGGGCTTAAGCCTGAAAAAAAAAAAAAACTAATCATTTGTAAATGGTCTCTTATTCTTTTCCAGAGCTCCATATCCTTATGCCCAGTCCTTAAACCCACTCTACCCCCTTCGCTTAGTCTGTAAACTGCAACAGCTTTGCAATGTTGACATAATACCTCTGTTAAAAATGGAAGAAGTTGGAGCAGAGCAGTATTTACACATCCAAAATCAAACCAGGCCAAGAGCTGATGGTTGCTTCAGTGGTGGCCATAGTCCAAAACAAACAAAGAGACATTTGGCTCTAAGCACCAACACTTTATTTGAAAAATGTCGGGCAAATCCCGAAAACATAACCCATTAATGCCTCTATCTGAAACTTTGCATTTCCTAGTCTGAGCATGAATATGAATATTTGCTTCAAATATACCCAAACTCATAGCTTCATTCATCATATTCTGTTCAATTCTGCGGTTTCTCGAAACTGCTGTGATTTAGAAAAATAACAGACAATTTAAACTGCATGATAAATAAAAGCATTAAAATTATATCTTAAGCATATTACTGGATGTTAGTGCTGGGCATTATTCGAATTACAGTTTTAATGCGATTTTCAAAAGTAAGTTTACATACAGACCTTTTTATTCTTTAATCTAAAATATCCACAAACGTTACATCCTAACCTCTTCTAAAAACTGCAGCGTTATCGCTCTCCAGTGAGGAATCTGTGATAAACTGTGGAAAACAACAATCTCTCCTTTAAAGTTTCTTCTGTGACTCGTTTAGTGCTTTATTTCTCAATTTTCAGTCACAAACCCGAGTCCTGTAGTATAATCCAGTGTCCGTCTGTATGTGAGTTTCTCACATTGAGTCTCTCAATGTTTAAAATCATTGATTCGCTCAAATCATAAATCGACTCAACCCAAAGCATCTGAACACCAAGCACCATTATATTCTTTTACAGATAAACTTAAAGTTCTCAACCATTTCTTTGTCATCTGCAGTTTGATTTTTAGTAGTGAGGAAAGTAATCGATTATAAAAGAACATAAGATTTTTTGTGAAACAATCAAAGATAATCTCCCATAATCTCCCATAATCTCCCAGCAGTACTGGATGTATAATTTAGGAAATGATTCTAAAACCTAGTGCTGGAGATCTAGCACCTTGGAAATTTAACATACATTGCTTTGATAATCTGAACCCCCTGAAGGGCTTCATTACCTACACTATAGGTAGATCTGCAGCGTGGTAATGTTTAAGAACCTTGATCTATCTTTGAATTTAAGAGGTTTGAATGACCCCAGCTGCCTTTACTTTTGTTGCTTTTTTAACCACCTGGGACCTTTATAAACTAGCTTCTGGATTTTTCAGTTTGAGAGTCATAAAAAGTTAAGAGTTGGTTTATAAACAGTATCTAAGCCATTAAAGCAGACATAAATATCAGTATCTGTCTCAGAGAAGAGACAGTGAATTGGTGTCACCTCTAAGAATCACTAGAAACGCTTCATGCTGCTCTGAATCGACAGGGCTTCTGTGCGCTACTCCAGATCATCGTGTGGTTCCAACTAAGTACACACAATTGGCTCCACACACACGCTGTTTTCAGCTGCTGGATCTTACCAGAGGGAGTTAGCACTGTTAGCTAAGCTAACACTAGGATGCCTAATCTAGACACCAGCACTGCTGGAAAAACAGATGTACTCAGACAAACAGACAGACAGAAAGACAGACGTTCACTCAGCAAGCCCTAGAGCAGCACTCTTTGAAATGCTGTGGATGCAGTGCAGCTTTGTGGGGGAACACACACACACAGACACACATACACATATAAATGAATATATTTACATTATCGTTCATTATTGTTCATTCATAGCTTTAGCATATCTATAGGTCAACAGTTTTATGAGGTAATATGTACAGTTAAAACAAGGAAATATTTTTTTGCAAAAAAGGCTGTAAACATTTAATCTGTGCTAACATAATACAAACCGTCAGAACTCAAAACCTGAACTCTGAGTGGGCCAGACATGGCCTTCAAATAGTTCCCACACAAAGTGAGCCACCCAGGAAAAATTAGTGAATATTTTAGAATAGTGTGAACAGCAGGTAGTACATTTAAGTACATTAAATTTGAATACAAGGTCTATGTTACATCCCGGCCGCTGCGCTTCTCCAGTGAACGTCGCCTCGTTTTACCAAACATTCACACAAATCAGGATGAACAAACTACCTTCTACTCGCAGAACAGGAGCGGCGTCCCTCACTACCTTAAAAAACTCCTGAAGACAGAGCTCTTCAAAGAGCACCTACTCTCCTAACACCTCTAACTAACTAACCACTCTTAACCTCATTTCCTTCTTCCCCTACTTTCCTCCGTTATCCCACTTTTACCCTTTGGCCTCCTTTAGGCCTGGTCAAACTATATTTTGAACTTGTACTGACTTAAAAAAGGACAGAATATCAGTAGCTTAATGGTTTTAAGTTTAAGTGACTTCATTTATTTTTACAGTGTACTGTATGTAAGTGTGTGTGACACATGCATTCCTATTAAATGATTTGTAGATGGTTCCTGAATGTTTTAGTTTAATCATGTGTGGTGTGTTTTCTAAAATGTTCGTTAAAACTGTTGTTTTAGACCAAGTCCTCCTCAATCCATTGGTTGTGATGACACAGTAACTTTTGGAACGGGTTTGGAAATGGGTGAAACGCGACACCCACTAATCTGTCAGGCTCTGGAGCTGCTGAAGCTTGAGTTATTGGAAATAAATAGCCTGCGGTGAAGTTATTTCACAGTAAAAGTGAATGGGCCTGATGACCATGATTGCTGTATTATTTCAGGGGAAAAGTATTTATTTGTAAATTGACTGTGGCACATACTGGATTTCAGTTAGCCTCTACGGGACTGTGTGGGTTGAAGAGGGCCGAAGCTTTTAGCTTGCTTGCAGGAGACTGTTAGATGTTCTAAACGACAACAGTCAAAGCAAATGAATCACATATCCTTCTATTAAATGATACAAAAGAAATATTTTATTGAATTTGGCCTGTAATCAGTCTGGACAGTAGTTTTTGCTCACACACTATATAAACAAATGAAGGGAAAGCACTGGTTTATTCATTGTTTTGTAGCACTCTTGTGCAGATTTGATTGCATTCAGCAAAAAAATAACAAATATTGGATGGAGCACCATCGTTTTCTAAAGAACACAGTTTCACTGTTCCACAGATGACTTAATGCTGGGCCCTTGCCTAGTAATTAGATAAGATGCCAATAGCTTCATGGTTATCTGCTTCTCTAGAGAGTCCTGTTCTACTGGCAATACATCTCTACAAGACTCTATTAGATAAGCTGTGGGTCTATGCACACATATTTGCACATCTGTGTCAGCAGCTGGGGGAAAATTAAAGTAGCGTAAAGCATCCATTAGAAGGGCTGTGCACCTTTACATTTGGACCAAGACTGGAACAATACTGAGCCCGAGTCAAGATTAAGACCAAGATTAAGTACATTCTAGAACTTTGTAAAAGGAAACGGTTCTAGAAACCACTTCCCAGCATTGAAAGGTGGGAAAGCATTGTAGAACCGTGTAAATGATGTGAAGATCATTCTAGAACAGTTTGAATTCTGAGGAAAGCATTCTAGACGGCTGGGAATGGATTAGACACAGCAGTATTGCTGGAGCTTTTAAACATCTTAGGGTGCTTTCACACCTGCCTCGTTTGGTCTGGACTTTCTGACTTTTCAGTTTGGTCCGAACCTTGGATCAGACCACGGTCTGGACTTTCAGGTGTAAAAGCATCCTTAGTTTCACTGCTGAAATAAAAAATAGTCCACCAACAGTGCCCTGTAGGCAGCATCCTGTGATCATATATCCATATATTTACCTGGTGGACCATTGTTAACTGGAGCAAACATTCTAGAACAGGGGTGTCCAAACTACGGCCCGCGGGCCATTTGCGGCTCGTTTCCTTTTTTAGAGCGTCCCGCGAGGTATTTTAGAAATAGAATGAAAGTTGGCCCGCTGTTAAGCAGGTTTTTATAATGTGAGATTCAAAGTTTGAACGCTAGGTGTCAGAAACGGGCCAAAGAGTCTAAAAGTAGAGAGAGTGCGCAGTTGTAGCGCAGAAAAACGGGCTGAAGAGTCTAAAAGCGGAGAGGGTGCGCAGTTGTAGCGCAGAAAAACGGGTCAAAGAGTCTAAAAGCGGAGAGGGTTCTCACCTGTAGCGCAGAAAAACGGGCCAAAGACTCTAAAAGCGGAGAGGGTGTTCACCTGTAGTGCAGAAAAACAGGCCAAAGAGTCTAAAAGCGGAGAGGGTGCACAGTTGTAGCGCAGAAAAACGGGCCAAAGAGTCTAAATGCGGAGAGAGTGCACAGTTGTAGCGCAGAAAAACGGGCCAAAGAGTCTAAAAGCGGAGAGAGTGCGCAGTTGTAGCGCAGAAAAACGGGCCAAAGAGTCTAAAAGCGGAGAGAGTGCGCAGTTGTAGCTCAGAAAAACAGGCCAAAGAGTCTAAAAGCGGAGAGAGTGCGCAGTTGTAGCGCAGAAAAACGGGCCAAAGAGTCTAAATGCGGAGAGAGTGCACAGTTGTAGCGCAGAAAAACGGGCCAAAGAGTCTAAAAGCGGAGAGAGTGCGCAGTTGTAGCACAGAAAAACGGGCCAAAGAGTCTAAAAGTGGCAAGAGTGTTCAGTTGTAGCGCAGAAAAACGGGCCAAAGAGTCTAAAAGCGGAGAGAGTGCTCTGTTGTAGCGCAGAAAAACGGGCCAAAGACTCTAAAAGCGGAGAGGGTGCTCACCTGTAGCGCAGAAAAACGGGCTGAAGAGTCTAAAAGCGGAGAGGGTGCGCAGTTGTAGCGCAGAAAAACGGGCCAAAGAGTCTAAAAGCGGAGAGGGTGCTCACCTGTAGCGCAGAAAAACGGGCCAAAGAGTCTAAAAGCGGAGAGATTGTGCAGTTGTAGCGCAGAAAAACGGGCCAAAGAGTCTAAAAGCGGAGAGAGTGCTCTGTTGTAGCACAGAACAACGGGCCAAAGAGTCTAAAAGCGGAGAGAGTGCGCAGTTGTAGCGCAGAAAAATGGGCCAAAGAGTCTAAAAGTTGCTGTAATTAAGGAGTTTAATATTAAGAGACATCATGAAATGAAACATCAATTTGAAAAATCTTAGTTTACACAACACTGTCAAAGATTAAGATAGTCAGTCAAGTAAAATGGTGTGTAAATGAAAGTAATCAGGAAAAAAGTATTATTTAAAGTGGTATATTTCATTATTTGTTTTATTACAGAGTCTGTGGCCCATGACTTCAAATATATATTTCTCCTTCTGGCCCCCAACAAAAAAAGTTTGGACACCCCTGTTCTAGAACTGTGTGAATGATGGGGAGAACATTTTAGAACACTGTCCATGGTGCTGAAAATATTCCAAAACAGTGTGAACAGTAAGGAATAAATATCAAGTAGAAACTTCTATAATTGTGTAGAAGGAAAATGTTCTATAACCTTTTGACTATTTCAAGCCACGCAGCATGTACCTTTCCCGTTGTTACAACAGCAAAGACACACTGACATTACCTAAAACAAGCTGAGGGGTGCACATTGACAGCTCACGCTAAAATACATCCCCTCGTTTTTGTATGATCTGAAATATTTTGGGATGTTCTTGAGAGCCGTTTAAAGGGGGTGTTTTATGACTGGCCACATTCTTCATAGTGAAAAAACATGTTAACCGCTACAAAGAGAGAGAGATGACATTATAAGAGGGAAAGAAGACCTCTGGAATATAATCAAGAGGAAGATGGATGATCACAAGCCATTAAACCAAGCTGAACTGCTTGAAATTTTGCACCAGGAGGGACAAAAAGTTATCCAAAAGCAGTGTGTAAGACTGGTGGAGGGGAACATGCCAAGAAAAAAAACAGGCTTATTCCACCAAATATTGATTTCTGTTCTCTTAGGTCTGCAGAAAGCTCTGTATCTTTTTTTTTTTTTTTAGCCATTTCTCATTTTCTGCAAATACATGCTTTAAATGACAATATTTGGGATATATTTTTGGGAATATTTGGAATTTGGGAGAAATGTCTGTAGTTATAGAATAAAGCAAGAATGTTAATTTTGCTCAAACATAAACCTATAAATAGCAAAATTAGAGAAACTGATTTAGAAACTGAAGTGGTCTCTTATTTATTTTTTTACAGAGTTGTATATATATATATATATATTAACAAATGAAAGGAAACTGACCAGACATATCTTTAGTTCATTCACTGTCTGCAACAGCGTGCTTTATTAAAATGCATTTTCCATACTGTCCCAACATGGTATGATTCTAGGTTGTACAGTCTAAGTTCATGAAAGCAAGGACCCTAAACCTAAAGGACCCTAAAGCCCCGCAGAACTCTGGTGCATTAGAGATTGAATTTTAATGATAATCCCTACTGAAATACATTCCATTCTAATTTAATGAAAACACATTTGTATGCATTATAAATGCATTGCTTGCGTGGTGGTAAAACATTAAGTAGGATAAGGAAATTTGCTGAAGGCAACTATGACTTTGAGTCTGATCTTACTGCCTACAGAGCTTTCACGTTAATGTAGAGTCAATAAGTGAACTGAACTTCAGTCAATCCTTTTTTTAGTAACCTTTACTTAATTTTTGCATACAATATTACCTAATTACAATTACTTAATTTATATAATATTATTATAGATCATTTTAGTTAAAACACGCATTCAAATATTTTTATAATCTCAAATATTTATTTTGTAAACAGACCAAGTCTTACTGTCTCAACACATGGATGGCATGTAATACATTCTTTTTAGTTTACTAAAATATTATGCTAAAAAGAATGTATTACATGCCATCCATGTGTTGAGACAGTGTAATATGTGTGTTTTAACAAAAAATATTTAAATTTCAGGAATTATAATATATTATGTATCATAAATTATTTGAGTAATATTGTATAAATTAAGAAATTGTAATTAGGTAATATTGATTTTGCAAAAATAAATTAAGTAAAGTTTACTAAAAGAAAGGATTGACTGAAGTTCAGTTCACTTCTTTACTCTATGTAACATTTAAGTCTTGAAACCAAGTGGAAGTAACTTAAATTTACATTAAATTAAATTGACTTAAAAAAAAAAGCAAATGCAGTTGCAAAAGTTTTTTTAAAGTAAATTTTTCGCATCATTTTTTTCAGTGTGCTTGGTCAGCTTGGATTTAACTAAGTAAATGATCTGGTATTGATGCTGCAGTTGGTCTGCAGGTCTAGGTTCAGCAACAGTATGTGCTGAAAGAATGAGGTCAGCTGACTACCTGAATATACTGAATATAGACCAGGTTATTCCATCGATAGATTTTTTCTTCCCTGATGAAATGGACATATTCCAAGATGATAATTTTAGGATTCATGGAGCTGGAATTGTGAAAGAGTGGTTCAGGGAGCATGAGATCATCATTTTCACACATGGATTGGATTGGAGTCCAGAGTCCTTTTACATAGTGTACCTCAAAATCCAGCAAATTGAAGCTTTTATAACAGTACTAACAGTACTTACCTTCCCCTAAACAAGCTGTATATTTATGAGTACCCAAGAATAGCTCAGAACTTGATGCCTCCTGCAAGGAAAAGTGGGGTAAAAGCTACTACTACTACTGAGAAAATGAGAAATGAGAGACGCTTAGCGGTCTGCAGAAAGCATTTGCAAGCTGTAATTTATGCCAAAGCGAGTGTTTCTAAGTCCTTGAAGGAAATAAGTATATATGAGCAGTTAAATATTTACAGCTCAGGTTTAGAGTTCATTTTCAAATGTTTTTTTATATTATTTTATGATCAGGTTGAAGCTTTAGTTTTACGCCAATGCAGACCTCTTTCCTTTGCATAGTTGTAATGTGAACGTAGCTTTACACTCCCATAAATTAGTGCTACAAGTGGTTTTCTGGAGAGATTCTCTATAACAAAACCACCTTTGGATCCACAAATAACGAATTTTATTCGTGTATTTCTTTAAATAACAATGTCTAGACCCATAATTTGTATGCTAATAAACATACGGCACATATCAGATGTTAAAAGTGAGACATTTTACCATTTTATGAAAAGCATCAATTGAATCACTCATTTGATTGAAAAATTTGAGTAAAAAAAATGTGCAACCAGATTCTTTTACTGCGAAGCCATGCTGTTGTGAGGGATGCAGTATGTGGTTTAGCATTGTCTTGATGAGTGTCTAAGCACTGCCACTGTGATTGGGAGATCACTGGTTCAAATCCTGGTCATGCAGCTTGCCATCGGTTACCGAGAGAGTCCAGAGAGAGCACAATTGGCCTTGCTCTCTCTGGGTGGGTAGATGGTGCTCTTTCCCCTCATCACTCCTAGGGTGATGTCGATCAGCACAAGGCGTCTGTGAGCTGGTGTATCAGAACTGAGTCACTGTGTTTTCGTCCAAGTGCTACTCGGAGTGCTACTCTGCAATGCTGCATCAGCAGCAGTTCAAAAAGAGGCGTTGGCTGACTTCACATGTGTTGGAGGAGGCATGTGCTAGACATCACAAGTGATGGGGGGAAGTGAGTACCAGTGGAATGGGTGGGACAATTGACCTAGCTAAATTGGGAGAAAAATAGGGAAAAAAAACAACAAAAAAAACAATGTATTGATAAAAAAAAATGACAGTTTTCCTCAATCCATTTTGCCTCGTTCCTTTTTTAAATGGGGTTTTCCAAAAAAAAAAAAAAAAAAAGAAACAATAGCATTTCTGGATTATCTTGACATATAACTTATTACTGGCTTGATTAGCCTTTATGCATTTGTGGATCTCAGGCATGGATTTCTGAAAGTGTTCCTGATCCCATGCAGCGATTTCTAGGGTAGAATCATGCCTGTCTTTATTACAGGGCCACTCGAGGGCCCAAAGATCACCTGCATCCAGTATTCACTGTCTGTTTGTTCTCTTATGCATAGGGTTTTTTTCTACAGATCCTGCAAATAAAAGGATCATATCCTCCAATTTTATGTTTAGGAGTATTTTCTGAAAATGCTGCACAATTTTAAGTACAATTTCCATATTTGATATGTGCTGGTGAAATGAATAAAAGTATTCAAGGAGGTTATTTATTTATTTATTTTTTATCAGTATAGATATTACAGTATGTTTACGCACACATTTATTTCTCATTTAGCTGTTTGGTTTCTCCAGATGAGCAGATTCAGCTTGGCATGCAGCTTGTAGGGTTGGCAATACTTCGCAAGGAGACATTGCATAAATACTGTAAGCATGCACATAGTAAAGAAATATATGCTATGGCATAAATACTGTATAAACACAAAGAGGAAATTAGACACACAGGTACAGGGAGTGAGCAATGCGTCATGGCTGACACATGATGTAAGGCTCATTTTTTTCTTTTTTTTCTCCCATTTGTTTAGCAGTATAGATATTATGTCCACACATTTGTCCACTCGTTTCCTATTTAGCTGTTTGTTTTCTCCAGAGGTGTTCATACTTCATGATGCCAGATCCCCGGGTTGGTGATCTCGCTCCTGTTCGCCCTGGGCCAGGCAGGACAAAGTTGCTTTGTGTTCCACTGAAGGCTACCTTAGATTGAACCACTTTGCTCACTAACCCATGAATCCAGCCGCACCGCGCGATCCCCCAGGAGGCCTGGTGATTGAAATCTTTCTTGACATTGAGTGTCCAGAGGCAGCTATTTGCAGTTAATCCCTCAGCATGGCTCGATTCCGCCTCGGGTTCGTGCTGTAACTGATACGGAGCGATTCCCGCTTTAGCTAGCTTAGCATCTGCACTGTAAACGCATATGTTGTTTGAACTAAAATGATTTAAGTCTGTTTTATATAAAATTGGAAATTTCTTAACATTTACTCAACTATTTTGAGTTAGCTGAACATTTGTGGGCACATTTATACAACATTCAAACTGAGATCTTTGAGTAGAACCAACTTATAATAAATGAGTTTAGTATGTTGTCATTAACAGCTTCTTTTCCATTGGCTTCTGTCACAATCTATTTGCATACTGGGCGTGTCCAACAGTTTCTGACTAACACTCACCATCAGTGTGTAGTGATTCCCCCCGTGCTACCTTAGAAACAAATTCCCCTTTAGTTGTAATAAGTTGATGTTTTAATTTATACTAACTCTAGTTTTCATTTCCCATTTACCTTTTTTTTTTTTTTTGCCCGCCACTTCGGAGGACTATTTAAAACTTTATTTTTATTGTTTATTGGTTGAGGAAGGATAGGAAGATAAGTAAACATGAGATTCACAAATGATAAGGAAGAAAAATAAAAAGAAGTGGGGAAAACAAATATAAAGAGGAAGGTAATGGGAATGGGGAAAAAGAAAAAAAATAATAATACAAAATAGAAAAAAATAATAATCAAACTGAAATGGTTGGAAATAGAAAATAAGCTTAAAAGTTGGTAGAGAGTGATTTAGTAATTAAGTAATGGGACCATCAAAAGTAAATATTGATGGGAAAAAAAAGAATCTCCAAAATAATAAGTGTTACTTTGTTGTGTATTTTTGTAGGTGTCTGTGTGTGTGTGTGTTTGTGTGTGTGTGCAAATAGAGGGAGATTATTTGTTAGGAAGACAGTAGTGTTGGGTTGGGTATTGGATCTCGGTTAAGCTGTTTTTTTTTAATGGTGGATTTGTTGATTTTGTGGGGTGATTACTGTTGGAGGAAGATGATGATGGATGTCCAGATTGATTTGTATTCAGGGATTTTATTTTTGGCAAAAGCAAAAATTTTTTCCATGGATATATGATCAATTAATACACTTTTCCATTGGTTAATAGTGATGTTAGAATGTTTTTTGACTTCCAGTTCACATTTACTTAAAACAAAAAATTGAGCAAACCAGCTGCCTTAAAAAAGTTAAGTAAACTCAACTTATCCGGTGTTACAGTGTAACAAAAATAAAAAAGTTAAATCAACTTCCCCTTTAGTTGTAATAACTTGATGTTTTAATTTATGCTAACTTAAGTTTTTACTACCATTACTGAACTTTTTTAAGGCAACCGGTTTCCTCAATTTTTTTTTTTAAGTAAATTCAACTTATCCAATAGCAAAAAAAAAAAAAATAATAAAAATAAATAAAAAAATCTACTAGGACTATATGAGTATGATTTATTTATAACACTCAGTAATCACGCAAATAAAAAAATAAAACAAAAAATAAATAAATAAATTAATAAATACAGTGAGCTCTTTTGTGTGACGCTGGGTTTCTCGTTTTTTATGCGTGATTTATTTATGCTCATCATGCATTATGAAGCAGAGAGAGAAAGTTTGAGGCTAGGTTTTTTTTCCCCCAGGCAGAGCGTTGATGGGGCATTGCCAGAAATGAGGGCCAGAGCACAGCAGGCCCATCTCCCTCCCCCCAATAAAATCAGTGTCAGCCAAAGAAGGTCCTGTTAGAAAATCAGCCGACCAGAACAGCAGAAAGTGCTCTTGAGTGTGCCCTGTTTCTCTCTATTGCTCTCTCCTCCTCCTCCTTTCCACTCATTAACTCTTCCTCAGAGTACGCTACTGTAAAGTTTTCCACCACCTTTCAAAAGTTAGGAATCGCTGTTTTTTAATACTTAAACACAGTTGCCAGTTTATTAGATTCATCTATCTTTTATCTGGACTTTCTGATCATTTTTATTAGGCATGCTACTGTATATATCTCACAACAATAGAGTATAGCAGAGTTTAAACAATTAAACTAAACCCTAATGCGATTAGGGCTAATTTCACACTTCTACTCAGTGACAAAACTCTTGCATCTGGACTTGAAAAAAACAGAAAGACCAGTGAGTTGTTTTGCTTTCTCGGTCACGTGACATCATGTTCAGTAGCTCCTCCATTTCCACTCGCTGTTGTGTTTTTACATGAATCTCCAAGGAAATGGGCACCCAAAGTGTAATTACTGTGTGTATCAGTGGACAAATAGCTATTTTATTAATTAAGAGGTGACAAAACTCAGAGATGTGTGTCCGGATGGGACGAAAACGTTCAGCGAACAGTAATATGTAATTCATCCTGTAATTTTCTCAGAGGATGTCTGAAAAAAACACATGTACACGATCGTTCTGGACGGGAATAAAATCACAGAGGATCCCCTATAAAAGAGGAAATTACCCCAGGACCCACTAAGAAACTAGTCCCATCCGGATAGGGCTTATGTTATCGTGAGGGTGCAAAAAAAATATGCCTTGCACAGGAAGAAATGTGGCACACCTATAGGAATGGACTCTGACGACTGATTGTTGTCTGGGTTCATTTCAGTCAGTGGCGCACCTGTGTTTTCTGCCGCCAAAATAGAAACGCGCCGGAAATTTACCTGAACACACCTGACTTCTAGACCACCACACCCATCCATAACAGTACCAGTCAAATTCAATATTTTCACATTGTACATTGTACATGAATACTGAAGACATCCAGACTATGAAGGAACACATAAGGAATCGTGTAGTAACTTAAAAGTGGTACTCAATCAATTAACCTTTATTTTGAATCGGAAGAACATTGAGGGCAACCCTCATTTTCAATGTAGCCAAGCATTTAAAAAAAAAAAAACTTAAATAAAGATTAGGCAAAACAGGCATGAGTTTGGTGTTAATCTACAATGCAGAACATTTTTAAAATAATATATGTAATTCTTAAGGCTTTTGTCTCAATCAACTTGCTCAAACTTGCTATGCAATCATTTTTGAATTGAGTTGGATTATTTTTACAGTGTAGATCAAAGTCATAAAAACATCTACAGTAGAATTTTCTCCTTATTTGACCAAAAAAGATGCTGTGATCCTATCGAACCATTTCCTTTGTAATAAAAAGCCCTTGGATAACTTTTTTTTTGTAAGTGTGTGAATCTGGCCTGCTGTGTAGGTAATAATGCTTCAGTGTACACTGTATAAGTTAATACTGAAAGCCAACATTTATTATTAATATGGAAAGGTGATTTCAGACTGTTTGAATTGTAGTATATGATTTACAGGCTGACCGCGGCTCTGGTTTGAATTGTAGTATATGATTTACAGGCTGACCGCGGCTCTGAACGCTCAGCAGCTGCTGAATCCCATTGATCAGCTCTCACTGAGGATGGTTAATTACTTGGTGTGAAACAAATTACAGCGCCCGGCAGGACCCTCTGGATCCAGAGTGGGGGCAGCCCTCCTCCAGAGCCGGGAGCACATTGCTCATCCAGAGGGCATCAGCGCAGGATATTACTAGCTTTAGTACACTAAGACAACAACACGGCAAGCGCCGCACGCTCGGAGAACCACGCCCAGCGGCCGCAGCGTGAAGCTGTGATGTGGCATTTCAGTCTCATTTAGTCTGGAAGTTGTTGGTAGACGGGCGACCCAACATTAAAGCAACACTGTAAACCAATAGGCTGTTTGAACTCAAATGATTTAAGGCTGTTTTGCATAAAATTGGGTATTTCTAAACAAAACTCAACTATTTTGAGTTAGTTAAACATTTGTGGGCTCATATATACAACTTTCTAACTGAGATCTTTGTAAGTTAAACCAACTTATAATAACTGAGTTTTGTCTGTTGTCATTAACAGCTTCTTTTCCATTGGCTTCTGTCACAATCTATTTGCATACTGGGTGTGTCCAACAGTTTCTGACAAACACTCACCATCAGTGTGTAGTGATTCCCGCTGGGCTACCTCAGAAATAAATCAAGTTCCTCTTTAGTTGTAATAACTTGATGTTTTAATTTATGCTAACTCAATTTTTTATTCCACATTACTTAAAAATCAGCAGCTTAGAAAAAGTTAAGTAAACTCAACTTATCCGGTCTTACAGTTTAACAAAAATAAAAAAGTTAAATCAACTTCCCCTTTAGTTGTAATAACTTGATGTTCTAAGTTATATTATGTCATGTTAACTTTTTTAAGGCAACCGGTAAATTTAACTTATCCGGGCTTCAGAGATTTAGAAACCCGTTTTCTTTGTAATTAACCATCTTTTTTAATCTGACTTTTGAAGATTACACTTTTTTAAAAGTCCTGATTCAGTAACAGGAAAAGAACTTGTATCTGTGTAATTAACAAGCCGACGACAACAACAACAATGTAAACAAAATGATTAAAATGATTCTGACACACAGAGAGATAGCAGTCATCACTGGTGATATAAAAAAAAGCAGTGTGATAATGGATGCAATTAGTTTCATATTAATATTTTCCCACTTGTACAGTGCAAAGCAAAATGATGCTTTTTGTGGGTATATGAAAAACTGCAATGATCGATGGACTGACCAGATGCGTGTAGATCATATCAGATAAAAACTGACAAAAAAGACAAAGACAAAACCAGAAATACCAGGCAAAATAAATCATAAATAAAGAAAGCAAACAGAAGAAAAGTAGAACAGACAGAAATAGGCTAGAAGACTTTGCCTCTGTGTGCAATCGGTAGAGTTGGCAATACTTTGCAAAGATACATGGCAAAAAAATAGGTATAAATACCAACACAGGTGACATGTAACTTTAGAGTCCTTTAGAAGTGGATTGAAGTAGAAGAGGTGGATTATGGGGTTTGTAGAGTGGGTTACCAGAAGTGGTAGGAGAAAACAAAAGTTGACAGGTTAAAAAAAGAAAAAAACATTTTATTTGGTAAATGTAGCATGTTAATATTTGTATATATATATATATATATATATATATATATATATATATATATATATAGCTGTACACAGGTGTAATCAATATTCTGGTGATTGTCTTCCCACAGGTAGAGCTGACTGTGGGAGAAATAGGAGTGCTGATAGATTACATGTACTTTTGCTTGGCTGGAATGAATGAAAACTTTTAGCCAACTATATGCCCTCTGTGGATAAGGCTGGACACACCTGTCCAAAGAATTACTAATTTAATGCAAAGCAATGCATTTTGGGTGAATTTTTCCAGAGTTATAGCAGTGTGGAAAATTGCCATGAACCACCATGTAACATTTGAAATAAAGGCCATATGCTTGCAGATGACAGATGAAAAAAAGATTAAAGAAGTCAAAACGCAAAATGATCACACAACATAGCTACCAAGACAAAAGGAACAACATGGAGAAACACGGGAACACAGGAAGTCAGAAACAAGAGAACTTCCTATATGCGACAAGAGAGTTGGCAATACTTTTCAACAGGTTGTGGGTTGAAACACAGAATGCTAAATGGAAAACAGGTAAAAAAGATTAGTATTCTGGTGATGATGACCATGAGACATTTTTGTGAAGAAAAGGGGGTTTTGAGAGTTGTACTTGTTTTTAAGAGTTTTTAAGAAGCAGGAATGAGATCAGTAAGTGTTCCACACTGGTGGTTGTTTGAGAAGATTAAAATAATGCAACAACATACAGCGAAAAATGCTTATATACAATGTAAGTAGAGGTTAAATGTCATTTATTCTGGATTTAATTAAGACCAACAACCATGTGATTCTGTTTATCAGTACATAATTATATTTAACATAACATTCGAAGGCCTAAACATGTTTTTTTTTTTCAGTCAGCGACTAGTCAGAGCTTTAATTATCTGTGTATTTTTGAAAAATTAATCACTTTCGGCCTTCTTCCTTTTTTCTGTGCTGTCTATCACTAAATCAGTTCTTCCTGCTGCTTTAAGTGAGACCTTCATAAACATCATATTTAGCCCATGTTGTTGGTGCATGGATGAATAAAATATGGTCTTGCTACATTCCGGTTAGATGAGGCTTTAATGAGTAGTTTGAAGTGTTTATTAGGCTCAATTTGCATGCCCATTAACTTTGGATGAGGCAACGCTAAACTGTTGGAAAGCAATTATTGATATGCATGACAACATATTATGACACTCTGAAAATGACATGCATGGTCGATATCTGGAAGTTAGCAGACTAGCAGTATGTTTCGGAGTGAAAATATATTAAAGGAGAAATCTGGTGTGAAATGGACTTGGGTTGTAGTGAAACATGGTAACGAGTAGGAACTTCTGTCAAATAGCCCACCTCCATTCACCCCCAGCATTCCCAAATACAGAGGTTTTAGCCGACGCTCCCAACAGGCTTACAATGCAAGTGATAGGGGCATAGAGTTTCCCATGCAAAGAAATTACTATTTTTACACCATTAACATATAGCTCAAAGTCGCTGCACACTTCACTGGTAGAATTATGAGAGCCCTGATATTTAAAATGAGGCACTGAGAACTGTGAAAGTGAAATCATGCATCAGTTATATCAAACATCAAAAATATAAACATTAAGCTTCAACATAAGAAGACTGTGTGCTTTTGATGATATGTTGTCATTGCATTTATCACTGATATTTTCACCCATGATTTAATAACATTACATAGAAGTGTTGTAGTAGTTGCTGTAAAGTTCAAAATAGTGACAAAATAACGTAATGTAAAATGTATTTTTTATATATTTTTAAGATTGACTAATATACAGCTCCAGAAAAAAACAGTCCACTGTCCACATGACCAGTTTATTTAATTTTATTATTAATATGTATATTAATATGAGTAAAATAAGCATTGTTGTTTTATTCTATAAACTACTGACAACATTCCTCCCGAATTCCAAAAAAAAAAATATCGTTATTTAGAGCATTTATTTGCAGAAAATAAGAAATAATCAAAGTGTTAAAAAATGCAACTATTTTAGCACTCAAATAATAATAATAAAAAAACTGCTCATATTCTTTTAGAAACAACAATACTTCAAATGTTCAGAAATCAATATTTGGTGGAATAACCCTGTTTTTTTAATTACAGTTTTCATGCATCTTGGCATGTTCTCCTCCGCCAGTCTTACACACTGCTTTTGGATAACTTTATGCCACTCCAGGTGCAAAAATTCAAGCAGTTTAACTTTGTTTCATGGCTTGTGACCATCCATCTTCCTCTTGATTACATTTTAGAGTTCTAGTTTTTAACCGCAGGATGACATCAAGTGACCTACAAAAAGAAAGGCAAATGGCTTAGAAAGTTAATAAGATAAGGATGTATCACCTTTGGTGAAGATTTTTGTTGATGTTTATTAAAAAGGACAGAATGATTTTTAAACTATATGGGTCTATCTCACTCTCCATAAACATTTCAACCAACTATATTAAAAGACCCCCGTTTCCCAGGCACTGGTCTATTGGCTCTGTAGTCATTACTGAACACTGGGAAACTGGTACTTGTCTAAAGTATGTGAAATCAAAAACACAAGGGAAATCTAATGGGAAAAAGTGGGTATTCAGGGAAATAGGTGGAATTTATTTTTTTTTTTCTGTTCACTTTTTAATCTCTTTTACAAAAGTTTACTTATTTTACAATATCCGTCCTACTTTTAATCACATGTTTGTCATGAGCTCTTTAGTGAGTTAGGTTAGGTTAGTTTCTTTGTGGCACTGGCTTTCTATTTACTGTGTACCTTTTCATATATAAAATAGGAACACACACTGATCCACACAGTGTCATGTGATACTGTGACATAGAGCTTTCCCATGATGCATTGGGGTGCAGTTGAATTTTTAAATCTGATTAATTATTAAGGAATTGTGTACGGAGGATTTTTTCTGAGGTAATGTGGTGTAAGTTTGTGGTGAGATAGATGTTTTAGGGTTGTTGTTTTGCGTTTTTTGATATTTTTGAGTAATTCTGAGCAGTCACCATGAAGAAGTAAAGCGTGGGGGACACCGTACTTTAAAAAACAATAGGAAAAGGAACTTGGGCCCTATTTTTGCGATGTATAGCACAGTGATCAATTGCACATCACACAGCCTGATTTAGGGCGTGTCAGTGTGTCTTTGGTGTTGTGAGTGCACGAAAAATACAACTTTCTTGGCTTTAAAAGCACAAAGGGCATGTAGTAATTATCTAAATCCTCTTAATCATGGGTGTGTTTTGGGTGTAATGTAAAAAAAAATCAATCAGTGTGCCACTTGCCATGCCCTTTAAGAGGCTGGTGCGCTCTGACTTTGACACGTTGGGATCTTAACAGTGCAGCTCTTTGTGCTTCTCAGCAGAGGATACTGACCTGCAGATTCACACTGTGAAGGTACCCCAGCAACTCATTTAATGGAAAAGAAATGTTATTTTTTTCCTGCATGGCTAAGATAGGATTGGACGGCTGACTGTTGACTGTTGTCAGGGTTTTAATCGATCTGTGGCGCACCTGTATTTCCCACCACCAATATAGAAACACGCCAGATGTTTACCTGAACACACCTCACTTCCAGATCACCACGTTCATCACTGTAGGTTTATTTCTAAACTTCGATGCTATTTAAAGAGAGTCAGCAAATGAAATGTTTGACTCTAACTTTGAGAAACTTTGCAGAAAGAAAGAATGCACAGTCTTTGAAGGAAATGGAATCTTTTTTTCAATACTGTAGATGATAAGGACTGAATATAGATGTAGTGATGTAACCCTTTTTTTTGGTTTAATCTGTAGTAGAGTGTGACTGCTTGTTCTTTTGAAGTGTTTCAATAAAAAATAAAGCTTTGGATTTATTGGCATAATTCTAAAAATAAACACTGATTTGAAAGCGTGGGTCCACAGTAAATTACGGTTCCACTGGTGGAGTGTACTGAGTCAACTGTGTGCTGGAGTCCTGTGTCGCTTCCTGTGCTTTTTATTATCTTGTTTTTTTGCTGTCTGCAGAAAAAAGGCGGGAGGCTAAGAAGTGACATGGCCGACAGGGATAGAGTCAACACGGTGACTTTCATTTTTCTTTCCCTCCCTTAGTGCCAGAGCTATAAACACAAGGGCCTTGGTGTCGGCTTCCTGCTGCCTTCCATTTTTCATATTCTAATCCGCAGCAAATATCCCTGAGAGCAGATAGCATCTCATATAAATGATTGTGGTAATATGAGGCGTGAAATACATAGATGCCCGAAAAGCCAACGCCGCTGTCACAGCCCTGCAAATCTGAGCCTGGATTATCTACACCTGTAATAAACATAATCTCCTTTAATATCGTGTTTATCTTCAGACTGGGGAGAGCCAGGTATGGATGTCTTTTGACGCGCTCTCGACAGCAGGCTGCATGATTAACAGCTCTGCTGCTCCGCCGGAAGATGAGGATCTAATTTTTTCCCTCTGTCTCTCGCCCCTGGATGGCCGTCGGAGGGGAGCCGGGCCGAGGAAAACAAGACGTGGAGTCGGAAAGCCGTGCCAGTTGCGTTCGCGCGTCGCAGAAATCAAACCTGACGGCCGAGGCCTCGTTAGGCATCCTTGGTTGACAAAAGCCCACCTGATATCACCTCCAGTTCTCGCAGTAGCCCTGACAGCTGACAGCGAAGAATAACCGAATCAGCAGAGCCGCGGGCTCTTCTCCAGGACTTCAGCTGTTTTATTTCAGTGTTTGAAGGCCGGCGTTGAAAAAATAAAGGGGGGAGAAGATGAGAGACTGAAATAAATTTTACTGTCTGGACCCAGATTTAGACATATTGTCCTCATTAACAGATGTACGTGGCAGTAAAGAAGAATTACCGTAGAGGTAATCGCCCCCGGGGAGACATTTTTTATGCCTGTTTTGGTGAATTTCCGTTCTGAAAGACGTTATCAGACAAAGCATTTGGCGCTGTTTGTTAACAGAGCAATCACATGCAGATGCTACACACGGCTCCTGAGCAAAACAAACACCATCTGCTAATGCAGACACGCATCCAATGAGCGGATGTGTAACTACTGATCAGGTTAAAATGGAAAGATAGATGGAAAAGAAAGACAGAAGGCCTTATCTTACACCCCGTCAACAGTCTATGTTCAATGTTAAAATAGTTTTAGATTTTAGGAATAAAACTAAGCTGATGGGCGTGGTGTGGTAGTCTGGAAGGTGGTGTGTTCAGGTACATTTTTTAAGTGTTGCTATGTTGGTGGTGGAAAACACAGGTGCGCCACTGACTGAAATGAACCCAGACAACAATCAGTCGTTAGAGTCCCTTCCTATAGGTGCACCCAGAGCAGAGCTCAAACCCGACTTTTAACTCAAACAAAAAACAGAACAAAGAATAAAATAACATTCCTGTTTCCTTAAAGTGGCAGTCCGTATTGTTATGTTTCTAAACTGAAAGCAGAAGCATTTCTAAATGGAGAAGGGACAATATATTGTGTTGAATGGTACCAGTGTGCTGGAACGACCATCCCTGCTAAGCCTAATATATTCATTCTAAAAACTCTTGGGGTGTCAGGAAGCTTTTCGCAGGAGTTCTTCTGGCCATGTCACACGTACTTACCTACTTACGTCACACGTACAGCCTTTAAAAGAGGATCCGGCTCAGTTTTACTGAATGCGAGTGGCTGGTGGAGCAATGGAGACTTCAGAAGGGGAAACTCAGACCTCAGTAGTTAATTTACTCATAGTAAAAACAAAGAGATGAAGTGTGAGTGAAGCATTCTTTCTTTGACTGAACATAACCTGGAATCGGATTCATCCGCTCTGAAAGTAGACAGCATCACACCCGCCCAGTTTAAAATGATTCATCCACATGCTCAGTGCAATCTTCAATTTCCCTAAAATTTACGGACATCAGCTTTACAGTTTTTAGCATGAACGCACAGGTGAGTATCCTTTGCTGAGATGCGCAAAAGTGTTGTGCTATTAAGATACGAGCGCGCCAAAGTCAGAGCTCACCTGGCTCTTAAAAGGAATGACAAGTGACTCACGGTTTATTTCACATTACAGTATGTCCAAAACACGCCCATGATTAATTTAAAGAATTAGATCATACGATCCATTTAAATCCATTTAAAAAGCAAAAAAAGTTGTGTAAACATTCTTTTAGTGTTTTAATAAAATATAGTGCAGGCTATTTGCTCTCACATACTAATTAAATTACATTAAATTACATAACATAATTACCTATTGGGTCATATGGGACCAACCAATCCACTTTTTGCAGACTTTTTCCACATTTTTGATATGTGTTGTAAATTGGAGAATTAAGAATTAACTGTCAGGAATGAAACTTTGTGGGTAGTCATGCCAGTGTCTAATAAAGTGTCTCAGAATAGCATCATTGCATCTTGACCTTGATATTATCCATTAGGAACCTCTACAACTCTCTCAAGTAGTGATATACACACTCTTTCTGTATGTGTATCAGAATGAATATGACCAAGACTTGCCCACTAATTATCACAGTTTGATATTATCCATTAGGAACCTCTACAACTCTCTCTAGTTGTGCTATACACACTTTTTGTATGTTTATAAGAATAAATATGACCAAAGCTTGCCAATTGATTATTGCAGTTTGATACTGTATTATCCATTAGGAACCTCTACAACTCTCTCTAGTTGTGTTATACACACTATTTCTGTATGTGTATTAGAATAAATATGACCAAGAATTGCCCACTAATTATCACAGTTTGATATTATCCATTAGGAACCTCTACACCTGTCTCTGGAAGTACTATACACACTACTTCTGTATCTGTAGCAGAATAAATATAAATATGACCAAGACTTGCCCATAAGTCATTTATTTTTCTTTGTAACCTTTATCTTCCTTCTGAACTTCTCTGCAATCTAACACTTCTTTCTGGTAGGATGATGAGTGTAAGCACATATTTACATATGGAACATATGTATATACAGTGCCCTCCATAATTATTGGCACCCCTGGTTAAGATGTGTTCTTTAGCTTCTCATAAATTGAGTTTTGTTCAAAATAATATAGGACCACGATGGGAAAAAAAAAGTAAAGTCCAACCTTTAACTCAAGTAAATTTTAAGGGGGAAATAAAATCCCTGACTAAGAAATAATTATTCTTCATAAAATCACCTGTTCCACAATTATTGGCACCCCTAACAATTCTTAGGAAATAAATTTAATAAAAGTATTTCTGTCACTTCAACAGTAGTTCACGAAGTTGATCAGAGTATGTAGGAACATTTAATTAGTAATTCACAACTTCCTGTTTCCCTGGGGTATAAATATGACGTGACACAGAGGCCATTTATCTTCAACATGGGAAAGACAAAGGAACATACCATTCAAGTGAGGCAGATGTGTGTTGACCTTCACAAGTCAGGCAATGGCTACAAGAAAATCGCTACTCGCCTACACCTGTCCATATCTACTGTCAGAGGAATTATTAAGAAGTTTAAAACAACTGGAACAGTGGTAAACAAGCCTGGACGAGGACGCAAGTTTATTTTGCCACCACGCACAGTGAGGAGGATGATAAGAGAAATAAAAAGTTCTCCAAAGCTCACTGTTACAGAATTGCAACAAATGGTAGCTTCTTGGGGTCACAAAGTCTCCAAAACAACCATCAGGCGCTATCTACATGCCAACAAGCTGTTTGGGAGGCATGCACGGAAGAAACCATTTCTCACTCACAATCATAAACGCAAACGTTTGGAGTTTGCTAAGCGGTACTGGGACTTCAACTGGGACCGTGTGCTTTGGTCAGATGAAACAAAGATAGAGCTTTTTGGCAACAAATGCTCTAAGTGGGTCTGGCGTAACACAAGAGCTGAGTATGCAGAAAAGCACCTCATGCCCACTGTGAAATACGGCGGGGGATCAGTGATGCTGTGGGCCTGTTTCTCTTCTAAAGGCCCTGGGAACCTTGTTAGGGTGCATGGCATCATGAATGCTCTAAAATACCAGGACATTTTAAAACAAAATCTGGTGGCTTCTGCCCGAAAGCTGAAGATGGGTCGTCACTGGGTCTTTCAGCAAGATAATGACCCTAAACATGTGGCCAAATCTACACAGAAATGGTTCACCGCACACAGAATCAAGCTCCTCCCATGGCCATCTCAGTCCCCAGACCTCAACCCCATTGAAAACCTGTGGGGTGAGCTGAAGAGGAGAGTGCAGAGGAGAGGACCCAGGTCGTTGGATGATTTAGAGAGAATGTGCAAAGAGGAATGGTCAAAGATCCCTCTTTCTGTATTCTCCCATCTTGTGAAACATTACAGGAGAAGATTAGGTGCTGTTTTGTTGGCAAAAGGGGGTTGTACAAAGTATTAACATCAGGGGTGCTAATAATTGTGGCACACATGATTTGATGTTAAATAATTATTTCTTAATGTGGGATTTTTTTCCTACTGAATAAATTCACTTGAGTTAAAGGTTGTATTTTACTCTTTTTTTCCATCGTGGTCCTATATTATTTTGAACAAAACTCAATTTATGAGAAGCTAAAGAACACATCTTAACCAGGGGTGCCAATAATTATGGAGGGCACTGTATAAGCTGATGTATTCAATATTGATTTTTTTTCTTATGTGTAGGTGGAGATACACATACAAGTATGCATCTTTTCAAATGAGGCAGTAAGCAGAATAATGCAGTTTAAGCAGAGAAAAAAAGCCAAAAAAAAAAAAAAAACGACTACAGATCACTATTAACGAAGAAAGTGCCCACGCCATACATTACATACGGCTGAGGAGCTTCCATCAGTCCATGTGGGAACCGGTCCAATTCATGCATAAAGCCTTTTTTCCCCCCAACATGAAAGGCAAATGGAATGTGAGACATCCTCATATTTCATTTGTACACGGGCCATGTGCAATCTATTTTTCCCGCCTCCTTTCCGAGCCTGGGGTATCGTTTTCCCCTCATATCTGTCGTATTGGATAGACACTGTCCCCCTGCTTTTAATTGTCAGTTCTGGCTGCAGGGAACATGCAGGCGAAGCCTGGCTCATTGAATTATAGACACCAGGCTTTACTCCTCTGCCTGCAGCTACAGAGTTGTAATACTGAGATGAGGGCCAGCAACTCTGCACTGCCAACACTGACCTGGCCCACAGCAGCTGCTGAATTAACTAGAATGTACAGATAAGCCTCCCAAGTTTGGAATATAATGTAATATCACTTGTAATATTAATAAGTATATATAGAATATTTTACTATTAGAAGTGGTGCACGCTGACAAAAAATAAAACCTAGCATGGATTGAAATATATTACATTTAATTATAAATGAATTAAGATAATTAGAAACATTTTATTTAATTACAAAACAGCAATATGCAGCAATGACCTTTTTATTTTATTATCTACACTCAATGAATACATAATAAATACAATGAATTGTATCAATTAATTGAAAAAAAAAACTGAACAGAATTCTCTAATGAATCACAATGAATCACATTTTTAATTATAAGCACTCTATAAAAAAAAAAGAGATGATCTGGTGTTGGTCCGCTTGCAAAAGGTGTCCAGAAGTGTGTCTGGAAGTGTTCCTTCAGGACCTGGAATTAACAGATAATATTATTAATGAGTTTCACCAAAATTGCTCTATTATTATAAAAATAGGTTAAAATGTGTTAAAAAGTTTGTTTTTGTAAGTTTACATTATATGTCAAAAAGAACACATTTTTTAAGTGTTGCTATGTTGGTGGTGGAAAACACAGGTGTGCCACTGACTGAAATGAACCCAGACACAATCAATTGTCAGAGTCCATTTCTATAGGTGCACCCAGAGCAGAGCGCAAACCCGACTTTTAACTCAACAAAAAACAGAACAAAGAATAAAATAACATTGCTGTTCCCTTAAAGTGTGCTTAAGTTGTTCAACGGGGGGGGGGGGGGGGGGGAGTGGTGTGCGCATCGTTCTTCAGTTGTTAAACTGGGGGGGTGGGTGTCTGGGCGGGGTGGCCTTGTCGCCGGCTTTATCCTTCAGTTGTTTACCGACGTGTGTTTCAGAACTTTCGAATCGGACAGTTCTTCACGCCTGACACTCTGGCTGAAACTCCACACTCTTTGACTAGGTCTGCCTAACAACAGAGCGATCTATATTCTGATTGGCTCAACGAGAGTACATTATAATATACAGCTGATGGATTGCCAAGTGTGAAATATACCATGTGTGGCGTGTGAGCATGTGAACTCGCTGAGGTGCGTGCAATCACTGGTAATCACCCTGAAGTTAACTGTTTCTGTTTTTGATACTGATTGTTGAATATTTGACACATTTCAGGTCTCACTGCTTAAAAGTATTGTTTAAGCTGTTGAGTCCTGCCTTGTAAAATTTAATAAATGAAATGAAATTAAATACATTTATAGACATAAGAGCTCTAGCCTGCTGAGACATCAGTGTCGTTAATCATATGGACACGTGTGTTTTTGGGCTAATTTTTTGTTTTATACCATATACATTTAAGATCAGAAAAAAGAATCTGCAAGTGCCTTTGTGTCCATGTGTTTTAATTAATGCAAATTAATTTAAATGAATGTAAATGTTCCCTTAATCTATTCATTGTTACTTATTTTATAAAGGTCTATTTTAGTATTTAGTGCCATTTTCTTAGAACCCACAGAGTCCCAGGGTGGATGTACTTTATTTGTTTTATTTATTTAGGATATTAAAATATTGTTATATTAGAAGCCCAATGTCTGCTCTTAATAATAAAAAGTTAGTTTACCTGTAAAATGGTGTAATAATATTAAGTTAGTATATTATTAGTGTGGCACATTGTCTTAAAGCTCCTTTGGGAGCCCAGAAGCAGGAAAAAAAGCATTTTTAATAGTGTCTCTTTATAATGACAATATTATTGTTTATCTCAATAATTTCTGGGACAATATATCGTCCTGAAAATGTTGTTATTGTGACAAGCATAGATAAATTCTTATTTCAAAAAGCCATTGAAAGTCGCCTTTGGATTGACTGTGTAAAACAGCATGAATGTTGTGATGTCACTGATGTTATAGTTTTATGCATAGTATAAAAGAGAGTTTATCCAAAGATGACAGGGTGGGCACAAAAAAAAAATGTTGAACACATTTATACAGCTTGATTATTAATGAGAAACATCTTCAAAACATTTGCTTTAGTTAAACACACAACTACTTATAATCAGCATAATCAGGCAACTGTCACACCTTAGCCTGTGTCTGGCCAGTGTCTTTCCTTTTTTGTGGTTCCTTTCTGCTCCTGTCCTCTGTTCTTTATTGTTTACCTGTCATGTTTCCCAGCCATGTGCTACTGTTGTGTTTTGGTCTTGTCTCCACCTTAGCCCCGCCTTGTCATCTGTAACCCCTCCTGTCTCATTTGTATCTCCGCCCCCCTCATTACCTCCACAGGTGTCCCTAGTGTGTGCCTGTGTATAAATACCTCATGTGCTCCTTTGTTGTTTGTCGCGCTTTTTTTTGTCTGATCTTGTCCTGTTACTCTGTCCAGATCAAGTTTATCTGTTTTGTTTAATCTCAGACCCGCTGTGTTTTTTGTCTTCAGTGTTTCAGGTTTGCTTTTTGTGGTTTGTTTCTTTGTTTGTTATTTTTGCTTGTTCGTTTCATCTTTTAGTTTATCCTCTGTTTTTTAGTGTTTAGTTTTTGTTAGTTTAAATAATGGAAAATGAAGACTTGCGTTTGCATCCTGCCTCCTCCTCTTCATTACAGCAACACTGCGGACATGACAAAGAAGACACTTATACATTTACATCAAAGAAAACTGTATAAAATACTCAAAAAAGAGCTTTAAAGTGAGACTAACATTCCTATATATTTGTAGTAATGTTTTTATTTAGAATTATTCCTGAAAAACCTACTAGACTAGCCTTTCCCTGGTGCTGGAAGCATCTGTCTAGGATTAACAGTACAAAACCTATAAACCAATAGCTGATACCAGTACTAAAAATACCAAGCACCCCCTCAGGGATCTTTAAGCATCACTGCTGTGCTACTTATAATAAACAATGAATAAAAAAAGTTCACAAGGTCAGCTTGTGGTAACGCAAATGCTGGTGTGACGACCTCAAGGTCAAATCCATTATGTTCCCATGACACTTAACCTTTTTAAAGTTGGCCCGGCCTATTCAAGCATATTTATTCATAGTTTATAATACTTAAAAATGTACTTTCTTGATTTAACCCCTTAACATCTCAACGCCTGCGGGTAAAGATTTTAATTAGAACTTAATAACAGCTCAATTGTTGAAAAAAACATTGATTTCCGTGTAGTTATTGGATGATTAGCCTCGGGATGTGATGCACACAAGCGTAATAGGTCAAGTTCTTTAACTCCAAGGAATAAATCAGCAAAATGAAAAAGGTTTATTATTAAAAAGAAACAGTTCTTAGTAATGTAAACTACAGCAGCCTTCAAAAGCCTTCTAAGCCTTATACTCTCCCTTTAAAGGACATCCTACCTAGACTTAAGGGAATACTTTTGTTTTATAATCTTAATGACTTCTGTAACTGCTGAACATTTGGGTACTAATAGAATTTACATTCATTTAAGGGGATATAATGGTTTCATCACCTTTTGATAAGCCTAAATGCTGTATTGACATGGTTTAATGAAAGTGGTAAATGCTGGTTTGACATGGATAAATGTTGATTTTACAGAGATTAATACTGGTTTGATAGGGCTAAATCCTGGATTGACACTGGTTTGATAGGGCTAAATCCTGGATTGACACTGGTTTGATAGGGCTAAATCCTGGATTGACACTGGTTTGATAGGGCTAAATCCTGGATTGACACTGGTTTGATAGGGCTAAATCCTGGATTGACACTGGTTTGATAGGGCTAAATCCTGGATTGACACTGGTTTGATAGGGCTAAATCCTGGATTGACACTGGTTTGATAAGGCTAAATCCTGGATTGCACTGGTTTGATAGGGCTAAATCCTGGATTGACACTGGTTTGATAGGGCTAAATCCTGGATTGGCACTGGTTTGATAAGGCTAAATTCTGGATTGACTTGGCAATCTACTGGTAAAATGTAAGTATGACAGGGTTATAGGGCTATATGCTGGTTTGACAGCTCTAAACACTTGTTTGATAGGGCTAAATGTTGATTTGACAGGGATAAACACTAGCATGATAGTGATAACTATTGGTTTGGTGTTGCTATCCACTGGTTTGAAAGGATAAACCACTGAGCTAAATGACAGAGCTAAATGCATGTATGGCAGGGTTAAATAATGGTTGCATCGTGCTAAATGTTGGTTTTACAAGGCTAAAGACTAATTTGACAGGGATAAATGTTGGTATGACAGAGTTAAACACTGATTTCGTAGTGCTAAATGTTGATTTTACCAGGCTAAATATTGATAGGGCTAAATATTGATTTGACAGGGATAAATGTTGGTTTTACAGGTTTAAACACTAATTTCATAGTGATAATTGTTGGTTGTACCAGGCTGAACTTTGGTTTGATAGGGCTAAATGTTGATTTGACGGATTAACACTGGTTTCACAGGGGTACATGTAGGTTTGACAGGGCTAAACACTGGTTTGACAGGGCTAAATGATGATTTGACAGGGTTAAACACTGGTTTGATAGGGCTTAATGTTGGTTTGACAGGGCTAAACATTGTTTTGACAGGGCTTAATGTTGGTTTCACAGAGCTAAACATTGGTTTGACAGGACTAAATGTTGGTGTGACAGAGCTAAACACTGGTTTGACAGGGCTAAACATAGGAATGATAGGGTTAAACACTGGTTTCACAATGCTAAATGTTGGTTTGACAGGATTAAACATTGGTTTATAGTGCTACGTGTTGGTTTATCAGGACTAAACACTGGTTTGACAGGGCTAAATGTAGGAATGATAGGGTTAAACACTGGTTTGACAGGGCTAAATGTAGGAATGATAGGGTTAAACATTGGTTTGACAGGGCTAAATGTAGGAATGATAGGGTTAAACATTGGTTTGACAGGGCTAAATGTAGGAATGATAGGGTTAAACACTGGTTTGACAGGGCTAAATGTAGGAATGATAGGGTTAAACATTGGTTTGACAGGGCTAAATGTAGGAATGATAGGGTTAAACACTGGTTTGACAGGGCTAAATGTAGGAATGATAGGGTTAAACATTGGTTTGACAGGGCTAAATGTAGGAATGATAGGGTTAAACATTGGTTTGACAGGGCTAAATGTAGGAATGATAGGGTTAAACACTGGTTTGACAGGGCTAAATGTAGGAATGATAGGGTTAAACATTGGTTTGACAGGGCTAAATGTAGGAATGATAGGGTTAAACATTGGTTTGACAGGGCTAAATGTAGGAATGATAGGGTTAAACACTGGTTTGACAGGGCTAAATGTAGGAATGATAGGGTTAAACACTGGTTTCACAGTGCTAAATGTTGGTTTGACAGAATAAAACATTGGTTTATAGTGCTACATGTTGGTTTATCAGGACTAAACACTGGTTTGATGTCAAATGTTAAACGTTATTTTAATAGGTGTTAATGTTTGTTTAAAGGGATAAAACAGTTTGGTAGGCCAGAACATTGGGTTGTAAGGACCAGGCGTTGATTTGATAGGGTTTACCATTGGTTTGACAGGGCTAGAGGGATAAATGTAGCTCAATTTTAAGCAAAAAAATCTGACAGTAAAAACATGTCCCAAAAACATGACGCATCTTATTTTCTTACGCGGCGTATTTAACAAATTTATAGCAAGTGCATTTTGGGGTCAATTGCAGGGAGCGTTCTGACAGCTTTTGCTGTGTTATTAGGAGGGAAGACTGGCAGGGATAGAAGAAGGCCTGTTGTATAATAAGGACCTTTAAATAACCGAGTGGCCCAGTCAGGGAGTCTGGCTGCACATTGAAGCATGGTGATAACTCCAGACAGCTGAGTTCGACCTCACTCTGTTGTTATGCTGGGCAAATTAGCATGCGGAGGTGGAGACCACCATATACGGTTTAGGAAGGGAACTCTAAAAATAGGCTGTCACACACGCTCTGGATTCACCCAGCGTCTCTAAGACTGAGGATTTAACACAGAAAAACATCAAACGGTAAGGAACTGAACGCAGGCTTTTTTTTTTTTTCTTCCTTCTTTCGCTCCTCTGTTTTCAGTCTGCTCAGAGTCCATTTCATAAGCCTTTTCTCTGTGTAGAGCAGGCGCTGTTTGTAAGGACATTAAAACAAGGGTCATTTGAGGCTCGGTTTAGGCTGACTCTGATCTCATTTGGCAAATACTTGAGGGGGATGCATTGACTGGTGCAACACTGAGGCTGTGTGTGTGTGTGTGTGTGTGTGTGTGTGTGTGTGCTTTGAACAGGAACAAAGTGACAGTGAATATTGGCCCTGTTTTGAAGGGGAAAGAACACCCACTCACTGACCGCTTGTAGATTGTAGAGCTGTCTAGGATCTGGAAATTGTTGGCTAGCTGAGTGATATTGTTCCAGGGCTTTGTGCTGGTCATGTGTAACATGTTTTGTTTTATTTATTTTATAGAAGATGACATTTTCCCTCCTTTCCCTGACATACAGTATATCTAGTGAATTCTTAGAAATCTTAAAAAATTGGTTTTGCTTACATTAATCTTTAAAAGTTTTATTTTATGTGAAGACCACATTTTCTAAATATATTAAGCCATTAAGCTCCATGTACACAGGAGGTGATAGTGTCCCAAATTCCCATGTTCAAAAAAAAAAACAAATCCATACAGATTCGGGTTAATTTCACTATGTGGTCTCCGGAGGTGGAAAAAGTACTGAAAAATTGTAATCAAGTAAAAGTACCTTTACTTTGCTAAAATTCTACTCAAGTAAAAGTAAAAGTTCCACTCTAAAAATCTACTCGAGTAAAAGTAAAAAAGTAATACATTAAAAATGTACTTTGAGTAAAAGTTACATAGTTACTTTTAATTATTTGATGTAAAAAAGTACAAATCATAAATTAATTATTATTAATTAATATATATATATATAAACTATTTTTACACATAATAATTTATATAACTAATAACTTTCAGGCAGTATTTGTTCAGACCACCCCATAAAACATTTTTTAAGAACAAGTGGTGACTATATAGGTGACTATAAACTGTATTTTTATAGTTTTATAGTTCATTATTATTTTTTTGATATGCTTTAACTGCTATTTACATGTTTTTTTTTTACATTTAAGCAGATTGTTTAATGTTCCCAATTAAAACTTAAGTAATTATCATTAAAAACATACAAAATTATAATTGAAAACATACAGTGCCGTAAAGAAGCACATATTGATGGGTAGCATAACTCAACAGAACACCGGTTCCCCCGAGCACAGCTGATTCACACAGCATCTCTCCCGCTAACCGTAATAAACACTGCATAGAGAAGTTCAGCTGCGCTGCCATGGAGAACAAAACTCTTTTTTTTTATTCAGACAATTAGTTTTTTTCCCACCAGCATTTTATTTTTTATTTAGTAATGGGGAGTTTTGCAATGTAGCGAAGTCAATTACTTGTGTCAAAATGAACTTGAGTAAAAGTAAAATTACCTATTTTAAAAACTACCTAAAAAAATTACAAATTACTCATAAAATCTACTCAATTAAAGTAATGTGAGTAAATGTAATTAGTTACTTTCCACCTCTGTGCAGTATGTAGTATACCTCTATATGCTCTTACTGATGCCCAATTTACGAGGATACTCATATTACAGAGGTGGGCTAATGTAGTGTTAGGAGTCTTGCTTATTGGTGTAGCGCAGCATTTAGTCACCCAGACCTGGAATTGAACCAGTGCTAACTGCCATTTTAAAGGGTTCACATGTCCTTTAACCTGGCGGAGTTTCACTCAGTGACTTTAGAATGCAGCTCAGTGTTAGAGTGCTAAAGAGCCGCGGTGTTCGGAGGTGACAGGAAGGCCAGTGAACCGTGAACCGGGGAGGAGCAACGGGCAATATTTAACCAGCCAGCTCCCCTGACCTTAGCCGTGCTTAGCATTCCAGCTCCCCGGTCCTGACTCTGGAGAGCCAGCTGTTGTTCTGTGAGCGCATGAATTCATGTATGTTAGGAAACCTGACCTTATCCCCCGCTGTTGGATGTTTACAGCAGTGCTGAGGGTAAACCTCCTCATACCTCCTCCTCTGACTGGCTGCAAATGGCCACTGTGATCCCTCCTCTGGATCTGAGCAGATCACACACAGCTATCCCTCTCTCTGCCTCCCCCTTCACTCTCGCTCTCTTTTCACTCTCTCACTTCATACTGCAAGAAATGGGCAGTGAAACCATGACTAACAAGTAAAGGCCAGTTCCTACCTCCAGCCAATCACGACACTCCCTAGAATTAATCCAGAAGTTACCAGAAACATTACATGATGGAACATTTAGATTAGGAGACATGGGTTTGTAGAGGTTCCTAATGGCGTCCTGCAATAGTCTATTCCACGATATCCAGAATGCACCTAACACTGAAATCGCTCCAGCTTCCGGACAACAATACCCAGAATGCACCTCACACTGACATCACTCAAGCCTCCGGACTATGATACCCAGAATGCACCTCACACTGACATCACTCCAGCCTTCTGTTCACATTCACATGACCCTGCACATGCCACTACCATGACGCTCATCACCAGAATATTGATTACACCTGTTCACCTCCCTATATATACACCTGCACTCCACTTACTTCTCACAGAGTAATGAAGGTTCTCCAAGCATTTATTCCTTGCCTGTGTTAGCTTTCCTTTTATGACCATGTTTTTTGTATTTCTTCGACTTAACCCTTCTTGTTTTGACCACCCATTGTACACCTAATTTATTCAATAAAGTATTTAATTTGCATCTGCGTGTGTCTGAATATCTGAATGTCTTGATGTATGAATTTAACGTAAGATCAATACTGTAAATAGCATTTTTTTTTTACTATACAATTTTCTCACAACAGTTATTTTATGTACTTTATCTAATGTCTGACAGAGCATCTAGCTGGAAAGCACATACGCAGAACTCGTGATTAGAGCACGCTGCCCTCCAATGCCGTAAATAACAAAAGATCACAGATGGAGTTCAGCGCGCGCTATCTGCTTCTTCAAACAGGCTGGCAGTGGCGTGCGGTGGAGTGTGTTTGCACACACAGCGAGCGTGGGAGATGTCATTTGACATGTTTTAGCTGAGGTCATTTTCCTACTCCCTTCCTCGGCGCGCCACTCGGGAGCGCGCCACTGTCTCGTGCTTAGCTTCAGATATGTTTGAGCAAATTCACTTCTTTGCTTTCCTGGAGCCGGCCGAGATTCATTTTCAAAGCCCCGCTCGCACAGGCTCCCCGAAGAATCCCACCAGCTTAAAAAAAATCTCTGAAGCTCTGTATGTGAAAGTATCTCAGCAGTTCCTACTAGACACGATCAGATATCCAGCTCCTGTTAAAGGAGACGCGTGTCAGATTGCGCCCGCAGACGGGCTTCGGCTCGCTGTGGCTTCCCTCGTTGTTTGTAATGCAGGATAATCCTCATTCGCATAAAACTTCCACACAGGTTAGCGGGCTCATTCTCTCCTGGCTGATCAGCATCTGAAGTGTGCTTTTCTTGTTTACAAAGGGAGATGCTCGGCTTTTGGCAATATCATCTTTAAAAAAATAGGCTTTTTTTAAAAGCTACATACACAAAAAGCTAAGTTTCTAAAAAACGATTTAAACAAATATATTTTAACTTAAAAAAACATGGTACTACATGTTTATGGTACCAAAGGCAGCTGGGCATTGCAAGAAAAAAATCTTTATCACCATAAAGTTTTTTTTTTTTTATGCGCTCTTGTTTTTTTTATATATATATATTTGAATAAAATCCTCTTCACTCTTCACTCGACTTTTGTTTCAAATAAAACTTCATAATAAAATCCAAATCTTTATTTGGCTTATTTTTTGCTTTATTGAAATTGGTATTTAAAATCACAGAATTAAGGCTGCTCTGAAGTAAAAGTTGTTTTTATAGACTTTAATCATACAATTATATCTTGTCTTATTGTTAAAGGTGTTGTATTGTTAGTTTCATTATTAAAGAACCAATACGGATTATATTTTCAGTAGTAAATGATAAATATGAAAGAAACATGCCATGTTTAAACCATGTTATCTCTTGTTAGCAGAGCTTCAGCCAGTATTTTACTACTAGAACTGTGTGGTATTTCATAGACATCTGTGTGGGTGTTGGCCTCTGGTTCTGCCTGCTGCTAATTCCACAACACTAGTTCCACCCCTAAGGTTGCCAGGTTTATAAACACAACAGTGCTGATTGCTCCTTTAAATGGATCCCCCATGTTTTTTTTTGTATTATTGACCAGGAATAAATACTACATAAGTGAGTAATAAATGGCATTTTTGTGATTTTTTTTTCTTTTTTCAGTCCACCCACGCTGCTGCCTTTTCTTCTATTTTCAATCCCGGCTGTTGCCTATTGTGGTGTATCTGTGTGAGAGGAGGGTGGTGGGCTTCGGTGTTCGGTGAAATCTTTACAAAAGCCCTCCCTTCATCCGATGCAGAGTGTGAGCGAATAAATGGAAAGATGGAGGAACGGGGGGTGGTGGGGTGTTGGGGGGGGGTGTGGTCGTGTCAACTCCGACAGCTGAAATACTTCAGAGGGCGAGAGAGTGAGAGACAGAAGGAGAGAGAGAGAGAGAGAGAGAGAGAGAGAGAGCTTCGGACATGCCTTTGATTTCTCTCTCCTGGATAATATCGGGTGAATTGCGTGTGCACTGTAGCGCTGTTGAATTGATGAGCTTCGCCTCCAAAGTGCACCGCTTCACGCCTACCGGAGTCAACCCGCTATGAAGCTGCTTCAGAGCAATGAGAAGAATCCCGACAATTACAGCTATAAATAGACGCGCCTCCTTGCTTTGGCTCTGCATATTTGCCCTGATGATAATGACACGCTTTTGTATGTACAATTATACTGCTTGTTTCGTGTTGCTGGTGGTTTCTCTGTAGGTGGAATTGGCGAGAATCGTGGGTTCAGAAGTGTGTTTTGCATTCCTGCTGCTGCAACATATTGACTTGGCTGGTATCTGGTGATGCATTGGATTTATTTCAACCCATCCTCAAAGAAATTGTTTCAAAAATAAAGTAGTGTCGGATTGTTATGCTATTTTTAAAAAAGGTAAAGGTTAGCAGAATCACTAAACAAAACAACATTTAGACTGACATGGGAAAAACTGGTAATACTTATTATTTATTAACCCTAGAACACTAACGCTAAAATGAATAAGACCATCACACTCTAAGAAATATAAGTACAGATTTGTACTTAAAAGAGTACAAAGCTTGTCGCTGGGGCTGTACCTTATATTGAGGCACAAAAAAGTACCTTTCAGTGAAAGTCCTTTTTTGTACCCATGGTTTTTGTGGCAGTAAAGATCATAAAGATTATAAACATTATCATCAACTAAATATGGCTCAAAAACTTGATGATACAAAATTGTCTGGCTTTCAAATAAAAAATGTGCAATTAAATTATATATTGTTCATTAGTACAGTGATGCAGAATACTGAATGTACCCTTTGGCTGGTTAAATGGTACAAATTTGTACTTATTGCTGTTAGAAATTACTTTGTTCTTCAGAGGGAACAAATCTGACCCCGTAAAGACCAATATTGTACCTTTGAGGGTACAATTATAAAGAGTGTACCTTCGAGTACAAAAAAGTACTCATATCGTACCTCTGTTTTTTAGAGTGCACTAACGTTGGGTGTACACTGTATAACAAAGTTTTAGAACCTTTCTTCAATTTTACAACATAAAATATCACATAAAACTAGAAAAGTGCCTTTCCTGAAGGAAACGCAGGATGGTTGCGCAGCTAAAATGGCTCTCACCATTCGCTACAGTGGTAACTAGGTGGTTGCTAAGGTGTTGCTATTGTATCTGTGGTGGTTGCTATGGTGTTTAAGATATTTTATAAGATACTTAGCTCTGGCTATCCCTGTCTTAAACGCATGCTCTCGATACAGCAGAACTATGTGGACAAGCATTGTCCTGTTGGAACAGAGCACCAGAATACCAGAGTGTACAGTACATAAAAAAAAAATTGCAGGACCACTGGTTGCAGGACCTCAAACCCATTAACGCAAGTGCCTGTAATAAAGATTCTGGCTGGTAGTTTGGCATCGTCAGAATTAGCTGCACCAACCAGTGACCAGAGCTTCTGAACCTTCTGTAACACATGACGGCAAACCATTGATTTTGACACTGTCCATGGTGTTTCCACACAGATTCATCTCCAAAAAGCCAAGGACTCAT
Organism: Astyanax mexicanus; assembly: GCF_023375975.1. Lineage (NCBI taxonomy): Eukaryota > Metazoa > Chordata > Actinopteri > Characiformes > Acestrorhamphidae > Astyanax > Astyanax mexicanus. Next base: position 18,003,480 of record NC_064424.1, read on the forward strand.
CACTGAAGATGACACACTGTCCTTCTGAGTCACTCCACAACTGTCTTGCACGGCTACCCACCAAGGTTCATCCCAGGCAGTTGATTCCCTCTGGGTTCACTATTTTTTCTTAAGCTCTTTTTTAAGATTCTGCATGTCTCATAAATTGCTGGTGGTTTCCACAGGTCATCTCCACCAAGATAAAGCCAAGGACTTATCACTGAAGACGACACACTAGTGCTGGGCGATATGGGAAAAATCATATATCCCGATATGGAATTTTTAATATCACAATAACGATATATATCATGATATACCACATTTAAGTATGTTTTCAGTTATTCTTCGAAAAAATGTGACAAAATAATATAATTGCTTACTTTTTTCCAACTTTATTTCAAAGTGACATTAAACCAAACTTTCACAAATGAGAATTACTACCTTTTAGTGCAGCAATATATGTATCAAATAAAAACACATGAGGTAGATGCAGTAGCTAATTTTTTCAAAAGAACAATGCGTCTCCATTGTTCAGCTCTCATGAGTTTAATATTGTAAAGCAGAGTCATGTCCCAAAACCATTTTAAGAAGCTTTTTTTGTGAAGCTTACTTTATTATCACTTATATAAACCAAGTTTATGCAAAGTGACCATGCCAATACATTTCGTTGTAGCCTAGTTTATATATTTGCATGAATAATTGATGAAATTACTGTAGAAACGATATTTATCGTCATATCGCACAGCACTATGATACACTACTTTTCTGAGTTACTCTACGACAGATTTGCATGACTACCCACCAATGTTTATTCCTGACAGTTGATTCCTTCTGGCTTCAATCATTTTTCCTTAGCCCTTTTTTTTATTCTGCTTATTTAATGTTGCTGGTGGTTTGTCTTTAGGGGGAATTGGCTGGTATCTGGTGATGCATTGGACAAACCACAGTGCATAGCATCCTTGTCTGTAAGGCCAGCTCTCGACAGACCAGCAGCATTATGTGAACAAGCATTGTCCTGTTGAAATAGAACACTGGAATAGAGTCTACAGTACATTTGGTAAAGGTAGGGACACTGTTTCCTGGACCTCAAACTCAGTTTAGCATCATCCAAATTGGCACCCCATCGAATGACACCAGATCTTCTAAACCTTCTGCAACACCTGACAACAAACCATTGATCTTGACACAGTCCTTCCATGACAGTCTTGCACGACTACCCACCAAGGTTCATTCCTGACAGTTGATTGATGGTTTTCCTCTTTTTTGTTTAAGATTCTGCTTGCTTCATTTTGCTGGTGGTTTGTCTTTAGGGGGAATTGGCGAGAATCATCAGTTCAGAAGCAGTCGTGCATTACTTCTGCTGCAGCACACTGACTTGGCTGGTATCTGGTGATGCATAGGATTAATATAATATAATCCGACACAAAAATACAAAACAGATTCTCTGGCGTCGGTCCAGGGGAAAGAATCATGACACGGCCTAGAGCGAGAGAAAACAACTGTGAGTGTGTTCTTTTGAGGCACATTGAGTGTTTATGAGACAGTCATATTCCTCCTTGCAGATAGAAAAAGTGACCCATTAAAAGAATACGGTGACAGTAGACCATAAATATATATGTAATTTTTTGGTTGGTTGATGGAGGGAATCCAATCCAATGAGGGCCGGTACATTCAGTGCCTCGTGCCCCAGGCTTGGCATTAGGGGAGATTAGGGTGGGCTGGGATGGATTCCCTTTAGCAGCCCCTGGTGGACTCTTTCATTATGGTTATTGTTGAATTGTCTGCAACATAAAAAGCTCAATGGTTGTTTCAGTATCAGTATAACGTCATAACATGCCTTTTGTGTTTGCAGCTTTAGTTGTTTACTGTATATTCAATACAAATACTGTCTTACAAGATTAACTCTGAATAAACACATTATTACCAATATAGAGTACAATTTAATTTACTTTAATTTAACTTTATCTTCACTTTAAAGTATTTGTTGTACATTTTATACAGTTTTAAACGTTTGGATTGGCTTTTACCAGATTTTTCTACATTATTTTAATTCATTAAATAACAGCTCTGGAAAAATAAAAATAAGAAACCACAAAAAAATGATGAGTTTCTTTGATTTTAACAAATTGAAAACCTCTGGAATATAATCAAGAGGAAGATGGATGATCACAACCATCAAATTAAGCTGAACTGCTTGACTTTTTGCACCAGGAGTAAAGCAGCATAAAGTTATTCAAAAGCAGTGTGTAAGACTGGTGGAGGAGAACATGCCAAGATGCAAGAAAACTTTGATTAAAAACCAGGGTTATTCCACCAAATATTGATTTCTGATCTCTCTCTTAAAACATTATGAATATAAACTTGTTTTCTTTTTTCTTGTTTTCTTCTATTTGAGGTCTGAAAGCTCTGCATCTTTTTTTTGTTGTTATTTCAGCCATTTCTCATTTTCTGCAAATAAATGCTCTAAATGACAATATTTTTATTCGCAATTTGGGCAATTCTGACACAAATTCAGCATTTGTTTTTTGAAAATGTAAATTCTTGTGTATTGTTTTTTAATAAAGAGATCATGTGCAGTGAAATGTAATGGAATAGTGCAGGGGTATTTAATTAAATTAAATTAAATTAATTAGAGGGGGTCAGACCACCCCAATCCCCCCATAATTTACACCCTGGGTTTTACTCATTTTGTCGCCATATTCCGCCGAGGTGAATTTAAGTTGTCTACTCTGTCGTGATGAAATATTAAAGTAAAAATTTAAAATGCACCTTTGATTCAACAGTCAGAATTAAAGTCTTAAGTTATTTTTTAAAAGTTTTAAGGGGCAAAAGTAATGGTTCAAAAATGGTGTCCTTGTTGTTGATAGCAATGTCATTCCCGCCTTTTTTTATTTTCTTACATGAAAATTCTCTGGCAACCCTGGAATCGCTTACAAAAAACACACAATTGATCCTTGATGCGCTTTAGGGGTTTACATGTTGACATCAGAAAACAGAAATCAATCTCAGTGCTGTTCCACATTTTGTCCAATAGATTAGAAACATCTCCTCCAGACTGGATCATTTCAGTTCTGCACAGACCTGGTTGGGGTAAATGTATCGGGTGAAGTCTGCTGAGCTGTTTATCGGCCTCTGTAGGATTTTGGCTCCTGCTTGGTGGATATTGTTGGTTTTCTGCCAGTAGCTGTCCCATAGAGACAAATCACAGGGACTCTACTCATAGCTAAACCCTTTAATCTTCAGCCAGGAAAAAGAAGCTAGCTGCCATTTTGAATACATGAACACGGAGATTATTAGGAGTATTTTACACATTTAAGCTTTCTTTTATTGTTACTGGTGAAGATCTGAATTACATTTTGAAGATGAGGAGAATCCTGGATTTTCCTACATGCTAAACATGTGGAAATACTATAAGATAAAACAGTTTCACTGCAAGCTGAGTAAAGTTTTGCTGTAATAATATTTTATACAGAGTAACTTTTCAAGAGTTATTGGTCATACAGGTATAAGAATGTAGCATTAGGAGTCATTACTGTTAGCATAAACATGCTCTATGACTTTATTCCCCATTTAGAAGGACTTTACTTCACTACATCTTTACATAGAAATAAGTGGTCTTCTGTCATATTAAGGCATAAAATGTCAAACATACAGCTCTGGAAAAAATTAAGAGACCACTTCAGTTTCTGAAAAAGTTTCTCTGATTTTGCTATTTATAGGTATATGTTTGAGTAAAATGAACATTGTTGTTTATTCTCTATAAACACAGACAAAATGTCTTCTAAATTCCAAATAAAAATATTGCCATTTAGAGCATTTATTTGCAGAAAATGAGAAATGACTGAAATAACAAAAAAAAAGATGTAGAGCTTTCAGAACTTAAATAATGCAAAGAAATTTCAAAGAAAAAGTTCATATTCATAAAGTTTTAAGATTTCAGAAATCAATATTTGGTGGAATAACCCTGTTTTTTTTTAATCACAGTTTTCATGCATCTTGGCATCATCTTCTCCTCCACCAGTCTTACACACTGTTTTTGTTTTTGGATAACTTTATGCCTTTACTCGTGGTGCAAAAATTCAAGCAGTTCAGCTTGGTTTGATGGCTTGTGATCACCCATCTTCCTCTTGATTATATTCCAGAGGTTTTCAGTTTGGTAAAATCAAAGAAAATTCATCATTTTTAAGTTGTCTCTTTCTTTTTTCCAGAGCTGTACATCCTTTAATTTGCCATTTTGCAAATTATACATTTATTATCTTGCAAATCTTGATGTCTAGATATCTTTGCAGAACATTTGCATTTCTTCTGTTTGCTCCATAAAATATTTCACACGGCATAGCATTTCAGAATTCAGCTGGCATTTCCAAATGTGAAAAATAAAAGTGTGAAAAATAAAAAAATGAGTCTGAACTCATGAACTATGAGATTTTATTTTTGTTCTGACAGCGACAGAAAATAAATACTACTGTGAGAAGAACCCGTGTCGCCCGCAGCACCATAATAACTGATGATTGCGTCGGGGCTCTCAGCGTCTGACGGATTGTCGTAGTCAGTGTTGATAGCTGTGGTCAGTATGGTCTGTTTTATAGCGACATGTCTTGACATCTTGATGACACTGTGTTGTAGCTGACCTAAAGTAGGACCTAATGAAACACGTCTTGTTTTCGCTCTCTACCCCGACTGCAGTCATTATGCTCATTACCCCTCTCGGGTGCTACGGCAACCTTTCTGGCTCTGGCTGGCAGGAATAACATACAGAATATTGTAGCTTGTTTGAGTTAAAGCCAGCCAGCCAGAAAAAAAAAAACTATAACAACAAACCATCTCTCCAAAATGCTTCTAAGAGAAGAAACACGTTTCATCTTCCTTTTCCCATCTGAGGAGGCTAATATCTATTTTTTGACAGTCCTTGGCAATCAATCTGCCATTTCCCAGCACTACAGAGTGGAGAAATGGACAGGGATCGAAATTTGGAACTGGGGTTTTGTCCAGAGCAGCCCGACACAAACAACCAACAAACAACACTGAGACCTGTTTACATCTGGTCAATGTATGTGACTTGAATCTGAATAGTATCCTGACAGGATTTTGACCACATGCATTTACACTTGGTAAATCAAATCAATCAGACAATCAACCTTTATTTTGACTTACTTTTTTTTGTGAATATATTTTTATTGTTTTTTTCCTTTTTTCCAAAGAACAGGAACATGTAGACAGAAAATAAAACACCATGAATAACCCAACACACTTGCACACACCCCTCCATCAAGAGTAAAAAAAACAAACAAAAAAAACAAATAGAAAAAATATCCATAGAATATCTCAGACATCCACATACACCTGCCTACATACAAATTTACAAACAAGCACTCAAAGCACCCCATTTTGACATACTTTGATCATTTTTACTTTTTTAACTTTTAATTTGATAATGATTTTCAATGTAGCTGAGCATTTAAAACAACAGGGATTGACATGCTAATGAAAATGATAACTGCATTTAAACATTTAAAAGATATTTTAAATATTTTAAAGATATCTTTTAAAGAAATTTAAAAGAAATTTAAAAATGACAGTGAAAAGATACAAATAGATAAAAATAAAACTTGAGCTTTAGCTGGTAAGAAATTAAAATAAAAAGAAGGTACGAGATTAATTGCCATGCCTGACTGTAAACAGGGAGAGAGGAAACAAGAGACACTGCTGGGATGTAAAACGAAAATTAAAGTAAACTTTATTAAAATAAACAACAAAACTACAAAATAAACAATAATCAAGGAAATAAAGAAAGACACTATAGTTGGGCAAAATAAACTATACTAGGACAAAAGAAGCAGGGATCAAGAAAACAGGAAATAAGAGACACTACCAGAACAACAGAACCAGGAAGTAGCCATAAAAAATAACCAGGAAGTAGCACTGGGAATGGAGAAAAACAAACGGAGCACTAGGCTAAAAAATAGCAAACAGAAAACTGGCAGGACTAAGAAATTTAACTGGGCAAACAAACAAAATGAAAAATTAACCAGGGATACTTAGGCAGGAGAATGTTTAATGCACAAAAAAAATATTTATGATAAAAAAAACATGAGAAATATTAAAAAATTGTAGGTCAGCGCATGCACAGAGCTTTCAGGAAGCATGTTTTGATGGGTAGCATAATTCGATAGAACACCTGCTGGAACCACAAAGAAACACAGACCATAAGCCCGACCAATTCCCGGGGAGCAGCAGAGAGGAGCAGCGTGCTTATAAACCACTCTCCCCAGGTGAATCCGATCTCTAATCAGGGCTGGGTGGCTGTGTGCTCTGATTAGAGGGAGTCCTAATTTGGGCATAGAGTGCCTTCAAGAGCATGCTGGGGGTTTGTTTGGCTGGAGGGGCCTAACATTAATGGAATAAAAAAAACTGTACAAATTAAGCTAAAACTAACTTACAACTAACTAATAATAATAATAATAATAATAATAATAATAATAATAATAATAATAATAATAATAATAATAATAATATTAGAAACTAAAATAAGTTAAAAAAGTAATAATATAAAACTATATAAAATAATGAAAGAAATAAAACAAATAATAAAAAAGAAAAGAAAACCTAAAACAAGATTAAAATCTATGAATAAATAAAAGTAAAAGAGACTGAATTGCAGTGTAGGATATAATATGCAAATAAGCAAATTTTATGCAAAAACAAAAGAGATCTGTAAGTGGGAAAAATACTTATACATATTTGTAATACCACTGTAAGCATGATGTATGAGGAGGGGCTTCAGGCTTCAGATTCCTGTTCTTGTAGAGTGTAACATCACAAGAAGGATATTAGTGAATTACTTCAGTTAGATCAGTAGTGTCTAAGTGGGTTTTCACACCTGTAGTTCATTTCTCTGGCAAATAAGTTGATGAGTTTGATTACCAGAAGCATTTTCGCCCTTTGTTTGGTTTGGTTTCACACAGGCATAAATCTAAACGCACCAAAATGTGCACCAATAAACCACACGAGCAGGCTGTGTCCTCTGATTGGTCAGAGCTGTCTGGTGTGGGAGTAAATATACATATACGAAAAAAGTAAAAATAGCGAGAAGATTCTGTGTTCCAGCTCGTATATCTGTGCTTTAACACTGAACACTGAAACGTTGCGCTTTTAAACACAGTGTTTGGACGTGCAGCAGCGCAGATGTTTACATAGTAAACCGAGTCACGCGGCTTGTGAGCAGTGAACGCAGCACAGACCACGCGTGCATGAACACAGCGTTTGTTCATAGCTGTGGTAATTAGCATTATCTGGCTAATATATCAGTTTAAACTGCGTCTCATCAGCAGTTTAGCTCAAATAAATAGAAAATATTTAATAGCTGGTCGGATAGAGACCGGATCACGTTCTCACCACAAGCGAACCGTTACAGAGTTCATTTGGGACCAGACCGAGACCAGCTAGAGGAGGTGGTCCAGTTCTTTTGATCCTCACCTGAGTGCGATTACGGTTTTCACACCTGCTCACTTTCACACCCGCACTAAAGTTACATACGGACCAGAGTTCGTTTTAACCTGGTGTGAAAGCGCCAGAGGTGGAAAAAGTACTGACAATTTGTTATTAAGTAAAAGTACCTTTACTTTGCTAAAATTCTACTCAAGTAAAAGTAAAAGTACCTATTTAAAAATCTACTCGAGTAAAAGTAAAAAAGTAATAAATTTAAAATGTACTTTGAGTAAAAGTTACATAGTTACTTTTAATTATTTGATGTAAAAAAGTACAAATCATAAATTAATTATTATTAAAGCTCACCTTCCGCGAAAATCCAATTTTTCTTGTTTTTTGTGGAATACAGTAGGTCTCTCTGAGTTGAATGTGTACACCTGCACATTAAACTGTTTTGCAGCCCCCATTGTCTGCAGGAGCTAAGCAAAGAAATCCCCCCTCCCCCCCTCCGAAAAACGGGTGAATTTTGAATTATCTTTCTGCCTACGTAGGCAGAAACTCACAGACCAGCCCACCTTGGCTCGAGAAACTCCCAGAGGCGGAGCTGAAGCGACGCAACATCACCGCTCATCAGTTAGGAGGTGGGAGGCAGTGAGCGGCAGAGAGGCGGAGGGGCGTCGCAGTGCTCCAATCAGAGGAGAGATATTTGCATGCTGTTTGCATGTATGAATATTCATGAGCAAAGCTGGAATCCGGTCATTTTGGACACACCCCTAAAACAGTCCATTAAAAAAGAGCTATACAGAGACACCTGAGCACTTTTTTTTTACAAAAACGGCTCACATGTCATTCATTCATACTAGAGACCACAACTAGACATTTTAAAATGAAAGAAAAAACGACGGAAGGTGAGCTTTAATTAATATATACATATATATATATATATATATATATATATATATATATATATATAAATTATTACTCCACATAATAATTTGGACCTTTCAGGCAGTATTTGTTCAGACCACCCTATAAAACATTTTTTAAGAACAAGTGGTGACTATATAGGTGACTATAAACTGTATTTTTATAGTTTTATAGTTCATTATTTTTTTTTTTACTTGCCATTGTTATTCTTTACATGTTTGTTTTTTTACATTTAAGCAAATTGTTTAATGTTCCCAATTAAAACTTAAGGAATAATCATTAAAAACATACAAAATTATCATTGAAAACATACAAAAAAACTGCTGCGCAGTGCCGTAAAGAAGCACATGTCGATGGGTAGCATAACTCGACAGAACACCGGTTCCCCCGAGCACAGCTGATTCACACAGCGTCTCGTCCGGTAACCGTAATAACCACTGCATGGAGAAGTTCAGCTGCGCTGCCATGGAGAACAAAACTCAATTTTATTTTTTTTATTCAGACAATTATTTTTTTTTCCCACCTTCTTTTTATTTTTTACTCAGTAATTGGGAGTTTTCCAATGTAGCGAAGTAAATTACTTTTGTCAAAATGAACTTGAGTAAAAGTAAAATGACCTATTTTAAAAACTACTTTAAAAAATTACAAATTGCTCATAAAATCTACTCAATTACACTAATATGAGTAAATGTAATTCGTTACTTTCCAACTCTGGAAAACAGCCAAAGTGGGTAGGACTTCTAAGAGCTTGATTTTGGTCCACAGCTATAGGAGATAATATCTCATGGCAGTGTATTGTGTACATTTGAATAATTTGCCACCCTGGTGTCAGAGCCTGTGAGATTTATATTGCCATTGAATCGCTTTGATTGTGAATTTATTGGCCTGTTATGGGCTTTCAGTCGGGTCCTGCGATGATTCACCAGCACTTCAACCGCAAGCAATGTCATTCCCATAGTGCTTCAGCGGCTCACGGCCCACTTTAATGAGCGAGTACGCTTATCGAGTAGGTGAAATGAACACCAGCAGCACTAGAGCATTATTCAGTCTGAAGCCACGGCCTGTATCGAGCTCCAGTGGCCGAGAACTTATCTCATCCCAAATTAGACCCGCTGTTTATCTGCGCCGTAGCAGCGTAATAAAAATTGACACCAACTTTCATCACTCTGCGCTTCCATCGTTCCCGATAAGAAACGGTCGTCTTCACACAGAGGCAGGTCAAGTCTTCTGGACCTTCTCTCTTCTCTCTTTTCTTTTTTCTTTTTTTTCTCTCCTCTGAAAGTCTTTAGGAGATGTGACAAGGCCCACGTGATTTATGCGTCTGTGCTTCAGTCACGAGGCCTACAGGGTAGAAGCCAAGAATTACGGGCAAAATTTAATCGAGTTGGATGGGCGAGAGTGGAGTGACGGCGGCTCGCATTATAGGCTTGACTTATTGCCTCCTTAGTTGGAACCATTATCAGTGTGCTCGGCTGCATGAGGAACCCCAGTTGATATTAGTCTAGGCTTTATCTGTTTACTGATTTTTTTAAACCCTTTCAGACCCTGCATCCTGCGTCCATACAATGGACATCATGTGTTTTCTTTATTTTTAAATGTATTATTTAATGGATGTTGTCCATCAGAATAGTTTATAAACCAATGAAACAATAACTTGGTCCCGTCCACTACACAGGAGAAAACTGTAGTACTAGAGCCATTGAGATAAAGTAACAGCTAATTTTGGCTAATTTAATGTGATTTAGAACACTTTGTCATGTTTTCTTTACTGTTTAGGGATGGTTTATGAGATAAAAAGGTCAATATGACATAAATAAAATATTAGCTACACACATGCTTCCAAAGCAATATGATCCAATGCAAAATAAATAAAGAAATATTTTTATTTGCTATATTGCTTTAAAGTAGAATATTAGAGGCTTCCTTTCTGTGCATTACAGACAGAAAATACATTACAAAATTAATTTTTTTGTTCCGTTACTGGAGATAATTCAGGTTTGAAAGGGTTAAAAAAGACATGCAATCTGTGAAAGGACTGTCAATATTACTGATTTTGATTAAATGTAAATTTAGAATATATCATAGCCATCATAAATATCAACATTATTCATCATCATCCTCATCATCATCATGATTTAGAAATGTGGAAATATTTGCTAATTGCTGGTACAAATGGATCAGACACAGCTGTGTCTAATGAAGAGAACACCGTGTTTAAAAACTCCAGCAGCACTGCTGCGTCTGTGCCATTACAAATATCACCACCATTCATCATCATAAATGCAAAAAAAAAAAAAAAAAAGAAAAATATTTAGAGTGGTGTTGCGAAGTGGTTGCTAATATATTCCAGGCGGTTGCTATGCTATGTTGCTAACAGTGTTTTTTTAAGCAATTGCTATGATAGTCCAGGTATTTGCTATGGTGTTGCAACAGTAAATCGTTGCTCTGGTTTGGCATGTAGCAAGGTGGTTGATATGGTGTATCAAGCAGTTGCTGTAATATTGTATAATAGTTCTGTATGTTATTTTAGGAGCTTGCAGTGGTGTGGCATCCCAGGTACAGTAGTTTTTGTGGAGTCTCAGGTGGTTTATCTGGTGTTCCCAAATTTTGCGCCTCATTTATTCATATGTGTATATCTACTCTATAAGTCGAATTACAATATACCCTATATGGACACATGTATTAGGCACCTGATCATTTATTGGTTTCTTTTGTTTCTCTTAAAAAAAAAAGAGAGAGTAGAAGCCACTGTCTGTACTGTTCAGAGAAGGCTTTCTACTAGATAATGGAGCATTGCTGTAAGGATTTGATTGCATTCAGCATCAAAAGAATTGAGAGATCGATAGCTAGATTATCTTTGGAAACAAAGTAATTTACTTGGCCTGTTTGATCAGTTTTGGTCGATTTCTTAATTTTTTATGGATGCATTCCAATATAAATTCTTTGTTTTTTGCTGTTTCTTCTTCTTTGTCTTCTCTTTAAACCTTTGCAGCATGTTTGTCATAACAGACCCCCAAAAATGAATTGTTTTCACCTACATTTTGATTTCATCCTTTATTCTTCTAATCCACTCCCATTCATTTTCACACCTGCCCAAGTCCTAGAGTTTCTGCATCCTAAAATCCACCAATCATCATTCTCTCCTTCACAACAAGTAACTGAACACTAATCCACAGCTTTACTCACTTAGACACTGTCAGTCTGCCTGATCAAGACACTGAACTTCAGAACAAAGACTCCATTTCCCAGCATTCTCACTCACCACACTTCCCTGACTCTCCTGATCATGTGAAGCTGCGGCGTTCTCGTTCGCCGAGCTTCTGATTGCTCACACCTGCACTGCCTTGTATATATATATATACCCCCCTGTTTCCTTTGTTTCCTTGCTGGGTATTGAATTTAGCTTGCTAGACTTTCTACCAAGCGTTTCTTTTGATTGTTTTTTCGTGTTACTGACTCCTTTTTGTATTTATTGCCTACCCCTCTTTGCATTGCCTTCTGCCTTTTGGATTTATCCCATCTGACCCTTTTGCATGCACACTCTGGTATGTTGTTTGTTATCACTGCCATTTTGATATTGACCCTTCCTGTCTCTGACTACCCCTGTAAGACTTTCCCCTGTCTTTTTTTTAAATCCCTCTTTTGTCCTATACATTACAGAATAAGTATAAATTTAGATATAAATATAAAAGTAGATAACTCTTATAGTAGTGTCTGTTTACAGTAATTGAGGTAATGTAGTTAAACAATGAAAATCATTTGTGATGCATCTGATGTCAGGAATAAAAATAGTACGAGAACACAGATAAACTACCAATGTATTTAATAATATGGAATCAAAGAAGGCATGGGGGTTTTCTGATACGTTTAATCGAGTGTCCAGAGTGTTTCAGTGTCCTCAGAAATGATCTACCTGAAGAGAAGTGCCAATTTTATTGAATTCTAATCAAATTGTAATATTCCACAGGTGCTCACATAACTGCAGAACTTACAAATCAGTCAGATTAGTATTTACTGTAACAACACCCTTTAGATTACTATGGTTTAGGACGTTAAAGAAGGTGTTTGACAGAAGTAGCCTCTCTTCTGACTCAGCAGGAGCGGTTGTGGAGTGGGTCTGATCTTTTAGAGACCTCTAACACTAATGTCCTGTTTCTTTCTGTTCCTCTGGGTCATTCACAATGACACAATCACACGTCCCTCCATTCAGCCGGACGCCCAGCACTGTGCGCTGAACAGAGAGCCACATGACCCCCATCAGAGGGGCATTGCTCAATCAAACTCCCACTCCTACCACGATATGTGGACGTGTGTGTGTGTATATGTGTGTGTGTGTGTGTGTGTGTGTGCGTTTGTGTGAAGCGAGAGAAAGAGGGAAAGACTGTAAAAGATTTTTATTCCTTTCAACCCACTTTGTGAAAACGTATCTCCTTGTGTTGATGAGAGTTGGCAACGATTCATAGCGCTGTTTCATGCACTGCAAAAAACTAAATCTTAGCAAGTGAAATTGTCTAAATTTAAGGCAATAAATCTTATTTTCTTCTCTGATAAGACTTTTTGTCTTACTAAGCATTGTAAGTGTTAGATTATTTCGCTTATTTCAGAGATAATTATCTTAATCAATCTTACTTAGAATTTGTACCTTATTTTAAGTCATTTTAACTCAAAATCAAGCAGCAATCAAGTTATTCTGATTCTTGTGTCCAAAAACAGTGATTTTTTGCTTGATTTATGTGTTACTCATTTTGAGACTTTGCTATTGCTTTTTGTAAGAAATCTTACTAAGAAAATTTTGCTTACTCCATTGGCAGATTTTTCTTTGCTTAATATACATATATTTGTCTTAATTTGCATATATTTTGTGTAGTTTTTGCCAATGGATTTTTTTTGCAGTATAGTTAATAGGTAATTAAGCAAGAACCTGAGCACACTGCAAAAAGTTAATTGGAAAAAAAAAACTAGAAAAAATCTAGGTAGCACTTTAAAATAAGACTACCTTTATAAAGGGTTTATAAATGGTTTACAATTAGTTTATTAATAGTTACTAATTAGTTTGTAAATGCCTTAAAAATCATTAATAATCAGTTATAACACATACCTAGAAAGGGCAACAATATCAAGCAAAAATTAGTGTTTTTTGGCTTAAATTTGGACTCAAGCATCAGAAAAACCTGATGAATTTTGGTGTATTTTATTACTGCATAAAATGACTTAATTGTAATTGTCAGACCCTGAGTGCATTCCAATGGGCATCATGTGTTTTCTTCTTTATTGGATATTCTTTCACACAACTAAGATTAAGACCGGCTGTCCTTCAGAAAATTTGTTTATCAGCCAATCAAACAGCAGTTAAGCCTTGCCCACTACATTGGAAGAAAAAAAAAATCAACAAAAGAAAAAAAAAAAAACTAAAAAAACAACAACAAAAGGTTATATGTGTAGAGTAAAAATACAATGTTAAAAAATACAAATAATAACCTTTTTTATCATTTTATTTATTACTTTACTGAATCTTATTTTTAAATGCATTGCAAACAAAAAAAATAAAAATTCTTATTTTTATTTTTTATCACTGGAAATAATTCAGGTCTGAAAGGGTTAAAATTAATTGTATAAAATTAAATAAAATTACTTTAAACATTCTGTTAATACTGATTAAGATCAGTATTCCTTAAACATAGAAAACAGATTTATTGCCTTTAAAAGAGATTTTTTTGTGCAGTCCAGGAACTAATGAATAGTAGTCAGTTAATGCCCAATATTAAAAAGAGTTTAAATTTACTGTGAATTACCTTAATCATTAGTTCAGTACCACCCACTGAGTAATTAGTCAGTGGTTAATGTTTTAATCTAGTTAATCTGAGAAATTTAAATGTAGTGTTAATGTAGTTAATTATTCATTGTTTTCTGGTTAGAACAGTATTATACAGTATTATATAAATGTTACCTAAAAAAAAAACATTAGTTTTTTGACGCAGCAGCAACATTCCAATGTTCTGAGATAAAATAGAAGACATAAAAAAGCTTTTATTTGAAAAAGTATATATAAATATGAGAAATAAAAGAGATGAAAAAAATATATATTTTAGGTTAAGGTTAAGGTTTCTGTGTAGGCACAGGACTATGTAACCAGGATACAAAACAGTTAGTGGAGGAGTAAGAAAGAAAGGACAGAAAAGGTTAGTATATCATATCTACTGTATATGTGGATACTGTACTTGTAGTCCTTCTGTTTCTGCATAATTATCCTCTTTTCTTCCTGATCTTTATTGTTTAATGTGTAGTGTGTGTTGCGCTGGTATTAGTGGATCAGATGCAGCAGTGCTGCTGGAGTTTTTAAACATCTCATTGTCACTGCTGAATTGAAAATAGTCCACCGACATTCAACCAGAAATATTCAGCGTCCCGTGATCACTGATGAAGAATTAGGAACCACATAAAAATGATGAGTTTCTTTGATTTTATCAAATTGAAAACCTCTGAAATATAATCAAGAGGAAGATAAATGATCACAAGCCATCAAACCAAGCTGAACTGCTTGAACTCAAGCCCCAGGAGTGGCATAAAGTTATCCAAAAGCAGTGTGTAAGACTGGTGGAGGAGAACATGCCAAGATGCATGAAAACTGTGATAAAAACCAACCAGGGTTATTCCACCAAATATTGATTTCTGAACTCTTTACACTTTATGAATATGAACTTGTTTTCTTTGCATTATTTGAGGTCTATCTATCTATCTATCTATCTATCTATCTATCTATCTATCTATCTATCTATCTATCTATCTATCTATCTATCTATCTATCTATCTATCTATCTATCTAAAATCCAAGGAAAGAGAAGAAAATGTTGATAGCTACAAAAAATATAATTTAATTATTTCAAAGTCAAAAAGTGCACAGCATAGCTTTGTGTGTCTATCTGTCTATTAAATAGCTCTATAAAAATATATATATTTAAAGAGATGAACTATTTCACAAGTCAAAAAGTGCAGGTATTGCAGGTTTTAAGGGTCAGGTTTGGCTGCCAGGCAACAGGTTTACTTTTGTCCGTCTAGCACTTCTGTTTGTGCCTAGCTTCTCCACACTCTGTTCAGCTGATGATAGAAAATTATATTTGACTTGCTGAGGTACATAACTATACCACACACACACACACGCACACACATACACATATATACACACACAGTCCCCTGATTTAATTCACACTGCACTGTGTGGCTCTAACACTAGAATAGCTCATGTCCGCTAGGTGAACTTTATGCATTTGAATGTGTCCTAAAGCTGGCTCTCTGTGAGGCTTTGGGTTTGAAGAGAACGTTCAGACTCAGCAAAACAGGAGTGATTGTACTCATAAGCCCAACAGTCCCTCATGTAAAATATCATTTTTTAGTATTATTTGCATGAAGTTGTAAAATTGGCATTGCAGTGGAACTTCTAGCAAAAACATGAAAGGACTCTAAAATATATGTGTGTGTCTGTGTGTTGCTGTGTGTGTTGCTGTGTGTGTGAGACAAAATTATAATCATCCTTAATCAGTACTGGGATTTATCTGTATTTCCTCAGAGACCAATAATATTGATTATCTTCGCAAACAGAGTGATTTATTAGGCCTCTTCAATCAGTTTCGGTTGATTTCTTATTTATTTTATGGATGGAATGTATATCGCAAAACGACTACATTTTTATCTGATTAAAATTCTTCTTCTTCTTCTTCTGCTGCTGCTGCTTCTTCATCTTCTTCTTTATCTTCTGTTTTTTTTTCTTCTGCAGCATTTTTGTCATAAAATCAGACCCCAAAAACAAAACATTTTCACCTGCACTCGTTTACTCGTCATTTTATTTTTTAATCCTTTATTGTTACAATTTACTTTCATTCATTTTCACACCTGCCCAAGTCATAGAGCTTCGGTTTCCTAAAATGCACCAAACGTCATTCTTTCCTTTACAATAAGTAACTGAACACTAATCTACAGCTTTACTAACTTAGACATATGGACACTTGTCTATTTATCAATTTGTCTTTTTTAAATCCCTTGTTCCTCCTATTCACTTCCGTTAATTTTTGGCCAAGCCCATGACCTACAGGTTAATTTGCCCCACAGACAATAAATGTTTATAAAATGTCATTTTTTCATCAGTTGTTCCTACTATTTACTCCCATTTATAACTACATATCAACACCTTAAAAACCAACCGGTACCCTTTGCAACTGCTTAGCAACACCTTAGCAGTCACATTGCAAAACCTTAATAACCAACCGCTCTACTTTAGCAACACCTTATCAACCACCTAGCAATGCCAAACAACCCACTAGGAACACCATTGCAACCACCTACAACCACTATCTTACTATCACTTCCATTTGAAGTGCTACCCAAGGAACTGGTATAAAACTCTGATTAAAACCCAACATTGCATGTCTTAAAAAAATAGATTTAATGTTGTTTTTGCATAGCAACACCTTAGCAGTCATATTGCAAAACATCAGTAACCAACAGCTCTAATTTAGCAACACCTTAAATGCTAAAGCAACCCACTAGGAACACCATTGGAACCACCTACAACCACTTAAAAAACAACACAGCAAGTCCTTTCCTAGTTTTATTGAACTATCAATGTTTGTGTCACATCCATTTGATGTGCCACTCAAGGGATATTGCAAAACCAACAACTTCAGCAACACCTTAATATCCACCTAGCAACACCTTATGAACCACCTAGCAATGAGCAATGCTAAAGCAACCAGCAAGAAACACCATTGCAACTCCCTACAACCAATAAAAAAATTAAAAAAATGCCACAGCAACTCTTTTTCAAATGTTTTTTTATGACTATCACTGTTACTATCACTTCAAGGAACTTGGGTAAATATTTTATTGAAGCCCAACCCTCAGCGGCCCTGAAGCATTGAAGCAAGTAAGAATTCAGTTCATCAGCGGAAGAAAACCTTTTTTTTTAGAAAAGCAAAGCAATTAAGCATCTGTACGCAGTGTGCTAGAAGTGCTAGTCATTTATCGATTTCTTCATCCTAAACAACAAGCTCAATATTGCCCGAAGTTAACGAATAAAAAAACTGTATTTGTAGCATCCTATGAGAATGCTGTGAGCTTAGGAAAAATATCAGTTTTTAAAAAACGGTTTTCAGAAATATCAATACACCCAGCGAAAACTGGAATTATCATTGGGCACTAGGGTGGCTTGGTAGTTGCCACAATTGCCTCTTAGCACTGGGGTCATGGGTTCAAGTCCCTATCTGGGTGGAGCTTTCTCCCACAGTCCAAAAACAAGGAGATTGCTTTAATAATTAGAATTATAACTTCATTTTTTCAATCATCATGTAAAGAATATAAAGGTCAACAATGAAGATTAAGCCTAATATTGCCTGAAGTTAATAAATCAAAGAACTGTGGTTGTTTGCCTCTTAGCACTGGGGTCTTGGGTTCAAGTCCCTACCTGGGTGGAGTTTCCTTCCACAGGTCAGAAACATGGAGATAAATTGTCTAGGAATTCATTTCATTCATCATGTAAAGCATACAAAGCTCAATGATGAACAACAAGCTCAATATTGCACAACATTTACAAATCAGAAAAGAACTTTGGGTTCAAGTCCCTACCTGGGTGGAGTTTCCTCCCACAGGTCAGAAACATGGAGATAAATTGTACACAATATATATATATATATATATATATATATATATATATATATATATATATATATATATATATATATATATATATATATCTTCATTTGTTTAATCATGTGAAGCCTACAAAGGTCAACAATGAACAACAATATCACTATTGTCCGAAGTTAATAAATCAGAGAACTGTGGTGGAGCATCCTACAAGAAAGAAAGCTGTGAGTTTTTAGCTTGGCTTAAGTATACACTATAGTATGAATGTTCAGTTTTACATAAGTAAAAAATTCCATAGTAAAAAAACCTTGCACCAAAGAATTACACTAAATCTGTTATCATTGGGCGGTAAGGTGGCTTGGTGGTTAGCAAGTTTGCCTCTTAGCATTGGGGTCTTGGGTTCCTTGGGTCCCTATCTGGGTGGAGTTTCCTCCCACAGGTCAGAAACATAGAAATAAATTATATAGAAATTATAACTCCATTTGTTTAATCATGTGAAGCCTACAAAGGTCAACGATGAACAACAAGCTCACTATTGTCTGAAGTTAACAAATTAGCGAACTGTGGTTGTAGCATCCTACAAGCAAGAAAGCTGTGAGTTCAGGACGTTTTTAACTTGGCTAAAGTATACACTATAGTATGAATGTTCAGTTTTGGATCAGTAGAAATTTCCATAGTAAAAAAAAAACCTTGCACCAAAGAATTGCACTAAATCTGTTATCATTGGGCGGTAGGGTGGCTTGGTGGTTAGCAAATTTGCCTCTTAACATTGGGGTCTTGGGTTCAAGTTCCTATCTGGGTGGAGTTCCACCCACAGGTCAGAAACATGGAGATAAATTGTACAGGAATTATAACTTTATTTGTTCATTCATCATGTAAAGCATACAAAGGTCAACTATAAAAACAAGCAAAATATTGCCCGAAGTTTACAAATCAAAGAATTGTGAAAGAAAGCTGTGTCATTTTTTAGCTTGGCTAAGTTTTGGATCGGCAGAAACTTCCACAGGAGAAGAAACCTTGCGCTGAAGAATTGCACTCAATCTCTGTGCAACACTTCACAGTGTGCTCAGTCGTGGGTGCGTCGAGATGCCTCAGCCTTAGATTAAAGAATTAGGGCAGATAATTTGCCAATTTCAAAGCAGCTGTGCTGTCTCATCTTATCAGTCTTCATTGAGTGTCTTTCTCTTCTTATCTGCTTTCCGTCGCCTCCTTCAATTAACCTCTTTTGGTTTAACCAAAACCCCTTTTTTTTTTGGTCAGTGTCTCTTAACCCAATGTCTTTGCGTGCATTTCTTTCTTTCTTTCTCTTTCCTTCTCTCTCTTCTTCAAATCGTAGTCTCTGCTGCAAAGAAAACTCCACCTACTCAGCGCCTCTAATGTAGTCACTGACAGTGTGAGTGTTCCCTCTCTTCCCTCTTGCTCTCTCTTTTTTTTCCTCTCTCTCACACTCTCTCTCGGTCTGCATTCGTTCCTTCACCCTCCCGTCTGCTCTCCCTCCCTCTCCTTCCTTCTCTCTCTTTCTCTTGTGCACACACTCTCTCTCACTCTCTCGCTCTCTCTCTCACTCTCTCGTGCTCCCTCTCTCCTGCCTGCTCTCTTCGCTTCAGTCCGGGATAAATAAAGCCAGCCAGAAGGATGCGGAGTGCAGGAGAGTCGCGGTTGCCCGTGGACGATGCGCAATGTTGAGCCGCCGTTGCTGAGGATTTTACAGGCGCTCTTTCGCTCTCTGTGGATCTGCCACCCCAAACCTTTTTTTACCTCCCCTTTTCCCACCCATCCCACTACCACCACACCACCCACCCACTGGAGGATGCTCAGTCTTACCTGCTCTGCTGCCGTACTACTACTACTACTAGCTGCCAGGACTACTGCCACTTTCCCAGCTGCTCTCTCCAGCTTCTCCTGCCCCACAGATCCACTCTCGCTTCCAGCCAGCCACAGGGGGCTCCGGCTGCCCCTTCTTTCCTGAGACCCATGGAGCCCACCCTGAAGGCAGATCCCCCACTTTGGTAGACGTTCTTCCTTCCTCCTCTTCTCCTCCTCTCCTACTTCCCCTTTTCCTTCTTGCTGCGGGCTTGGCACTAGCTTTGCCAGGCATAGAGATAAGGAGGCACTGGCAGCTCTCCAGCTCCATGCTTTGACCCCTTCAAGGCTGCGATTGTCGGCATCTGACAAAGAGGTAAGAGTTCTCATCTTAATGTTGGTGTGTTTGGCAGGTTGCGATTCTGGAGCGCAAGCGTTCTGGTAATGTGGCGATGGAAGTCTGGTCCAGCGCCTTGTGTGTAGTCCGTAGAGTTTACCAAGCCTTACCTAAACATGCGATTGAACCGTTTCTGCAAAGCTTCCTTTTGCCCATACTGTGGAACTTGTTGGTGTATTATGCACCGGATGATTTGCATGCTGGTGGTGTCACGATCGTGAGAAGATCCCTTTGCTCAAGTGATGTTATTGAGAGGTCCTGAGGGAATGTCCTGACACAGATCTGTATGCAAAATGTCTCAAGCATGTTGAGACATTTGCTCCGGAGATTCTTTCAGAAGGCTCCTCAAAAGACCGTAAAGTTTCAGTAGGCACTGTTAAAAACAAACAAATAAAAAAAATAAAAAATAAATAAATACAATGAACACAAAGCTCCAAGGTGCGCCGAGTTGCCTGGTACTTGGTTGACACATTCCTCAAATACAAATACAGTACAGCCCAGCTGCAAGTGGCACTTGTGTACACTTCCATGCATCTCCCCTCTGAGCACCATGTGTGTACTGTTGAATTGAGCCACATGGTGCCTCCAAAGATTGTAGCCACAGGCCTTTTCAAATATTACACAGGAGCTGTGGGCTCAGGTGATGTCTGACAGAGTACCAATTCTGGTGCAAAGTAATGAAGCGAATCAGTTTATTTGAGGCCAGGCTTGTTCAGTGTTGTTTTTTCTGTTTTTCTTCATTTGCTAGGAAGAGCAATGACTGACTCTCTACTCAACCATCAACATATGCTAACGACTCATAACGAAGCATAAATCCAAAAATCTAATCCATTAGGCAGACCTACTCCACTCATCTCTTTTAGAAGATCTGGCAGCTTTGAACTCGTAGGTTTCCAAGAAGATGTTTTGTCTTTTTTTCTTTGAGTGGTTTCCATGGAACTTGAACTTGAAGCAGACTTTATCAAAAGGTACTTTTGAAAGCTACTTTTTTACACTCCCAAGCTGCTTCTCAACTTTCCTGACCAAGTGTAGATAAGAGTATATTTGAGTAAGTACATACATTTGCAGACCCTCATCACCTTCTTCTTCCTAAAACCCTCTTAGCCCTTCTCTTGGCCTTTCACTTACTATCTCTTTCCTTCATTACATGCCAAGCCTGAGTAGATTTGAGAAAGTGAATACGTTTGTGGCCTCTCATCACTTTCTCCTCCCTAAACCTTCCATTCCCTTCCACCTCTCCCCTCTCTCTTTCACTCTCTCCTTCATTCCAGGCTCGTACCTTACCCAACGACCAGTCTAGCAGCTCCCCATCCTCATTTGCAGAAAGGTCATTGTAGAAAAGTGCAATTGCATCTTTAAGCTGTATTCAAGACTTCGAGTGCTCTAGACTTGGTGACGGATTCGTCTGGCGGAGAAATGCCGGAGATGGAGGCGGGCGGAGGGGGGAGGAGGATGTTGGGAGGGGTAGAAGAGATGGTCCTAAAGAACTCGATTGCACTGGAGAGTCTAATGAGGAGCTCGAGGGCGAGCTGGCAGCCTGCCTGGCCGAAAGGAGAGAGAAATACCTCGGCGGTTTTGAAGGAAATCAATTGACAGAGAGAAGGGAATTAGGTGCAGATAGTCTCCCATATGGCAAGTAAGCAGTGACAAAACTCTCAGTCTTAGCCCTGGGAGCTGAGAGAGCAGAAAGTTTTGCTGCCAGGAAGAAGAAAAGGAAGTAGAGGTTTTTAAACCTCTGATGTAATTGGGATTTGGGGGAAGGGGGTGTATCTGTGTAGTCTGTGTTGTCTTTGAGAAAGTGTCACCTTTTGGCTCTGGTCCACATTTTGTTTGAAAAAGATGGGAAAATTAGCATTATCATTGGGTGGTATGTGCTTGGTCATTAGAACATTTGCTTCTTGGTATTGAGGTTTTGGGTTCAAGTCCATATCTGGGTGGAGTTTCCTTCCACAGTCTAGAAACAGGGAGATTTGATTAATTGTATATTACAGATTGTGTAAGAATTGTAACTTAATTCATTCATTTATTAATTGATCAAGTGGAGTATACAAATGTGGAATTCGGGTTAGGTGGGTTTCAGGTATTATGGGCTCTGAGGTAATAGTTTTTTTTTTTAGACCATTAGACCATCTAAATGTTACATAGGCCATCTAGAGCCCTTATGTCCAAAGTTCTACCCAAATGTAGCCCATATTTAACCACTCCCAGTCATTTTATTGACCTTGACATGGTCAATCGCTGGCATCTCTATACAGGGCCCACATGGCAACCATGGAAATATCTTTCTAGTTCCCATACAGGCACCATATTGACATGCTATCTGGGCAATGTTCTGCTTTCCTTAAATAACAGAACTTTCTCTTTCACACTGCCACAGTCGTTTTTTTTGGTGATTGCTTATAAATCCTGTTGGGGTGGGAGGCGTGCATATCATCTCCTATGGTCCTAGGGGGAAGGAAACAGGAGGATTATTTTTACACTCTAATTAGAATACTACAAGCCCAGGCTTAATTGGTGGCTCCCAGTTTGCATTTGAAGTGCACTGAAGAAAAAAAAAAAGGAAAAGGAAGAGGCTAAAAGCACAGACTTTACAGTGAAGTGTGAAGGAAATATACAAAAATTAAACAATTAAATAAATAAAAATGAAAAAAAAAAAAAATAGAGACAATTCGTCAATCGTTAGTCTTTCTTTTGAAGTGTTGGGGCGAACGCACGGCAGGCTATAAAGTCAGGAGCTGCCGAGTTCAAACCGACACCAGGAGGCAAAGAATCCAGTGTGTGTTTAAATAAATTTGTAATCTGAGGCTGCAAGACCACCATGCATTAAAAATGAGAAAACGAGAATAACAAGCTGCTCACAAAACTGCCTTGATTTCGGGGTATATTTACGTCACTGTTACTGTTGAGTAAGCTTATCGTACTCAAAGCAAATTGTTTGAGTAAAAAGTTACC
Source organism: Astyanax mexicanus (assembly GCF_023375975.1). Lineage (NCBI taxonomy): Eukaryota > Metazoa > Chordata > Actinopteri > Characiformes > Acestrorhamphidae > Astyanax > Astyanax mexicanus. Next base: position 18,026,602 of record NC_064424.1, read on the forward strand.
ATATGGACATTAACTAGAAAGGTCTTTTCTCTAAGGTAAGGTGCAAAGTGGGGGAAAGAATGACTGTGTATAATTTCAATACTAATAATAATAATAGTTGTCGTTGTCTTATAAAATTAATTATGGTACAATGCTCTGCTGTTACAGGCGTTCTAAAATATATATTAAAATAATATATTTGTCTATATGTTTTTTCATGATAAGTTTTGATTCAAAACTATTGATTGAGTATTGACTTAAATTAGCCATAACCCAATTATTTAGCCAGCATTAGTAGCATGAATATATCCAAACTAAAAAATGCTATTTAATCACATGCATACAATTGTCCTGATAAATAGAAAAACTTTAAAATGAGCTTAAATAAACTCTTTTTACATTGACTTCCATTGAAGGTTTAGAAGGTTTTTTTCTCTTTCCTGTAAAGTTGCTGTTTTGGAGAGACATGTTTTTCATTGGACAGTGACTATATATAAAAAATATTAAATATTGGAATCTATACAGTTTATTTCCATCTGTAACTTTCTAAACTAGTCTCTGGATGTAAGCCCACACTTCAGTTCGTTACTTTTAGTTCTCAACTATTCTCAACAGTAATACTCGATTCTTTATTAACAACCCTTTTACAGGCCCTATCATAGAACCCTGTGGAACTCCATAATTCCCAAATGTTTGTGCATTAATGGATTAATAGCTGAATAATTAACCTAGCGTTCAAGGGGATGCCATGTAGACATCATGTACCACAGTTCGCTACACTGGTTCACACTCTTGTGATTCCCATTTATAATTTCCCTTAGTAGGCATACTACACTGACTAAAACAGACATCTACAGAAAGCAAAAGCAGACTTACACAACAAGATAAGAAGGTGGTCATGTTTGTTTAGGATGGAAAAATCAATCTGAAGACTAGCCTTTTCTTTTATTTGCTTTTTGATTGGTCTAAGCTGGTCTTGATTGATGATCAAGGTGGTTGAAAAGCTGATCAACACACCAGGTGAACACATAGTCTATGCTGGTAAGCTACCCAGTTAACAAGCTAATCACTAATGTAGTGTTTGTTTCACAAGGCATTGCATTTTCCTTTCGCTAGTCATTTTGGTCAACCAGCATGGTCCAAATCGAAGCTATTTCAGCTATCCAGCATAACTCAGCTTGAACAGTTGTGTAAAATCTTTTAATAAGGTAATAATCGCATTAGGAAGTACAAGTAAAGACTCTGACTGATGTTTTTTTTTTAGTTGTTGACAGTAAACAGCTTCGGCACTGTGGATTTCTTTTGATCTGTGCTGTGTGGTAGCATGGGTTTGATCAGAGGCTTCAGGATGTCATTGAACTCATAGGGGTTCTCCTCATCTTGGCTCTTATGACCTAAAAAATGGGCCAGATGAAAGTTTAATCAGGTACAACCTGCCTCCTGCGTTGTATTGTCGCTAAATGTATGTAGGCCGGCATTTGAGCAGACCCGAGTCGTTTGTAGTTGCTTCAGAAGCTTGGGTTCTTTTCAAATATTCATCATATTCTTCCTCTCGCCCACACAGATGCCAATATCTGAGAGTCTAGCAACTTCTGCAGGTGCTTGTAAGGTAACCGGTGTACGCAGATGACAGTTAGGCTGTGTTAAGACTGCTAGCCCATTTTGACGATTTTTGGTACATTGAGAATGTACTCAGATTGATGTTTGATGGTCTGGACAGCTAAAAAAACATGTCTTTGGCCTCTCAAATGTTTCTCAATGTTTTTAATGGGTTAGTTGCATTACTCCAAGTGGGACAAACAACGACAATCCAAGGAGAGCGTCAAAAGTTAGTCATTGACGATAGCCATCTTGTTACAGTAGCCTTTTGTGGTGTCTAGGCATGCAAATCCTTTTGGATAACTTACTAAAAACAGTGTGAACAATCATCTCAACACATGAAAAGTCTGAGAAACGTATATATCATATGCTTGCAGTCTAAACATTTTTCCATACTGTTCTCCCAGATTCTTAGAGTTGTGGAGTGGGAGAATTGTGGGAATGAGAGCTGGTATCTGTGAGCTTGAATTAAAAAGAAAATGTCTTGTCCTAATCCAAGATACTATATATATTGGCTGGATAAATAATGCTGATTAGCCAATAAAACCTCAAAAATCTCAAAATTAGGACATTATGGTTTATGCAGTGTTCCATTATGTCCTCGAGAAGAGCATTTGCAAAAAAAATGCACTTCATTGTTGGATGTACTTTAATTTGGAATTGTTTGGGTTCTTTTTAAATAGTCTTCATATTCTTTCTTTCATCCATTTACAGTAGATGCCAATATCCAAGAGTCCTTAGTATTAAAGTGAGTGTTTGTACTAAAGCTGAAATAAGTGACCTTAGATTAAGACAAACCATTGTCTAAATTCAACCCATAGATTGGCTATATGATGATTGGAATAATGATGATTAGCCTATAAAAACTGCACAGTCACTGCACAGTTTCTTGTCTTTGGTAGCTCTGGACCCTCTTAGGTCATTTAGGAACTTTAATTTTCATCATTCTTTCCACCAATAGCAGCATCTACAAACTGGGACTTGGACATTATGGTTAATGAAGAGTCTTATTTCCATTATCCGTGTACAAAAATCTTACCTTATTGTTGGATGTACTTTAATTTGTCTTGTTGAAGTTTCAAAGTGAGCATGCACACACATGCCAAACACAACAGAAAGCAATTAAACCAGTTTGAGAAGTCTTTGTAGTTGCTTTAGAAGCTTGGGTTACTTTTAATTATTTATTTTTCCACATGTACAGTAGATGCCAATATCCAAGAGTCAATCAACCACTGCAGGTGCTTGTAGGTAAATTGGGGTATGTACTATACTAGCAATAATTATTTCACACTGTTCTTCTAGATGCTGGATTGAAAGTTTGCACTAAAGCTGAAATAAGATCAAGATTCAAGATTTGTCCTGATCCAAGACATACATTGACTGAAATTTTCTACAGATAATCCCAGATTTAACACTCTGGATGCTCAATTCAGAGATTAAAATGTCTGTTTTACAAAATTTCTTGGGAATCCATGAAGAGAAGCAACATTTAGTCACTAATGACGGCCTTGTTAACTCAGTTGTTTGAAGAAGAGTGCTGGCAAGAATAGCTTCTCATTGATATCTGTCTACAAAAGCTTCTCTAATTGTTGGATGTTATTTATTTATTTATTTTTTTGTATTGTATTTAAGTTATTACCAAAGCAAGCATGCGCACAAAATCCAAACACAACACAGAAAAACAATGCCAGTTTGAGCAGACCTGTGACATTTGTAGTTGTATTCAAAAACTCTTTATATGCTTCCTTTCACCAATATAGACACCAAAATCCAAGAGTCTGATTGTAAGGTATCTGGTGTATGGAAATACATGGTGTACATGGAAATAAATTATTCAGACTGTTCTTCCACATCCTTTAGTACTGTAAATAAGTGACCCCATATTAAGACAAACCATTGTCCTAATCCATAAGCCATACAGTTGGTTGAATAAATAAACTAAAAAAAATAGTCAATGAAACATACAGTAGACGCTGAACATTTCCTAGCATTTGCTCGCTTTGCACTGTCACACAAACTCCGATGCCATTTGGGTGCTTTACTTTTCATTCATCGTTCTTTCCGCCCCAACAGCATCTCCAAATTGAGACATTATGGTTAATGCAGAGTCCCGTCCTACGTGGAGCCTGGCTCTGGAGAAAAGCGCTGGCAAGGATAGCGTTTGACAGAGTTTCATCAAAAAGCCCTCCCCTGAAAAGCTAGGGACTCCATTTGCTCTGTCACATCTGTCCAAACGCTATTAGAGCCCCCTCGCTCCCTTTCTAGTGGCAGGGAAAAAAGCCTGCTTTGCTTCGGCAAACCTCCCGGTCCCATCACCTGCTTTTTTCCTTGCCTTTTTATTTATTTCATTCCTTTATCTTGCAAAAAGCTGTCCCGCAGTTCCACGCGGGAGAATGAAATCTTTGTCAACGTCCTCCGTCTGCGCCGCCGAGATGTCTGTATGTTTAGGGCGGGCCGACAGTCGCCGGACTGATCGGACGAGGGGCCTCTGAATGCTGCGGATGGGAGGGAAGGTGTTGCTGGTGGTGATGGCTGTGGGGGAGAAAGCGCATTCATTATTTGATTGCCATCTGCAGACGTGCCTCGCCGGTTGCGCCGCAGGAACAAATGTGGCACGGCAGCCGCCGGCGCATAGTTAAGCTCACAAATATGCTGTATATTGTTCCTCGCGAGGCCTGGTTCGTCGCTCAGTCCGAAGGGGACTGCGCAGTGCTCCAATAGCCCCGGAGCAGCCGGATTCACTGCGGCCGGCTTAGGGTCACCTTGTTATATGAGTCACTCGTTCACTAACCTCGCGAGCTGTGATTTGATTTGGCTGTAATTCCTCTGTTGCACTTCATGAAAGCGAAAGCTAAAATTTATGGAATTTATTCCCATGCCCTGCAGGCCTCAAATTGGATATAAAGCATGCATTCACCAGGAGCCCGACAGAAGAACACATGCATTGTGTGCATATCATAAATAAATGAATAATCGGATGTTTACACTTATGGATTCCACCGGGGATCGGCGTAGGGAGCATCCTCTGGTATGATAATGCAGGCAAATGGATTATGGATCACATTGACTGTATGAATGATGGTCATATTTACCTGTTGAATGCTTGGCCGCATTGACTAATGAGCTTTCGGAATTAGATTTTCTTATTCCCCCCCAATCTATTTTTCAGGGATGGCTGGGTGCAGAGATTTAGGATCTTAATAATGAATTACACCCAAAACTTGTAGCTTGTAGCGTGGTTTTAGATGAAGGGAACATCCATCTATTTTCTATTTTCCAATATCAAGCCTGTTGTTTTTCTGTGCAAAATGATGGAACACTTGATATGTTGGGCTCTGCTGCAAATATCCAAACATCTGAGCCCACTCAAGTACTCTGTACAAAACAGTGAATACAATCTGTGGAGACACTAGCATTGCACTAGTATTGTTACCCATAGACTCCATAGATACCAGTGTAATATGTATACACTGTACTGTATATAATCAATTTCATCGGCCAGAAAATTACTCCTTAAGCCCTATCCGGATGGGATTCGGTTCTTATGGGTTCCTGAGGTCCTCTTTTGTGATTTTATTCCTGTCCAGATTAAACAGGTGTTTTCATCAGACGTCCTCTGAGAAAATTACAGGCTGATTTACCTACTGTTTTTTGCTGAACTTTGTGGTCCTCTGGTAATTTTAATCCCATCCGGACGGACATCTCTGAGTTTCATCACCTTGCGCTTAATAAAATAGCTATTTTTCCACTGCCGTGCACCATATTTACGTACACTTTGAGTGCTCGTTTCTATGGAGATCCACGTAAACACAACAGCGAGTGGAAACGGAGGAGCTACTGAACGTGATGTCATGTGACCGAGAATGCTAAAAAAAAATCTCACTGGTCCTCTTGTTTTTTTTTATGCAGTCCGGATGCAAGAGTTTTATCACTGAGTAGAAGTGCGAAATATATTTAAAAGATGTCCCCCTGAGAAACTAATCCCATCCAGATAGAGCTTTAGTCACATTGGCAGTGACTGTTATAAGGTGTGTAGGGAAGATGTGAAAAAAAATCAATTTTCATGACTGCATTTAAACTTTTTCTCCTGGCAAACGGGCAGAAGGGCACCCATATATGAGCAATTATGAAGACAAATTTCTTGACAAATTGTCTTGATCTAGAGGGCACCTTATCATAATTATCATCACTATTGCAGGAAAGAGTACATTTTGTCCCACAAGAATTGCAGCCAGTTGACTCAAGAAGGCAATTTAGTTATGGTTTTCCAACCATGGGTGCATCTTAGGAGGGGGCAACAGCCAAATAAACAGCCAATTAGGTCTTACTGTACTTATCGACCTAAATGCTCTTGAACTTATATGTAAGTTTCTATGTGAGTTTTGTTGATTTTCCTGTTGCATGCTGGTACACTACAGCGGGAAATTGCAACTTAGAATGAAAATCAATAAATTCTGTTTGAGATTTCACATTATTAAAGATTAACATGTTGGGAGTTTTGATACTTGTTACTTATTAGTTTGATCAATATAAGATCTTTAGTAGGAAAATAGTAGAGAGGACTGAATCTCAGTAAAACTCAGATGTCCCACACAGAATTACATAACATCAAGCCAGGAAGTAAGACAGCAGTTTGTTGGGGGGGACACCAGTCATATCCTGCGGGGAAGAAGACTAGTTTTTAGAACTAATGACTTTTTAGGGACTTAATAACTTCTTAAGTATTTCTATGTCCTTGTGTATAATCAAGAGCACTGTTTCATTTTCTTGTATGCGTAAAATCATGTATATTAATATGTGTGTGTGTTTTCGTACATGTTTGTGTGTGTATATATATTTCTGTTCAACGTTTGGTAAGCAGTTTGAAGCCGTCATGCCAGCCAGCCAAGTGTGATCGAACCGCAAAAACCTGCTTTTCTCTGGATCTGAACTCAAAAGTATTGGTCTTTTTTAATTAAGTACGATTAGATAATCCATACTGTTGAGGTTAGCGGCAAAACAAAACCCTACAGACATCAATTTGCCTTGTTGTTACATTTTAGCACATTGAGTTCTTCTTTTCTTTTTTTTTCTTTTTTTTTTTTTTTCAAAAAGCCACCGCACTTTGAATTCGATGCAAAGTGACTTTCTTGTTTGCTTTTCTACATCTACTGGGTCCATTAACGTTCTTCTCAAGTATGTTTTTCCTACTGCCTACACAGTTGAGTCTCTTACATCAAGCTTCAGCTCTGCTTGAACCCCTAGGGCTCCCGGTAGACTCCGTCTCCTGTTGGAGTCTGTCACTTGAAAGTAGATTTGTTGCTGAGAGATTGATTTTTTTTTTCTTTCTTCCAACCGTGGAAAAATGTTGGCCTAGGCAGATCTATAAATATACTCACAAAAATGAGTTCTGGCGGAATACACAACTGTAGCAAAATTAATTGCTAATATGTTTCTTTAACGCGAGGCTCTGACTCGGAAGCCTGCCTCTGTTTGCCTATTAGAGTGGTACTCAATCAAACGTAAGTCAGACCAAGGTTGACCTAACAACACTCTCGGCTGATGGAAGTCAGAAGTACTCAGGTAGCGGAGCCGCTTTCCAATTTGAAGAACAGAGGAAGTGTGGAAAGTGATAAAATAAGCCCTTGTCTTTGCTCAGAGACACTCCAAGGTGGCCTGCATTGATTTGCTTCTCATATGCAATAACTTGTGATGTGGGCTGCATCAAACTGAAGTGCTGAACGTGCAAAACTAAACAGAAACAGATGGCGCCGATCTGATACCAAGTATTGGTATTGTGCCCGTAGCAGCAGAAAAAATATTGCATTGAATATATTGAATATGTTGAATATTTGAGGTAAAAAAAAGGTCTCATCTGATTCTTTAACAAACAGAATTGCTTGTAGTGCGGAATAACTTAAGGTCACTAGCTGCTGTCGCTAATAATGGTCATATATAATTTGATTATCACTGGAGCTTGAGAACATTCAATTGGCCAATTATTGATTATTGTGTCTTCTAAATGCAGTGAATCGTGGAGTTTCACAGGGTTAAGCCTATCTAGGCTTGGGTCTACCAAGTTAAAAGAAAATGAATTTTATTGTTGATGATTATGGCTCACATCCTATGAAAACCCAAAAAGTAGTGTCACAGAAAGTTATAATATTTTAGAAGACCAATTAATACTTTTGGCAGTGTGGGCAGTGTGCCAAATACTGCTAGAAAATGAAATCTGCATCTCTATAAAAGCTGTCAACAGAGGGAAGCATGAAGTGCTGTAAGTGCTGTCATTTTCTGGAATAACACTGCACTGATTTTGGATTTGATAGAACACAGTGGATCAACACCAGCAGATGACAGACATGACTTTCCAAACCATCACTGATTGTGAAAACTTCACACTAGACCTCAAGCAGCTTGGACTGTGTGTCTCTCCACTCTTCCTCCAGACTCTGCTCCCTTGATTTCCAAATGAAATGTAAAATTTACTGATGATCAGTGATGGTTTGGAGAGACATGTCTGTCATCTGCTGGTGTTGATTCAATGTGTTCTATCAGTTTTGATTTCCAGAAAATATCTTACAGCACTTCATGCTTCCTTCTGCTGCAGACAACTTTAATAGAGATGCAGATTTCATTTTCCAGCAGGACTTGGAACACTGCCCACACTGCCAAAAGTACCAATTATATTATATTCTAATTTTCTGAGATACTGATTTTTGGGTTTTCATCTGCTGTAAACCAGAATCATCAAAAAATAAAAAAATATATACACTTAAAATAGATCACTCTGTGTGTAATGCATGTACAGCTCTGGAAAAATTAAGAGAACACTTGTCAGGATTAGACCCAGGCAGAGAGACGAGGAGGCGGACGTAAACACAGGTAAGGTGAATTTATTAAATAAATATAAATAAACAAATAAACAAAGAACAGCGAAACAAACCAAAATAAACTAGGGAGACTAGAGAACATAAATAAAACAAACAAGAGATAATAAGAATAACTAAACAGGGAGTAAACTAGGGAACTAGAAACAAACAGAGATAAACACTAAACAAGGACCTAGGGCAATGACAAATGAAACACGGAGAGGCTAAGAAAACGCAGAGAGAGACAGAAAAACGCAGAGAGACAGACAACGGGGGACAGTGCAAAGACCGACCGAGGACAAGTAACAGAGGAAGTCTTTATAACATAACAGGAAACACACTGGGAGTGGAAACACCTGGGGAAGGGGTGGAGCTACAAATGAGACATGAGGTAATGGAAAATCACAGGCAGAACACAGGGGCACGGGTCACGTGGGACAACACAGGCACGAGGACAGACAGGAAACAGGGCCAGGCGTGACAACACTACAGTTTCTGAATCAGTTTCTCTGATTTTGCTATTTATAGGTACATGTTTGAGTACAATGAACATTGTCGTTTGATTCTTTAAATTACGGACAACATTTCTCCCAAATTCTAAATACAAATATTGTCATTTACAGCATTTACAGTATTTGTAGAAAATGAGAAATGGATGAAAAATACAAAAAAGATGCAGAGCTTTCAGACCTCAACTAATGCAAAGGAAACAAGTTCATATTTATAAAGTTTTAAGAGTTCAGAGATCAATATTTGGTGTAATAACCCTTGTTTCTTAATTACAGTTTTCATGCATCTTGGCATGTTCTCCTCCACCAGTCTTACACACTACTTTTGGATAACTTTATGCCACAAAGCAGTTAAAGCAGTTCAGCTTGGTTTGATGTCTTGTGATCATCCATATTCCTCTTGATTATATTCCAGAGGTTTTCAGTTTGGTAAAATTAAACTGAATTGCTGAAGTATAGTCATATTTCAATGATGTTCTTATTTTTTTTGATGGCTGATCTACTAAAATTGCAGCATCTCTAGGAAATGTTACATTTGCTCATTTTCTCTGAACGAAAAGCTACAGTTAAGGTTGCATTGCTTTTCCCGACCTCTCGCTTTTTCTTTATTGTCATCCACGGAAACAGTGCTAAATGTCGTCAATACATGATACAAAACACTGTGATTCATCCTCCTCCTTTCCTCAAAGAGAATGGAGATCAGCTCTTGCAGCAACCGTTACAGTCCTACAATTAGCATCCACTTTCCATGCTAGTTGAAATTTAGCTTCTATTGTACGGCGCTACATGTCTTTTCGTCCCTAAAGGCACATGTACAACACACCACACGTATATAAACACACACACTCATAGACGGTTTGACCCCCCCATTCTCCACCCCCCTCCACCATCACCACTACACACCCTACACACCCATCAAGCCCACAATCTAGCTGTCTCTTGCCGCTCCCCCCAAGGGCCTTCTCAGCCTAATGGAATGTAGTCTCCTCTCAGAGCGGCGCACTCACAGAACAATTATGCCGACAGATTCATTTAAGTCGGATCGGCGGGCACTGCCTGCGGACGGGGAGGGGGGGCTTTACTTTACTTTACCGTCGCCGAAGCCAAGGCCGATCTCCCTGTGCCCCCCACCCCCAGGACCTCCACAGCAAATGATGACTTCAGTCAGAAACAATGAGGACCGCATCAGATTCTGCTAACGCTGGACGCTACTGATACAATTCAAGCATCTTCAGCAACATTTTTGGATGGTATTTATGTCTGCATTATTGATGCTTCATGAATTATTGATATTCTGTGCTAAAAGGACACCTGAACATGCCCATGCTTTTTTATCGTTTCATTTTTATTTATTTTTTTTGTCCAGACGTCATATTTCATTTCATTGTTTTTGTGGTCCCTTGTCGTCTCTAATTACTGTGTAGTTAAAAATGTATAATCAGTGGGAGTTGCCTCCCGTCCCTACTGTACTTTCTGTAGTAATAATAATAATACTCTAGGACAGGAGTTGGCAATAGGAGGCAATAAGCATGAAGCATCTGGCCTGTGAGGTTGTTTGAACTATAATGATCGATAATGAAAAAAAAAAATAATAATAAAATGCTTCTCTGGTGAGCTTTTGTTTACATCCCTCCCCTGTCTCTCTGTCGCACTTGGCGTGACTTTAGTTTCTGCTCTTTCTCCTTTTTTGGCTCATTCTCGGGCTCCCTATCTCTTTATAAGGACGTTTTTTTTCCCGGCTGTGTCCCAATTCACTGACGACATGGGTTCGATCCCGCATGAGGAGCTGTGTGTTTTTTTATTTATATTTTCCTTTCTTCTTGGCTTTACCTGCTTTGAATTGAACTGTTTCGCAATTGGGTTAAACAACCCTCTGGGCTGGAGAGCTACTAGTCTGTAGCACACTATCCCAATACACTTCCTTTTCTAAAACAGAATTAACTTTTTTTGTGGCCCGCCACGTAATGACTTGAAAAATATCTGGCCCGCGGCCAAACTTAATTGCGCCCCCCCTGCTTTAGGTCCTTTTATGCATACATTATCACATATTTGTCCAGAAGTATTAATGTTCTAGGCATCAAGTAATCCAAATCCTGGTCATGCAGTTCGCCATCAGCTGCTGGAGCCCTGAGAGAGCACAATTGGCCTTGCTCTCTCTGGGTGGGTAGATGGTGCTCTCTCCCCTCATCACTCCTAACGTGATGTCAATCAACACAAGGCGTCATTGAGCTGAGGTATCGGAACCGAGTCGCTGTGCTTTCCTCCGAGTGCGCTGTGTTTTGCAATCAAGTTTTTTTAATTAAAAGTTGTATAGATAACAGTTGAAAAAAGTACAGTACAGTAAACAGACAGTGTTTTATTATCCCATCTAAATCCCACCCACATCCACATCCACCACACCACATACATTTTAGCTTACCCACAACCATCCTTCCCCACCCAACCATTTAATTCCAAAAGATCATCTGTTTAAATCAGTGGTTCTTACACTTTCAGGACATATCATTTCACAGTAAAACATGCAGTGTGCCTAGGCTAATATTTTAGCGATTAATCCTAATGCAGATGCAACTGTAAATTGCTTGGCTACCATTTGTTTTAACATATCCAGTGGAGTTCCACAGGGTTCTATTCTAGGGCCTAATAAACTGATGTTAATAATTATAGTACTGAAGTTTCTACTGAAGCAGAGAGCTAACAACTGAATTGTGAACTAATATGCATGGTCTAACGATGCACTAAGCACTAGCAAACAGAATTTTAGAAATGAGATATATTTGTATCCTCTATAGTTTAGTGCTTTCAGCAAATGTCTGAGCTCAGCTGGTGTACCACCTTCAGAAGCTTCACATACTACCCGCAGTACTCTTGCCACAGTTTGAGAACCACTGCTCTCAATCAATACTGCTTTCAGGCCAACCCCACAAACTTCTCTCCATCACTGGGAACGAGATCCCAGCAAAAAAAATTGAGGCCTGAATCTGAGAAGCCTCAAACTGATGAGTAGTTTGAGGACCACTTGTCTGGACAACTTTTGACCCAGGCACTGTGTGAGGAGATCATTGTGTGGACCTTTTCACCTCTTTCAGGCGCTCTGATTGGGTCTGGGATTGGGCTTTGTTGAGTTTTTTCTCTGCTGGTATGTTGGGTACCAGGCTCACCAGATGAGGTTTCCTCTTTTTTTGTGTTGAGGGTATTCCAAACAATCAAACCCCCCAGAGCTACAGGACTGCACAATGGCCCAAAGAGCGACTGGGGGGACTGGAGGAAATCCTGTTCCAAGGTCATCCGTCTTTTGCTCGGCTTCCTGGGTATGTCCTGGGTGTGGAAGTTGAGTCTCTGAAATAAGTACAAGCACTCTGAAAGTCTTATTTTTGAGTTGGAGTTTTGTGGTTTGCAGCTGCTGATTATAAGACATATGTTCCCAACTGAGTTGCACAGTAAACTTTAAAGATTGTTTAGAAGAAGTTGCACAATTATTGCACAAAAAGAGTGATCTATTTTAAGTGTTTCCAATTGTTATTTTTGGCAGTGTGGGCAGTGTGCCAAGTCCTGCTGGAAAATGAAATCTGCATGTCCATCACGGATTGTGGAAACTTCAAACTTGGACTGTGTGTCTCTCCACTCTTCCTACAGTCTCTGGTCCCTTGATTTTCAAATCGAATGCAAAATATACTGATGATCAGTGATGGTTTGGGGAGTCATGTCATCTGCTGCTGTTGATGCACTGTGTTACATCATGCTTCATGCTTCCATCTACTGACAACTTTTATGGAGATGTGGATTTCATTTTCCAGCAGGACTTGGCACACTGACTGTCCACACTGCCAAAAGTACCAATTGGTCTTTTGTAATATTCAATTTTTTGAGACACTGATTTTTTTTTTTCATTGGTTGTAAGCCATAATTATTAACAATAAAAGAAATGCACGGTTACAATAGATAATTCTGTGTGTAATACATCTATATGAGTTTTACATTTCAAACTGTATTACTGAAATAAAGTAGCTTTTCAATTATATTATCATTTTTTGAGATGCACCTGATTTTTTGATATCGTATCTGTCCAATGAAAAAAAAAAGTATCTCCAAAACAACAAATTTACAGGAGACCTTCTAAACTTTAAATCGAAGTCAATGTAAAAAGAGTTTATTTCAGGTCATTTTAAAGTATTTCTATTGGATCATTTATTAAGTGTTTTTGGCACAGCGTAAGGGACAGGTTGTCTTTTTAAATTCTGTATTAAACTAAAAATCGACAAAAATGGAGATACTTGTTTCTCATTGGACAGCGACAATACAAACTTCCCCCATAGTTATCCTTCTAATACATGGAGCTACAATGCAGCTTTAAAGATCTGATTAGATATGAATTGCTGTCTTTAAAGCAGAGAAGCAATAACACTGCACACAGTGGTGTTCTTGTAACCTACGAGAAGACATTGAATGTAGGATTAGAAAAAAAAAAAATTAACGAGTGCAGAATATTTGAAATGAACCCATCTTTTATGCGCCGTGTAGAAGGATTGCTAATTTGGCTGGAGATTTCCTTTTCTTTCCTCATGTCACTGGTTCTGAATTTATGACTCAACAAATTGAGTGGGAGCCTTTAGAGTCCAATTAGAAAAGATTGACATCCCCCCCAAGAGCAATGATTATTGCAAATAAGAGCTTTTTTTTTTCATGGGCCCAGAGCAGAGCTATCAGATCACCCTCTGAGGCCAGTGCCTGCTGTAACAGTATGTCACCAACTCTGGCTTGCTTTTGAAGACTGAGGGGCTGGGTAATAATTGCCCAGTCACTCTTATAGCCCTGCCAAAACTCTATAAAACATCAAGGGGGCAGGGGAGCAAGGCTAATGGTGAAGGCTGTGGCATTTTATTATATGTGATCATATTGGATTGTCATGGATTTTACTTGGTCTGACTTTGCACTTGTCAAGGTATCCTGTGCTTGGTCCTTGGTACCGTAACACAAAGCCAATAGTGCTTTTTGAGAGCTTAGCTTGAAAGCAGTGTTGATATTTTTTGTGTTTTCTTTTTATTATTGCAGCTTTGGAAGAAAAATAAAAATATGTTTTTCCTTAATTTTACCTAACTAAAAACCTCTGGAATATAATCAAGAGGAAGATGGATGATCACAAGCCATTAAACCAAGCTGAACTGCTTAAGCATAAAGTTATCCAAAAGCAGTGTGCAAGACTAATGGAGGAGAACATCCCAAGATGCATGAAAACTGTGATAAAATAAAAACAGGGTTATTCCACCAAATATTGATTACTGAAAACTTTTTAAACTATATAAACTATTATTTAAAGTCTAAAAGCTCTGCATCTGTTTTGTTATTTCAGCCATTTCTCATTTTGCATCTGCAAATAAATGCTCAAAATGACTAAAATAAATATTTTTATTTGCAATTTAACAGAAATATTGTTTGTAGTTTATAGAATAAAATATAAATTTTCCTTTTACTGAAACAAATACCTATAAATAGCAAAATTAGAGAAACTGATTCAGAAACTGAAGTAGTCTCTTAATGTTTCCAAGAGCTGTATACTAAAACACTGCAAATTCATTGTACCTTTTTGCATTGCTCCCAGGTTAAAAGCAAGAGCTACAGTAGTACGTTCTTGAAGCAGAGACGGTTGAGGGCCTTACTCAAGGGCCCCAACAGAGCAATAACCACAGCAGTAACCCAGTGATCTACCCAACAAGCCACCAACACACCACTAATAACGTTGTAGTCAAAAAAATAATAGTCTCCTTTGTAAATCTGTAAAAAAAAATAACTGACTAACATAAAGGGGGCATTTTCCTAGATAGCCATAGTACACATTGGCCCAACATTGGCTTAAGGAGCATTGTTTGAACTGGCATGACATTGGCAAATCATGACCAAATCAAGACCAATGTCTTACTGGACTAGGCATACAACATGTTTTTCTTGCTCAATACGGCTAATCAGTTCCTCTTTACAGTAAGGGTACACCAACCAGTACTCAACTAATTATTTAAACTAATTATTAATTGACACTAATTTGGACACACCTTAAATTCAGTGTTTTTTCATTGTTTTCAACTATTCTTCCTTGTAGATCAGACTATGCAGAAAAAAAAAAAAAATGTAATTATTTAGTCAAACCAGAATATAGTAGCACCTCTTGCTTAGATGACAACTTCACTCATCTTGGCTGGATTTCCTCAGTCAGTTTTATGAGGTAGAGTCACCTGGAATGATCAGCTCCCACTTAACAGTTGTGCTGAACTTATCAAGAGTTAATTACTTGAATTTCTTGCCTCTGAATGAGTTTGAGAGCTTCAGTTGTGAAGTTGTGAAGAGGCAGAGTTGGTATACAGTGAATAACCCTATTTGAGTAATGTTTTAATCCATATTATGCCTTTATAAAACTACTCAACTAAGTAAAGAAAAACATTACTTTAAGAAATAAAGGTCAGTCAACCTGAAATATCTTTTACTAGTTTGAAAGAATCCTCGAGTGCAGTCGTGAAGACCTTTAAAAGTGTTATGATAAAACTGGCCCTCATCAGGATCACCATATATAAATGTATAAAAATATAACAAAGCCCAATAATTGAAAAATGGTCCGTCTGTTCTGGTCCAAATTTAGCCCAGGATGGACATCTTTTTTGGGCCACGTTTAGCTCTAACATAATGTATGGACAGATGGATGAAGGCTGCTGGAACTTTAGATTACAGTAAGGGTGCCAAAAACAATGCTATTGAGAAGCTATGTGAATAAACTTATACTGAGAAGTTTATTACTTTGGAGAACCCTTTGTAGATGTATTTTCATTTTTTTAATAATAAGAACAATGGTTCTTTAAAGGGGACATGAAACATTTCAGTTTGTACAAGTTGTCTAAGGTATTAAATATAATGGAATTTATTTGGGGGGGATTTCTTTTATATAAAATGTTTACACACTAAATTATAATATATTTATGTTTATTACGTTTGAGCTAGGGCGCCGCCATGTTGCCCGTGCAGCGCTGGTGACGTCACGAGGTTGGTTGGTTTAAGATCCCAGGCATATAGCTAGAGGAAAAGAGCGTATTGTTTGTGGAGATTATGGATGAAGACGAAGCTGAACTAGGCTAACATGGAGCATTTGCTCAGAGATCTTTCCTGTATAAACCTGAGCAGGACTTTTCAGATGCTTTTCTGAGAGCGAGACGTTTTGGGAGTGTTTATTTTCTCTCTACGTGGAGCCGTGCAGAACCCTGCAGCGCGTCCACAGCAGGTACTACCATCCAGTTAACCAGCTATTTTATATACATTTAGCTATTTAACATGCAAAGTCCAGAGTTCATTAAGACTGAATGAAACAAACATGATTTAAGTGGATATTGAAACATCCAGGCGCTGTTTGGTTGATAAACCGTTCAGTTTAGAAGTTAGAAGGCTTACTGGGTACTTAGCTTCATCTAGTCAGTGTTAGCTAGTTAGCTAGCGTTGGCTAGCTAGAATAAGATAGCTAGCTAAGTAGCTAACGCTAGCTATGTTATCTTTAAATTGTCATTTTATCTAGATTTTCGGTAACGGTACCTCTCGCTGCTCTGCTGGGTGGGCGTGTTGTTTGGCTGGTGCGGCTCACAGCTGCTGCTCTCATAGTAACGTTACCATCAGTCGGACGGTCTGTACATTCCAGCTGATCAGAGGAAAAATAAAAAATGGAGGAAAAAAGCCTCGGACTTCAGCTTATTTATCCGGCGCTAATGCTCCTGACTCAAACCCCTCTCCTTCACATAGTCCTGGTCTAGAAAGTGCTCGCCACTAACCCCTAGCATTGCAGCTAACCGGAGGATTCTCACGCTTCAGCGCTGCGAGCCCCGCTGAAGGTATGAAAGTGAAAGTAAATATTTCTCATTCCTCACCCTATTAAAATTCACTACTCCCAGTATTACTACACACAGGGACAATACAAAAGTGCCCCCCCGCTCTGCATTGAGTTTTGGTTTGGATTTTATTATTTATTGAGGAGCTAAATTACTGTATTCTCATAGATCATAGTAGTGAGGCGTGCGAGAACCAACCTCGTGACGTCACTTTCAGCGCTGGGACAAGATGGCGCTGCCCTTACTTAAAAAATGACATTTAGATTGCTTATTATTTTAATTCCGCTTCACTGACAACTGTTAAACTTATAAAATTTGTTAGAGTGAAAATACATCTTGTGAATTAAACTAAATACTTGAAGTGTTTCATGTCCCCTTTAATGGCCTATGTAAACCATTTGAGATACTTTAATATATATTTTGTTAAATATTAAAGTATATGGTATGTCCAAACAAAAGACAGGGTCTCTGTCTTGATACCAGGACAGTATTCAAATAATTAATTTCATGAAATCTAATCTTAGGAGTAATGGCATAAGATGGTTATGAATATGAATTGAAGTATTGCTTATACATGTGTTATGAAGCCTTTATGTAGGTACCCTTCAAAAAAAAAAAGGGTTACAGTTTAGTTCATAAGCTTATACATGTGTAAGTATTGCTTATACATGTGTTATGAAGCCTTTATGTAGGTACCCTTCAAAAAAAGGGTTACAGTTTAGTTAAAAGCTGCCTAAATTGCAGCTTTATAAGACATTTTATGAGCATTGAATAATGCATTTATTAAGCAAAAAAAGCAGTTAAAAAGTAGTAGCTCATTTTGTTTTTTTTTACGCCTTAAACAACCTTTTTCAATGTTTTTCGCTCTCATCAACCATGTCTAAGAAGTTTGAAATATAAATATCAAAATCACTTAACTTATTTTAGAACTTTTTTATTTATTTTGCATGTAATGGCATTGGCTGTTCATAAGTGTATAAATAATGCTTTATAAATGCATTATTCATACGCTTATGAACGTGTTATGAAGTCCCCATATTGGTACCCTTCAAATAAAGTGTTATTTCTCCCATTTCTTCAATTTTTTTCTCCCAATTTAGCAATGCCAATTGTCCCACCTATTCAGCTGCATATCCCCATCACTAGTGATCGACATCACCCAAAGAGTAATGAGGGGAAAGTGCGCCATCTACCCACCCAGCGAGAGAGAGCAAGGCCAATTGTGCTCTCTCAGGGCTCTGGCAGCTGATGGCGAGATGCATGACTGGGATTCGAACCAGCGATCTCCTAAACATACTGGCAGTGCTTTAGATCACTGGACCCTTTATTAACTTTATTATTTGTTTATGAATCCTTATGCCTACCCTCTCCGGCTATGAGAATGTGTGTATACTGAATAGCCTAAGCGTGTACATAACCTATATAACAGAGAGTTGTTGGGTGTTTAGCTTTGTTCTGGTGGTCTTTCTCCACGTGTACAGCAGACAGCCCCCCTCCCAGAGGGTGTGAGGAGGCTTCCTCCCTGAATTATGTTGTCACATTTGGGAAATGATGTTTCTCTTTTATCCTTGATGTGCCTCCACAGCCCCCCGTTTCTGTTTTCCTGGCTTCTGGCCTAAGCCTGTTTGATTTCTCTTCATCTTTCTTCCTGTCCTTCAGACTATCTCTCTCTCTCTCCTCTTCTCCCGCTCTCTCTCGCCCGTTCTCTCCGTCCTGAAGGTCCTTTTTTTGTAGGAAACAGCCTATGTGAATTGAATTATGCTGTTGGTCTCTTTGCGATGTTTCTTGCTGTGACCTAATGAAGGTTAAAGGGAGTGGGGGGGGGGTACAACATTTAAACCAACTTACTCATAAATATTTCAGTGTACAGCAGTACAGTGACTGTTTGGCCTTAAATCATGAAAGAGGGAACGGCTGCACTGATCTCGGTTTGGTAGTGTTCAGCAGTGGTCTCGTTTGAGTGTGGTTGGTGAGGCTGAATGTGAGGGATTAAGAGAGTACCACACTGTTAGGAATAATGAACAATCATAGCGGAGCGTTCACACTCCCAGGAGCAAGTAGAAGGTGAATACCGATAAGCTGAGCCAGAAAAAAAAACAGTGAAAAAATATTAAAAATTAAAGATGAATGTTTTTTATTTTTTTTAAATGGGAAGAAAAAGCCTGCTTGATATATTAATAGTAAATTTGTTTATGTATTTATAATTAATCATCTTTTTATGTAAGTTAAATGCAACTTTACTGTGTTAAAAGAATCACCTAGTGATATCACCAGGACATGCTTTACACATGCATTTCTGGGCAAGCGAAGGGAGAACAAAATAAGCATGTCGACTGAAGTAAAGCACTGAAGCTGATTGTGAGGGATTAAGAGAGTACCACACTGTTATAGTGGAGCGTTCACACTCCCAGGAGCAACTAGAAAGTGAATACCGATAAGCTGAGCTAGAAAAAAAAGAAAACAGTGGAAAAAGATTAAACATTTTAAGATATTTTTTTTTTAATTGGAGGAAAAGCCTGCTTGATATAGTTACACTAAGTTTGTTTATAATTGTGTGTTTATAATTAATCATCTTTCTATGTAAGTTAAATGCAACTTTACTGTGTTAAAAGAATCATCTAGAGTGATATCACCAGGACATGATTTACACATGCATTTCTGGGCAAGCGAAGGGAGATTGAATAGACAGAACCGCAAAAACTGAAAGTTAAATAAGCCTGTCGACTCAGGTAAAGCACACAGTAAAGTGATATTAAAAGGATTTAACACAAATATGACTCAGTGTACGAAGTGTTAGATAGGTCTAGTGAGCATTGTCCTTCATGCTTCACCAAAGTTTCACAGTGCAATTAGCGGCATTCTGATCTTTTTCCACTGTAAAATTGTCACATTTCTGAACATTTTACTATTAATTCCTATGGGTTAAGATTCCAAGTTAGTCTGAAAGGGCATACAACATGAAGGTCAGCTATTAGTCCTACAATTGTGCCAAATTTTGTAGATGGATTGGTTTGATTAAAAGTTTACAGACACATTTTAGTGCATTCCTATGGGAGACTTTTGCCCACAATTTTTTTGTTAATACACTTACTGTACTGTATTCCATTGTATTTATCCAAAAGCTGTATATAAAAACATTATTCAACATCAGGATGGACGTGTCAGAGTTGGAACTGTGCCAATATCCACATTTTTTAGGAATCCTGATATTAAAATACATCATTTTTTAAAGATTTATTTCTAATTTTTCTCCCATTTTTCTCCCAATTTATCTGGGCCAACTGTCCCATCCATTCAGCTGCTAGTCAGCTGTATATCCTCCTTCACTAGTGATGCCAAAACACAACACATGCCTCCTCAGAAGGATATGGAGGAGGAAAGCGCAGCGACTCAGTTGCAATACATCAGCTCACAGATGTCTTGTGCTGATCGACATCACCCTTTGGAGTGATGTGGGGAAAGAGCGCCATCTAAACACCCAGAGAGAGAGAGAGAGCAAAGCCAAATATGCTCTCTCAGGGCTCCGGCAGCTGATGGCAAGCTGCATGACCGGGATTCGAACCAGCGATCTCATTGTACAAGATACATAATTTGACTTGGTGTCATTTTCTTTTTCTTTTTTCTTTTCTTTTCTTTTCATATATTGACGTCGCAACTGACAAATACTGTCAAAGGCAGAAATGGCGGTCTTACCCTATCTATTCAGAATGTAAGTTGAATGTAGAAGTCATTTTTTATCTTTTTTTTTTTTTTTTACGTAATTGAGCTATTACATTGACCGTGCCCGCATTTAAGTGTCGATTTCTTAAGTGTCGAGTTAAAATAGGTCTGAAATCACTACTGAAGAATTTGCTATCACGTTGTTCTATGGTTTTTATTGACTGTGGTGGACTCCGCCCCCCCCCCCTCGCTGCCAGGGTTGAGGGTCAAGTACAGCCACCCTGCTTACATGAACACACCAACCCCTACCTTTCCCCCAGTACCCAGCTGCCATATAATTAGAGGCGCTCTCATCTCCTGGCTGTCAGCCTTGGCTTTGTTTTCAAAGCCAGAGCATCCATCTTCGACCCTGACAGTAGAGGAAGTGAAAGAAAACAAACTGAAGCAGGTGGGGGGTGGTGGGATGGGATGGGGAGGTGTGTGTGGAAGAGAGAGAGTGTGCAATATAAGCAAAGCAAGATAAGGGAGGACAGTGTTAAGGAAAATGATCAACCACAGGAAGATGGAGTAGGGATCTGGGATGCCACCTCGCGAGACGTTGGGCTGTCAGGCCGCTTCAGATTTATTGATGCCGTTTTCTTGCCTCTCTTTAGTTAATTGGAAGTTTGTTGGCTGCGCGAGGGAGGAAGGAAAACATATTTTGGCAAAAGGTTGACAGATTAGACGCTGGTAAGAAAGAACAAATGCTGTCAGGGAAAAAGCCGGGGTGCAGACTTTGCAAAGAGGCAAGGATCTGACTGTGTTACCAAACTGAAGGCTGAAGAGACGTGCAGTGAACTGAGAGAAGTGAGGGTTTTTTATATATCTGCTTTAACTTTTTTTTTTTTTAAATCACAAATCCAAACAAAAACTAGCTTAGTTCACTAGCAGCTTGGGAAGGTGCAGTTTTTTGAAGAACATGGGTAGATGGGAAGTAGAGGGGTACCCAATAGATGGACTCTGGTCTAGGTCCAGACCCAAAGAGTACAGTAGCAAGAAAAAGTATGTGAACCCTTTGGGATTTACTTGGATTTCTGCATAAATTGGTCATTAAATGTGTTCTGATCTTCATCTAAGTCACAACAATAGACAAACACAGTCTGCTTAAACTAATACCACACATAAAAAAATACATGTTTGCATGGTTTTATTGAACACAACACGTTAACATTCACAGTGAGGGGGGGGGGGGGGATGGATTTGTGAACTTTGGATATAAAAACTGATTGACCCTCTTTGGGCAGCAAAAACCTCAACCGAAGGTTTCCTCCAAAATTCAGTTTTTTTTTTCTATTTTAACTTTACAGATAAAACCAACAAAATCAACAAAAAGGAATCAGTAACATACTGCAACTAAACAAGAACATGTTACTATTTGTTTTATTAACATAGGACTATGTTGTATATGAGGAAGGTACAGGGGATGGTCCTATAGAAATATAGAGGTCACTTGTTACAAAGTTTTAAAAAAATGTTGTGATAGGTCAGTACTCTATCTCAGGATTTCTAATTCTAATTTTCAAGTGCAACTAGAGCTTAACGATAAAACCATATTTTATATCGCTATATGTTTCTTAATTTTGGTCGATACAGTATAATTCTGACAGAACTAGGCAACATGTCAAAAAATATTATGTCATGATATTTAAAGGCATTTCATGACGCGCAGTATTTATTGCAATGTTTTAGACGATAACATAATTTAATTTAACGGTCCCACTTTATAATAAGTGTCCCTAAGTACTATGTAGTTCCACGGTAACAATCCATGTAACTACAGTGTAACTACTGATGAAGTACACATTGTTACAGATTAACTACAGAGGTACAGGTTATGTAATTACATATGTGTACTAGGGGAAGTGTACTTACGCATGTGTAACAACGTGTGTGTACTCAATTAGCCCTAATTACATTCTAGACAATAGCTGTTGGATAAGTTTATACTCAACTTATCACACACACTATTACATGTATGTAAGTACACACACGTTGTTACACATGTGTAAGTACACTTACTCTATCACTTGTGTAAGTCCATTCACCCTGGTACACATGTGTACTTACACAAGTCAAAATGGACCTTAATACACATGTGTAATTACATAACTCTGTAACAATGTGTAGTTCATCAGTAGTTACACTGTAGTTACATGGATTGTTACCGTGTAACTACATAGTACTTAGGGATATTATAGTGTGGGACCAATTTAACTTTAATTCTAACAATATTTTTTACAAATGGTCTTATGGGTTGAAAGACCAATTACCCAACCTAGACACTAGAGAGAGTGCCATCCATCCACCCACCCAGAGAGAGCAAGGCCAATTGTGCTCTCTCAGACTCCGGCTGCTGATGGCAAGCTACAAGCTGGCCCAATATTCAAACCAGGGATCCTCTGGTCATAGTGCAGCGCCTTAGTCTGTTGGACCATCTTGAGCCCTGGGTTAGTGTTCTTTTAGCACTGATGACATCGTCTATCTTATTAAAGCGTATTATTAATACGTGATGTGTGAAAATGTATCCTAACAAAATAAAGCTTTGTCATATTACCCATATTGCCACATTACACTGACACAAGCATCTTTTATCTTGGAATTATGGGATATGTTGGGATTGAATGTGGCAGTGTCGATGACAATGTAAATGATCCACTAGCCTGAGCTTTGCACTCCGCTCGGCGAGCAATTACTTCCTGCCACCCGGTCTCGCCCAGCTTGCCGCTGATTCCAAATGACACGAGCCCTATGATCTGGCATATGCTCCGAGGGTCAACTGCGCAGGGGATGTAAACATTAACTGAATGAGAATTAGCATGAGAGTTATGACCTTTATAAAACAAATCCTGCACAGTTTGTGTTCTGCATTTCCAACCTGTGAACCGGCGTTACGGATAACACACTGACAAACAGCTCATTTACATTTACTCTAAAGAACAAGAGACTTTCTATAACACTAAAACTATTGTTATAAGGCTTTGGCTATATTTTAATGCATGCATAAGACCTTATAAACATAATACAATTCACATATGCATGCACACATTATATCCATGTGTTTTAAGCATTATAAATTGTGATTATAATGCATCATAGGCAGATTTTTTAAGATGTAACACACCAGTACTTAGAAACTCCCAAGTTCCTGCATTATGCAATATGGATTATAACTAAAAAAGCTGGAAAAAAATGAGACCAGTTTCTCTGATTTTGCTCTTTATATATATATATGATTGAGTAAAAATAAATTTTTTGTTCCACTCTATGAACTACAGACAACATTTCTCTCAAATTCCAAATTAAAATATTGCAATTTAGAGCATTTATTTGCAGAAAATGAGAAACGTCTGAAACAACAAAAAAGTTTAGAAATTAATATTTGGTGGAATAACCCTGGTTTTTAATCACAGTTTTCATGCATCTTGGCATGTTCTCCTCCACCAGTCTTACACACTGCTTTTGGATAACTGTATGCCACTCCTGGTGCTTGAATTCAGCTTAGTTTGATGGCTTGTGATCATCCATCTTCCTCTTAATTTAATAGATTTAAGAGG
Source organism: Astyanax mexicanus (assembly GCF_023375975.1). NCBI lineage: Eukaryota > Metazoa > Chordata > Actinopteri > Characiformes > Acestrorhamphidae > Astyanax > Astyanax mexicanus. The sequence goes on from NC_064424.1 coordinate 18,050,649, forward strand.
TTTTCAATTTGGTAAAATCAAAGAAACTCAAATCAAGAAAAGAAAATGATTTTTAAGTGATCTCATTTTTTCCAGAGCTGTATATATATATATATATATATATATATATATATATATATATATATATATACACACACACACACACACATATATATATATATATATATATATATATATATATATATATATATATATATATATATATATATATATATATATATAGGCAAGGCACAAAAATGCTCATACACAAAGAAAAGAATAGGCAAGAGTAGTGCTGTGTAAAGGCTGGCAGAACCTAATAATCTAATACTCGGCAGTGAGTGATGTGAAGGGGTATGTATAGTGAGGTGAACAGGTGAAATCAAGTTATTGTGCTGGTTGTGCTTTAATTTGTGTCAAAGTTTTCCTAATAAGTAGAGAAATAGAAAAGCTGAAAAACTATCGGGAGTATTTACACTGCCTTTATTGAACGTTAAGAAGATTTCTTCCAAACATTTGGACATACAAGGTCTCAGCATTGCAGTAATGATATTAATAGAAAATTCACAATTACAATGGCGAAGATCCTGCTTTATTCCGACTGTGTTCAGCACTCCACCACTGCCTCGGTAATTGCAGTTATCAAGGGCATCTCGGAGCCACACATAAATAATCAATTATTTGAGTTAATGACCTAACAAGATCTCCATCAGAGAAGGGCAGGACCTGCTGCATCGAGACTCCGGCTCCAGTTAAAGTTATTTGCATGAGAGAGCTGATATCTTCACAAGAAAAGCCTGATTAATGCATTTTTCATCTTATTTGAAATGTAGTTGAAAAAGCCAAGCTAAGATCTTCCCTTCTCCACTTGAGTGAATGTTTTAATACCATTCAGTGGGTCTGATTAATAATGAACCGGACTTCATATGCCTTAGTGACTGTTATAAAGTTTAACACCTTAAACCGCAACCTGAAATTCAACTATAATATAAAGTTTAGATGACATGTGTCTATGTATCTGCCATGTAAAACTATATCAGGCTAATATTTGGCAATTACCAATTAGACCTTAAAAAAATTAAATGTGATTTTAACAGCACGTTAATTGTATTATGTGGCTCTTCAGTAGACGAGAGCCAATTATACCACTCTTCAGGAGACCACAGCCTATTTTACTGGCTCGTCAGTACACTACAGTGTATTTTACTGGCTCTTCAGTACACTACAGAGTATTTTACTGGCTCTTCAGTACACTACAGTGTATTTTACTGGCTCTTCAGTACACTACAGAGTATTTTGCTGGCTCTTCAGTACACTACAGTGTATTTTACTGGCTCTTCAGTACACTACAGAGTATTTTACTGGCTCTTCAGTACACTACAGTGTATTTTACTGGCTCTTCAGTACACTACAGAGTATTTTACTGGCTCTTCGGAAGACTACAGCCTATTTTACTGGCTCTTCAGTACACTACAGTGTATTTTACTGGCTCTTCAGTACACTACAGAGTATTTTACTGGCTCTTCAGTACACTACAGTGTATTTTACTGGCTCTTTAGCACACTACAGTGTATTTTGCTGGCTCTTCAGTACACTACAGAGTATTTTACTGGCTCTTCAGTACACTACAGAGTATTTTACTGGCTCTTCAGTACACTACAGTGTATTTTGCTGGCTCTTTAGCACACTACAGTGTATTTTGCTGGCTCTTTAGCACACTACAGTGTATTTTGCTGGCTCTTCAGTACACTACAGTGTATTTATCTGGCTCTTTAGTAGACTGCAGATAATTTCCCTGGTTCTTCAGTAGACTACAGATAATTTTCTTGGCTCTTCGGTAGCTTATTGGCTCTTCAGTACACTGCAGCCTATTTTATTGGCTCTTCAGTACACTGCAGCCTATTTTACTGGCTCTTCAGTACACTACAGTATATTTTACTGGCTCTTCACTACACTACAGTATATTTTACTGGCTCTTCAGTACACTACAGCCTATTTTACTGGCTCTTCAGTACACTACAGCCTATTTTACTGGCTCTTCACTACACTACAGTATATTTTACTGGCTCTTCAGTACACTACAGTATATTTTACTGGCTCTTCGGAAGACTACAGTGTATTTTACTGGCTCTTCAGTACACTACAGCCTATTTTACTGGCTCTTCAGTACACTACTGGCTCTTCGGAAGACTACAGATAATTTCCCTGGCTCTTCATTAGACTACAATAATTTCCTTGGCTCTACAGTAGGCTAGAGATCATTTACTGGCTCTTTGGTTGACTACAGGTCATTTCACTGGTACTTAAGCAGACTATAGTTAATTTTTTGGCTCTTCAGTAGACCACAGCTAATTTTCTGGCTCTTCAATAGACTACAGCTCATATTACTGGCTCTTTAGTAGACTATAGAGCAATTAATGGCTCTTCGGTAGACTACAGATCATTTTATTGACTCTTCAACTATTTACTTACTCTTCAGTAGACCTTTTTGCTTATTTTACTGACTTTTTAATTGACTACAGATCATTTTACTGGCTCTTCAGTACACTACAGCCCATTTTACTAACACTTTGGTTGACTACAGCTTATTTCACTGGTTCTTCAGTAAACTACAGCTCATTTTATTGGCTCTTTAGTAGACTACAGTCATTTCACTGGTGCTTTTGTGGACTACAGCTAATTTTGCTGGCTCTTCAGTAGACTACAACTAATTTTACTGGCTCTTCAGTACACTACAGCTCATTTTCTCGATCTTCAGATCAATTACTGGTCCTTCACTAGAACATATCTCATTTTACTGACTCTTCAGTAGACTAAAATTCATTTTACTGGTTCTTCAGTAGCCTACAGCTATTTTTGCTGGTTCTTCAGTAGACTAGAAATAATTTTACTGGCTCCTCAGTAAACTACTAATACCAATTGTTTTGGCTCTTCTGTAGACTACAGTTCATTTTACTGGCTCTTAAATATACTACAGCTCATTTACTGGTCCTTCACTAGACCACATCTGATTTTACTGGCTCTTCACTTTGGTGGAGTCTTCAATTGACTGCAGCTCATTTTACTGGTTCCTCTGTGGTGTTTCTTTTATTGGCTCTTCAGTACAGATCATTTTAATGACTTCTTTAGTACTGCCCATTGTTCTAGTTTTTGGTGCAGCACATTTTGCTGGCTTTATAGTATAACTTGCATTATTGGCTCACCAGTACATCCCATTTTACTAGGTGTTCGGAACAACTGTAATGGCTCTTCAGAATAGCAAATTTTTACTAGCTCTTCAGTAGATTACAGCTCATATTGGTGTAATAGTACAGTATTATACATTTTACTACCAATGCATTTTTTTCTGTTGTACCATGGCAGGGTCCTTTAAACATAGTACAGTAGTGTTTAGTACAGTAACGTCCAGAATATTACAACCTATTTGTAGCATTTATTATGTCCATGTATTTTATTTTTTTTAATGGGAGCCAATGGAAAGTCCTGGTGTCTTTAACACTTTGAAAACAGTGTGTTTCAGTGTTTCAAGTGTTTTTTTTTTGTTTGTTTTTTTTAACTATCAACAAAGAAATGCAAATCAAAATGATTGTCTGTGATACGGATATCAAATCAGTCTTGTCGTTGATCTGTGTCTGTCTGTAAAAATATAACAAACATATTTGAAAGCTCATACTTGTTCAGCTCATTTGCTAGATTTGCTAGCTCCCACTTTTTGTGTCTGAATAAATACATATTCTCCTGTCCTCGACACCCTACTCGTTTTTAAATTTATTTATTTATTTATTTTTCCTTTTCCGCTGTTGGAAAATGCCATATGCTTGTTATGTAACCTGCTCACAGCTGTTGATGACAAGCTGCACAACAATCTAATTGGAGAGCAGTGAAATATGAGGCACAATGCACGGCAAACTCTGTTGTAATTACAGCACACAGAGGAGAGCTTAAAGCAATTCTAATGCGCTCAATATCACTTTACAGTTATCTTTATGGATCTCTCTTTCTCCCCCGGAGAATGGCACACACAACAGGAAACCATTTAAAATGTTTTCATTACCTAGATGTTTATATCATGTGGAAACAATATTTCACAGGTGCGTGTGCAGAGCTGTGGCAGTCAAGCCACAAAACCAGGGCAAATATTTCTGTTCTTTTATATTATTTCCCTTAAAATCATATGAGTGAGGTGACTGTTCTTGCATGGAAAATGACTCAAACAAGGGCTGATTGTTAATGCTGTTCTTTGTATTTCTATTAGTTCTAAAATACAGTCTATGACAAAAAAAACAAAAAAGCATCAGAAAGAAAATGTTTAACTCTAAGCCTGAATAATGTTCAATTTACTTAAATTACTTGCGGAAACCGGTAATTTTTTATCAATATCATTGCCTCCTTTTTATGTCTTTCCTTATTTTATTATTATTATTATTATTATTATTATTATTATTATTATTATTATTATTATTATTATTATTATTATTATTATTATTGTTTTTTATAGTTTTGTATTATTGCTTTTGAACTCATTTTGATTGTCCTTATTATTATTACTATTATTGTTCATTAAATTTTAGTTCATTTATTTATTTGTATATTTATTGTTTTATGTAAAAGTTAGTTTTAGGTATTTTTAACAATTTTTGTCTTATCTTCTTTTGATCTTAATTTTTTATCAATTAAACCAAGCTTTATAATAATAATAATAATAATAATAATAATAATAATAATAATAATAATAATTATTATTATTATTATTATTATTATTATTATTATTATTATTATTATTTGTTTTTTATTCTAATTCTCTTGTTTATCTATTTTTTATTTAATTTACTGTTATTTTAAAATAATTAAATTTATTTTATTTTTATTTTTTATTGTCATTTCAATCCCTGTTTTTGTAAATGCTCAGCTACATTGAAAATTAGTTATTTCAATGGTTGCTCTCAATGTATTTCCGACTCAAAATAAAGCTTGATTGATTGATTGATTGATTGATTGATTGATTGATTGATTGATTGATTGATTGATTGATTGATTGATTGATAATAATTCTACATTGAATGTTTTGGTCAGGTGAACAAAATATGATAAGATATGATATGATAAGATATGTATTTAGTCATCTCTTACATATTTGAAATACTCATAGAATTAGACAGAAATTAGAGACACTATAAAGAAAACTATAAAACATACAGCCAACAAAGCTCAGAAAAGGATGCTTGCTCTTACAGCCTACAACACTGAGGCAACGGGCAGCCAATTTACAGAAGAAACAAAAATGCTTCTAAACTTTCAATGGAAGTCAATGTGAAAAGAGTTTATTTCAGGGAATTTTTTTAAAAATTGGTCCATTCATTAATACATTTTGGCACAGTGTAAAGGACAATTTGCCTGTTCAAATTATGTAGTAAAGTAAAAATGGACAAAAATGGAGACACTTTTTTTTTTTACTGGGCAGAGATGATATTATCTACAAGTTTACCTAAAGTACCGAGGGGGGAATGACTGCACACTGATGGTGAGTGTCAGAAACTAGGGGACACACTCAATATGGAAGAATCTACTTATGGAAACAGACAAAAAACAATTATTTTAAGTTATTTCAACACAAAAATTCACCTAATTTAAAATAGTTGGGTATTGTATTGGAAATATCCATTTTTTTAAATTTTTCTAAACTTTTTTTCAGTGTGTTCATAAAAGGCAATGGTGGCTGGCTGATTTATATCCTAGATAGCAATGAATTCATTGAAATGTCCATCCTCCCTCCCTTAGTGGCCCTTTCAAAGTCTGTCAACTGGGCAAAATGTTTTTAAATATGAAGTTGAGGCATGTCTAGCTGTCAGCAATCTCTCACCAAGAGGTACACTACCTAAAGTATCATCTGACAGTCTTTATAGATGGTAGCTTACTGTGGAAGACCCAGTGACTGATCAGACTGAGACATACAGGTCTGGAAAAAAAATAAGAGACCACATAAAATGATGAGTTTCTTTTTGAAAACCTCTAGAATATAATCAAGAGGAAGATGGATGATCACATGGCATGTTCCTTTTACTCAAACATTTACCTACAAATAGCAAAATCAGAGAAACTGATTCAGAATCTGAAGTGGTCTCTTATTTTTTTCCAGAGCTGTAACTGTCATCTCTATAAGACTCTATAAACATTCTCATAACACATTATAATGCATTCATAAGGCATTATACACATGGCTATACATATTCATAAAAAAGGATATAATTCATCATAGCCATGTTTATTATGCATCATGAACTGTGATTATAATGCATTAATTGCTGTGTTTATAACATGTTATACGTCAATATCAAGAAACTCAGTCCCTGCTACTTATAAACACACCCTCAATAATCCTATAAATATATTTTCAACCACTGAAAAATTATTCTTGTCTTGAACATAATATTAATTATAGTCAATTATAATGTATTATAACAGGTCTTTGTGTGCTCTGAGTAAAGTGCCAGACTTTCATTGTGGGACTACATTATTAACGACATATATATATATATATATATATATATATATATATATATATATATATATATATATATATATATATATATATATATATATACACACTATTTTAACATATATATTATAAGCACAGCTTATAATGTACTATGATCACAAGTCATAATGCTTTATAAACATGGCTATAATGGGTTATGCATTTTTATAAATATTAATAGCCATGTTTATAATGCCTTATGATTGCATTATAATATGTTATGAATGTGGTTATAGAGTCTAATAGAGATGACATTCCTAGAAAGTGTTACCGTTTATTTTGTATTTGCATTTGTATTTGGATGTAAAAAAAAAAAGAAGTGGGCATTTTTCAATATCTTGCTCATGACTTTGACATTGTTGAGGTAGAGAAATAGAAATGTATGTGAATTCAAAAAAATAACTGATCAACTGAACTGAACTGAAACTAAACCCTTTTGTTATTTATGAAAATCTGTCCTGAAACCTCCATAAACCTGCTCTGATCTTGGCCTGACCTGGCCAAAGCTGACCGGAACCTCGTCTGAGTCTGACCTGAAGTCAGCCCAAAGCTGTCTAAAAGCCTAGAAGTGTATCAGCACTCTAAGACTCTCTAGGTAATATCCCAGTGCTCTATGTTTATCTCTCTCTATCTATATCTACCTGCATTTCGATTGGGAAAAAAGAAAACACCCCTACACTTTACTGCTGAACTTAGCCTCGGGGGATCTCTTCTGCCATCTTGAAGGGCATTCAATTTCAAAACAGTCAAAGAAGTTTCTATTGATAGCCTCTAGAACTCCAGGTTTGATTTGAGAGAGTGAGTTTCATTTTTTTTTACCTCAGTACTAAAGCCAAAGACTTGAAATGTTCCCACAGCTAACTGCACAAAAATATATACAAGAACTGTGAGAAAAAAAATACATATTTAACAGAATTTTACCTGTTCAGTGAGTCTACTTCTTACTGATTCCATTATTTTCAGTAGACACTTGCCTCTACTACTTGGTCCTACCCCTCCTAGGGGTCATTCTGGGGTATTCTGATACATTCTGATACATTTTGTCACGAAACAGGGGTAGCCTGAAGTGGCCCTCCAATGGAGAGTTTTGAGAAATCAGCAGCAAGATGGTAATAATAATACAATAACCATTGTATTATCTCAGTCATAGTTTAAGTAGTTTAAATATAGCATGGCGCTTTTCTTCCACCTCATTAGTAACATTGGAAGCTACCTTCAGTTCTCTGTCAGAGAGAAATCAGGGGTGGGGGAGTTTAGGGTTAGGCCACAAAAGAATCCTAAAAGTAAAGAAACCAAAATTTTAAAAATGGTCCTGAATTCCTACCAGCAAAACAGAAGAAAAGTCAGCAAACAAAATTATACTGAACTCCTACTTTTTTTCCCTTAAAATGTATATTAAAAATGTAACAAAACTTTTATGCAAACAGTTTGAACTGAATAGGATGTTTTTTCCAGGTCACTAAAAGGGGAGGAGCCATAAGCATCAGGTATTCAGGGACTCAGATCTGAAGGAAAGGGCTATGGATACAATTGGAAAATGTGAATGGCTCATGAATTCCATTTATTTTGTAGATATTTGCAGGAAGATTTGTCCGCATTTCAATTTTCCTGACTTTTTCCTGAACATTTAAAGAGGAAAAAAAATAAAACTTCTAATTTTTAAGATTGCAGAAACAGAGCAAAAGTTTTCAGTCTAGGTTTCTTGTTTACAACAAAACTGCAAGCAAAGGCACTGGTGGCTGGCTGATGGACCACATGGATAGTGAGGAATTCATTGAATTGACCATCCTGCTTTTTGTAATCCAATGATGTGCCCCCTCTTAAAGTCTGACAACTGGGCAAACTGTCTTGGAGTGTGTCCAAGAGGCATGTCTAGCAATTAGAAATCTCTCACCAGGAGGTACACTACCCAAAAATGGTTACTTATCTAATCAGTGTTTAATCTCACCACACCAACAAATCATTTACATGCTAGAAGTGGGTATATTTCCAAATTTCGCAACAGTGAGAAATTCCCTGCTTTTCGTGAACATTTAAAGAACAAAAGTTTGACTTCTAAATTGCTAAGAATGCACCAAAAAAGCAAATGTTTTCAGTCCATATTTTCAGTCCAGGTATCTCATTCAAAACAACAACACTGCAAACAGAGAGATGTTGGCTGGCTGATGGACCACAAAGATAGTTGGGAATTCATTGAATTGGCCATCCTGCTTTTCCTAGTCCATTGATGCGCCCCCTTTTAAAGTCTGTCAACTGGGCAAACTTTCTTGGGCCCAATCCTATTTCACCCCTTGGCCCTACAACTTACCCCTACCCCTTCATTTCCAGTGTAACCCTTCCCTTTGAAACAGAGTTACAAGGGAAAGGGGTGAAATCCTCCACCCTAAGAATTGGGACAACCCTTCAAGCACCCAATACCCTGCTAGCTGCTGGTTAAATAGTTAACTTTAGGGCTTTATGGTATGTCTTTAGAAATGGGGAAGATGGAGCAGAAATGAGTTATTATTGTATATTCCCTAACTCCTGGCTCCTCTGATGGGGACCTGAAATAAGCTTTTATTTCATTGGTGCACCATTTAAGGTGGAATGGGAAAGTTAGCTAGACAGCTTGCTACTGAGACAAGCTTCTAGCAAAGCTTGTTATGAAGAATTTGTCAATAACACATTGATACTACACATTAAACTATGGTAATCTAGTGATTATCGTCACTTTTAACAAGGAAAAGTTACATTTGTGGTTTCTTTGGTTGCTTCTTCCGCCATCTTACCAGTGATTCTCATTAAACCACTTGGTTTAAAGGACTAACAAGACCTATACCTTCCCCTAACCTACCCCTCCAGCCTAACAAGAATCGGGACACCACTACCCCTTGGCGTGCATGTGCAAAACAGGGGGGTAGTGGTAAGTGGTAGGGCCAAGGGGTGAAATGGGATTGGGCCTTGGTGTGTTATAGAGGCAAGTCTATCAGTCAGCAGTCTCTCACCAGGAGGTACACTACCCAATAGTTTAGATGCTAAAAGTGGGGATAGTCCCAATTCACAACCATGAATAATTCCCTGACTTTCGTGAACATTTAACGAAGAAAGAATGTTGGACTTCCAATTTTTGTTTGCACTGAACACAAACAACTACAAACATCTTTGGAAAGACAAGAACACATCTACAGATGTAACCCATCATGTGTGCTTCTGAGAATAACGCAGAATTTGTATTCCGGACCAGCTCTAATCTGAAGCTATTTAAACAGTGCAGTGAGGGAAGTCTTCAGACAGGTCCCGGGTGCCAATCAAAGCAGAGGCACCACATTGCTGTCTGAGAACTGCCAGCCTTTCTGTCAGACAAGCAATTAACTGCGGGGAGGAATATCTCTGTCTGTTCTTCAGTGCGAGTTGGGAGACATTAAGAAACAATAGTTTCTGAACACCTTGCATTTGTTCCACCAATCAATCAATACCCCCCCCCGCCTCACCCGGCCGCGTGTGGCCTCATGGAAACGTGAATATTTATGGGGAGCAGTGTCCGCACCGCGCGTGAGCTCGTGGGAGGTAAACATGAGCAGATTGCGGTGACCCTGGACAACTTCAGGGTGAAAAGGCTGCGCTAAAGGCTAGCTGACCTTGTCTGTGGTGTGGATTACTAATGACCCACATCCCTGTTTTCTGCTGGTATAGAGGAATTAGTCACAAAGTGCGGCTGAAAATACAGATTAGCTGCAACGTGGGCGGAGTTGTAAACAGCACATTAGAATTCTACCTTACTTTAGTTTACAGACGCTATTAGAGGATGCCAAATATGTTTAGAAGGATTTAAACTGTTCATTACAAACTCTGCATCCAGGGATTTTATTATATACTTATATATTTTACATACAGCTCTGGAAAAAGTAAGTTTTTTGATTTTACCCAATTGAAAACCTCTGGAATATAATCAAAAGGAAGATGGATGATCACAAGCCAACAAACCAAGCTGAACTGCTTGAATTTTTGCACCACGAGTAAAGGCATAAAGTTATCCAAAAGCAGTGTGTAAGACTGGTGGAGGAGAACATGTCAAGATGCATGAAAACTGTGATTAAAAACACAATATTCCACGAAATATTGATTTTTGAACTCTTAAAACTTTATAAATATGAACTTGTTTTCTGTGCATTATTTGAGGTCTGAAAGCTCTGCATCGTTTTCATTATTTCAGCCATTTCTCATTTTTTGACAATATTTTTATTTGGAATTTGGGAGAAATGTTTGTGAAATGTCTGTAGTTTATAGAATAAAACAACAATGTTCATTTAACTGAAACATATAACTATAAATAGCAAAATCAGAGAAACTGATTCAGAAATTGAAGTGGTCTCTTAATTTTTTTTGGCGTGTTACATTAGGACTGGAATAAAAAAAAAAAAGACGTCCAATGTGGGCTAAATTTAGACCAAATCATGTTTGGGCTAAATAAAAGCATTAAAGGTCCAAACAGGTTTATTATTCCAAAAGCAACGTCTAAATGATGTTTGGTACTTGGTGAGTTATGTTAGGACGAAATAGGGTCCAAAAAGACGTCCAACATGGGCAAAATTTAGACCGAATCAGATGGGCTAAACACTGGCTAAATTTCGAAGAGAAAGTTTGGGCTAAATAAAAGCTTTAAAGGTCCAAACAGGCTTGTTTTCATACCATGGTGAGTTGTGTTTTCCAGCGCTGTATATATTGTGTTCAATCATATATTTTTTGAATAATTTCTTTTCCCGTTTTCTCACAATTTCCCCCACCTATTTAGCTCCAGCAGCTGCTGGCAAGCTGCATGACTGGGATTCGAACTCCATTGTTCCAGTGTTCAATCATTAACTCGATTAGTACCGCTTGGGTTGCATTAGTGCAGAGAATATATATATTATATACTACATTAACATATAGCAGCATTTCTTGTGACATGAACATATATTTTTAAAGCTTACTGGTGCCATTATGTTATGGAATTATGTTTAGAAGTCTTGATGATGGTATATTGGTGGTACTATGTCAGCTAATATATGCAATATATACTTTTATAGCCTCCATACAAATGAAATATGATAGCTGTTGGTCTGTTCAGCTCTCAGTAGGAGATGTTTAAAGAGCTCTCTCTTTTTTAGCTCCAGCTAAAATATATATTTCTCATATTTGGCTGCTTTGGTACCAGTGGAACTTTGTGCCTCAGTGGATTTTTTCCTGGGGAATTATTATTGTGCCCTCACTCTGGAAATGAGATAAACCGGGTAGACAGGACAACACGGGCAGCACGGTGACATTTATAAATGTGCGGCGTTCATGCTATCTTTGAGGCCCGAATTAATTCTCACTTCACTTTTTAATCAAAAATGTATTCAGCGCTAAGATGAGGAGCTTCTGCGGCCGGCTCGGCCGCGCGGCTCCTGGTAGATTGGAGATCAGAAAAGTTGGGAAAATGTTGACGGAGAGCAGAGAGGGGCCTGCATGCCAATAAGTTCTCTTTTATTTGCGATGTTATGGATTTCTGGCTCTGGCCGTCTCCCTCACAAAACACTGGATGGAATTTTTTTTTTTTTCCGCCCTGTGAGGTGTTCCTGGCCCGGCATCTGAGGCATACTAATGAACACGTCTCTGAAGTACAGAAGCGTCGGAGCTGTTGTCATCATCATTTATAGCTGGAAAGCGTAGCCTGAAAGCACGTCTAATAAATACGCTACTCAGGGTGAAGTGCGGCTCGGTGTTGCTGATTCGGCTTCTGCCTGGCTTCATGTAACGTGAACGCACAGCAGCATCCGCCAGAAATACTTATAAATAGTGGAGTCTGTTTTCCCTGTCTTTTCTGTAAGTTATCATCAGTTATCATTCCATGACTTTTTATTAACATGTATTTTTGAGCCAAATAAAGACAGCAAAGGAACAATCAGATTTAGCCCCCGTCTCCACCCACACACCATCCCACAAAAAAAAAAAAAAAAAAAAAAAAAAAAACGGTGTCTGGAGCTTGATGTGTTATGTTACTACAGGGGTCCAAAAAATATGTCCAACATGGGCTTAAATTTAAACCAAATCAGTTGGACTAAACATTTTCAGGCTAAATAAAAGCATTAATGGTCCAAACAGGTTTATTCCGAAAACAACATCTAAATGATGTTTGTTAGAACAAAATGTGGTCCAAAAAAGACGTCCAACATGGGCTAAATTTAAATCAAATCAGATGGACTAAACACAGCCTAATTTTCAAAGAGTATGTTTGGGTTTATTCAAAAAACAATGTCTAAGTTATGTTTGGTACTGGTGTTAAGGACTATTTTTGGGGATAATGACTAGAGGCCAGGTTTATTCCAAATCAGATGGAGTAAACATAGCCAAATTTTCGAAGAGTATGTTTGGGTTTATTTCAAAAACAATGTCTAAATGATGTTTGGTACTTGGTGTTTTATATTAGGACTGGGGTCCAAAAAAGAGGCCCAATATGGGCTGATTTTAGACCAAATCAGTTGGACTAAACATTTTTTTACAAATTTTCAAAGAATATGTTCAGGTTAAATAAAAGCATTAATGGTCCAAACAGGTTTATTCCAAAAAACAACATCTTAATGATGTCTGGTACTTGGTGTGTTATGTTGACATGTAAGATGTCCAACACAGGCTACATTTAAACCAAATCAGATGAACTAAACATTTTGCTAACTTTCAAAGAGTATGTTTGGGCTAAATACAAGCTTTAATGGTCCAAACAGGTTTATTTGTTATTTATTATATATGAAAAACAACGTCCAAAAGATGTTTGGTGCTTGGTGTGTTATGTTAGAGCTGGGGTCCAAAAAGAGGTCTAACCTGGGCTAAATTTAGACCAAATCAGATGAAGTAATCTCAGTCTAATTTTTGAATAGTTTAGGTTTATTCCAAAAATAATGTCTAAATGATGTTTGGTGCTTGGTGTTTTATATTAGGACTGGTGTCCAAAAAAGACGCCCAATATGGGCTAATTTTAGACCAAATCAGTTTGACTTAACATTTTCGTTAATTTTCAAAGAGTATGTTTGGGCTAAATAAAAGCGTTAATGGTTCAAACAGGTTTATTCCAAAAACAACGTCTAAAGGATGTCTGTTAAGGACTATTTTTGGGGCTAATTACTAGAGGCCTTATACATTTTGAAAAACAATGTCCAAATGATGTCTGTTGCTAGGTGTGTTTTGTTAAGACTGGAGTCCAAAAAAGATGTCTAACATGGGCTAAATTTAGACCACATCAGATGCACTAAACACCTAATTCTCAAAGATTATGTTTGGGCTGAATAAAAACATTAATTGTCTGAACAGGTTTATTCCAAAAACAACGTCTTAATGATGTTTGGTACTTGGTGGGTTATGTTAGGACAAAATGTGGTCCAAAAATGATGTCCATTCTGGTTCACATTTGGATCAAAACAGACACACTAAACACAGATCAAGTTTCAAGGACTATTTTGGGGGTAATTTCTAGAGGCCTTGACAGACCTGAAACATGTCTGGTGCTTGGTGTGTTGGACTAGGGTAAAAAAAAAAGACGTCTAGCATGGGCAAGTTTAGACCAAATCAGATGGACTAAACAACACTAATGATTTTCAATGTTTCAATTTTTATTTGGGCTAAAAAAAAAAAGCATTAAAGGTACAAACAGATGGATTCCAAAAATAACATCTAAAGGATGTTACTTTGTGGTACTTGGTGGGATATAGTAGGACAAAATGTGGTTCAAAGATGCCTTCCATCCTGGGCTAAATTTGGATTTAAACAGACAAAGTAAACACAGAGCAAGTTTCAAGGACTATTTTTGGGATAATTACTAAAGGCCCTGACAGACATTTAACTGAACAAATTATCTGTTGATCAGGTCTAGGTTCAGCAACAGTATGTGTTGAAAGAATGAGGTCAGCTGACTAGCTGAATATACTGAATATAGACCAGCTTATTCCATCAATAGATTTTTTTTTCCCTGATGGCACGGGCATATTCCAAGATGACAATTCCAGGATTCATGGGGCTGGAATTATGAAAGAGTGGTTCAGGGAGCATGAGATCATCATTTTTACACATGGATTGAGAGAGTTCACCACAGAATCCAGATCTTAACCTCATTGAGAATCTTTGGGATGTGCTGGAGAAGACTTTGAGCAGTGGTCAGACTCTACCATCATCAATGCTGCTGCAAGATCTAAAAAAAAAATAACGCAACACTGGATTGAAATAAATCTGGTGACATTGCAGAAGCTTATTAAAACAATACCACTCCCCGATTAATTTACATACTGCTACCCTTTGACTTACTTACTATAGCATGTCAGCGTAAGAGCAGAAAAATAATAAAAAAAGTTCTGTGTAGTTGCTTTAAAAAACTAGAAGCAAAACTTAGTAAAACTGAAGCACTGTTACTGAAGGCAACAGTAAAAATCAAACGCTTGTAAAATGCTTGAGACCTCTGGTACATCTTGTTCAAAAGAAGCCAATAACCATTTGGTGAACAGTGTGTTCAAAGGTGCTAAAGAATGTATGAAGAATGAAAAAACATCTGTGTATAAAACTGCTTCAAATAAACAATCAATAAAATATTTTAATCCCAAAATAAAAATTCAGGTTGCATACAGTGTTCACTGTGCCAGAAAAAAATACTGCCTGCCAGAGTTTACAAAACACAAAGCACCGTGCAATCAAATCGCTTTTCACTCATTCAAAATAAATCTTAATTTATTTCTGTTGGACAGATTACATTTCTGATATGTAATGTTAATTTTTTGTCTTGTTCATTATATTATTAGCAGGCCTGCTGACTCCCTGCCTCTCATTTTGTTTTCAGTGTCAGTCCAGTTTCCTGCTCATCTTTATTCACGGTCAATTTGTAATCTATTAAACTCTCTCTCTTTCTTTCTTTCTTTCTCTCTATTTTTTTCCTTAAACCAATGAGTTGTTACCTAAAAATTTGTGTTTTTCAGTTTATATTACTTTTCAGTTTTAGTTATTTGTGTTTTTCCACTGGAACAAAAAAAAAATGCTAATGTTTTACTACTTTCTTTTGGTTGTATCATTTATCATTTTAGATTACTATATATACAGTATGGGTACTGATATAATTTTTGGTTATTAACTGGATCTAAAGTGCTTAAAGCAGCTGGGCATTTTTTACTTCTTGTGGAAGAAGGAATAAGAAGGACACACTTTACACATGCATTTCTGGACAAGCTGAGAGATACAGAACTGTCACTGAAACAGATAGAATCATGTGGACTGATGTGGTAAAGTAGTATTACAGGAATTTGCACAAATATAAAAAAATATAAAGCTCTAATCGGTCTAAAGTTGTCAGTAAACATCTTGTTTATACAGAGACAACATTTTACATACAGTTCAGTAACTGCATAGAAAATTAACAAACACATATTGTCAAGTGCTTTTGGGGTTGAAAGCAGTGTGTAAATCAAGTAGCTACTCCCATTTTAGTAATTTATGCCGTGATTTTCTGTTCTGTGCTAGTTTGTCATGCATTTTCTAGACATCCTGTAGTAAAATCACACTACCCTCCACACTCTAACATTTAACACTGATTTTTCTTTATTAGAATTTGGGAAATTGATTGATCTGATTGCTGTTATGTAAGCAAGTTGTGTGTCACGCTGGCCTGATACACAACAGACATTTGTGGATGCCAAACACACAGTTTATTTATAAAGTGATTAGACTTTAGACAGAGGTGGTCGGGGACAGGCAAGGTCAGAACCAAAATGGCAGCGATAGATAACAATATGCCAGAGAGGGAGCGAGCAAAAAGGCTCATACACAGAATTGCAAAACAGGTCAAATTGGCTAGGCAAAAGAGTAGTCAAAAATACAAAATAGGATTGGTAACAAATACACGAAGGAAACACGAGGTAGAAGAGCTAGATTCTAGATTCAATACCAGGCAACTAGAAAGAAAATCAGGGGGGTATATATAATAACTGTGTAAAAAAAAAGGTGTGTGTAATTAGAAGCTTGGCGAGTTAGAACTTTTCAAGAGATCATTTTTTGAATTTCTTGTGCTCTTAATGTGTGTTTGAGAGCATCAGTTGGGAAGTTGGGAAGAGGAAGTGTTACAGGTATGCAGTGAATAGACCTATTTGAGTAACGTTCTAGTCCATATATGGCAAGAATTACTTGAAAGAATGACTTTCAGAAATGAAGGTAAGTCAATCTGAAACATTTCAAGAACTCAAGCGCAGTCGCAGAGACCATTAAAAGCATTATGATGAAACTGGCACTCATCAGTGTTTATTAGACTATTATAAGATACATATAGTTATTTGAGGAAGTGGTGATGCTACCGTTCAGAGTGTAGTTAAAACTAATCCCTTTCTAAGTAAGGCTTCGGTGTTTGAGACACAGCACAAGAAAGTGACATTAAAAGACACAAGGGTCTACCCTTTATAATAACTTTCATTAATGTACAGGGGTTGGACAATGAAACTGAAACACCTGTCATTTTACTGTGGGAGGTTTCATAGCTAAATTGGAGCAGCCTGGTGTTCAATCTTCATTAATTGCACATTGCAGCAGTAAGAGCAGAGTGTAAAGGTTCAATTAGCAGGGTAAAAGCACAGTTCTGCTCGAAATATTGCAATGCACTCAACATTATGGGGGACATACCAGAATTCAAAATAGGACAAATTGTTGGTGCACGTCTTGCTGGCGCATCTTTGACCAAGACAGCAAGTCTTTGTGATGTATCAAGAGCCACGGTATCCAGGGTAATGTCAGAATACCACCAAGAAGGATGAACCACATCCAACAGGATTAACTGTGGACGCAAGAGGAAGAGAGCTGTCTGAAAGGGATGTTCGGGTGCTAACCCGGATTGTATCCAAAAAACATAAAACCACGGCTGCCCAAATCACGGCAGAATTCAGTGTGCACCTCAACTCTCCTGTTTCCACCAGAACTGTCCGTCGAGACAATAAATTATAAATTATTGTGATCTAAAATCAGGTGTTTCAGTTTCATTGTCCAACCCCTGTACTTTTAACTAATGATACGTAGATGTGAACGAAGCATTAAATTATTAATTTGAACATTAATAAAAAATCTAAGAAGAAATTTAAGCCTGACAAATCAATTGCAGTTAATGTTGCCAATGTGTTTATCAGTATTCACAAATATGATAGCAACTTTTTAGTTCTTTGAAATGTGAAAAAACAATAGTTATTAATCATTAGTCAATGATTATATTTTAATGAAAGTTATTATAAAGGGTTACCGACACAAGTTTTTTTTTTTGCATTGCAGCGACAAAATCATGCATGATCTTTGACTTATGGCTCACAGTGCTGCATTTATGTTTGAGCATCCCTGAACAATGCAGATTAGAGCCAGAGCCTCCCTCTCCTCTGCTGGCAGAAGCAAGCTAGAGTTTTCATCCTGCATCGCCCAAATGCCAACTAATGGATTAACATCTTCGGCGGCTTGCTGGAGAGAAGCCCTTTGAAGGTGAATTTGCTAACCTCCTTCCTCTTGCAGGAGATGCACGCCTGCTGTCTCCAATTAACCGTTTGCACCAGTGCTCACAGCGGGAGTCAGAGAAACGACTTTGTGCTCGCTGCTCCTCAATGAACTTTCCTCCGACTCACACCGGCTCTGTTTGCAAAGCCTGAGATTTGCAGCATGGAGGCTGACATATGAATCCAGGCATGTTTTTTTTTTTTTTTTTTTCATTGAGTCCCAACTGCTCATGGATTTATGATCCATGATCCATGCTCTGTGGCTTGGCAAGTGTGCATGAGGGAAAAAAAAAAACGCAAAAAAAAAAACAACCAGCATACTGATAGCAACCCCAGGCTGTGAGTAGTGTAAAGATTTTATAGGCCATTTAAACAGTTTATTAATTTGGATCGGTTTCGGGAAGGCTGCCTGTATTCTTATCGGGAATATACGTAATAGACCCTTTTGAAATTGCTATGGATTTTAGTAAGCCCATCAACCTTGATTGATTCAAGTGATGACCTGTGAGAAGCGAGATCGATACGTGCCTCAGAGGTGTTTCTGAGAGTTTTTTTTCTGACCGCCCAATCAGAATGGGTTTCTAATGTTGACTCTGCACTAATCTCCAGCGCCGCACACGCCGGGGCGAGGCAGCCAATCGCGAGCCGCGACTCCGCGCGCGGAAATGTGCAATTTTCTGCGAGCGGAGAGCATGCTAATCTTGTGCGTTTAAAACCTTGTTTCAATTTAGTGAGCACAGAGGAAGCAGAGGTTGGAAAAGCTCAGCAGGAGGCAGAAGACATTACCTTACAAAGCTGAAGGCGTCTAGAAGACGAATCGCGAGTCGCGTCACGTCGCCGCTCCCTCCTGCTTTGAACCACAGTACAGTAGTATCTATAACAATCCCTCAGCTTCTGTAATAATGCAGAGTCTTAATAATTTAGCTGCTGTTTGAATTCTCAGGCCTGGCAGACGGCGGGATTCGCCCGAGTGTTGTGACATTGACCTGACCATTAAACATTTGGGGACAAATGTACTGTTACCTTACCTAGAGGCATAGTTGAGTATTAAGGTTTTTTTTTTTATGTTTATAGGGATTTTTTAAAAATTATTTTCTAAAATTCAAAAAAAGAACATACAGTATTTTATGGACTATAAGATGCACCGTATTATAAGGTGTACTATTAATGAGCGTCTATTTTTTTAATCCATTTTCATACATAATTATAGGGCACATTTTAACAATTTTACCATTTTAAATTTTACAATAGTAAGGAACAAGGGTGTCACCATGATGTTAATCTACAAATATTTTTCTCCAGAAAACTGTTTATTTGGGTGAATAAAGTGCTTCTGTTTATTTACAGCAAGCTTAGATTTCCAATGTTTTCAACTGCACCAGCGCTAGCCGTGGTTAGCAGCAGCACTAGCTAAAGTTAGCAGGGCTTAGTGCTAGCCACGGTTAGCAGCATTACATTACATTACATTACATTTGGAAGACGCTTTTGTCCAAAGCGACTTACAATAGTCAAGTACAAAAATAATAGAAGTTTAAAGGTAAAAACATCTTTAGATAGGGCTTAAAGGAGGTCAAAGGGAAATAATGGGATAGAGGAGTGAAGGAGGGGAAGAAGGAAATGAGGTTAGAAGTAGTAAGTGTGTTAGAGGTGTTAGGAGAGTAAGTGCTCTTTGAAGAGCTCTGTCTTCAGGAGTTTATTAAAGATAGCGAGAGATTCTCCTGATCTGGTAGTGGAAGGTAGTTTGTTCCACCATTGGGGAACTCTGTATGAGAACAGTCTGGATTGCTTTGTGTGAATGTTTGTTTGGTAAAGCGAGGCGACGTTCACTGGAGGAGAGCAGCGGCCGGGAGGTAACGTAAGCCTTCAGGAGTGATCAGTGCAGGTAGGAAGGAGCTGTTCTGTCATCACCTTGTAGGTGATTGTAAGAGCTTTGAATTTGATGTGAGCATCAACTGGTAGCCAATGGAGCTCAATGAGCAGCGGGGTGACATGTGCCCGTTTTGTGCTAGCCACATTTAGCAGTGTTTAAAACAAGCTACATGGGACAAACTGCTATCTGAATGCGCACTGGTTCCTCTGTCCAATGCTGTTGGGCAGCATTTGCTAGTGCTAAGTACTGCTAACTGCAGCTAGCACTGCTGCCAACTGTGGCTAGCACTGCTGCTAACTGCAGCTAGCACTGCTGCTAACCATGTTAAAATATTGGCAATCTAAGCTTACTGTAAATAAATGGAAGTGCTTTACTCACCCAAATAAACAGTTTTCAGGAGAGAAATCTGTGTAGATTTACATCCAGCACTCGTTTGACTTTGAAAAAAAAAAAAGATTTTTTTTAACAATTACAGTTTTGTTTTGTTTACTTAGCATGTATAAAAATAGACCAGAAATTCAGACATTCATTGCTAGTATGCTTTATATATGCTGTGCCTTATGTTCTGTAATATACAGTAGTTCAATAATAAACGTTCCTAAAAAAAAGACTGACATCATTTCAACATTTTTCTGCTTCATATTTAATGACTTTTCTTATTTTTACTGAGGACATCCAAGTAACAAATATACATGTTGGATACCACAAGTGTGTTGATGTGTATTATGTGCAATTCTATAATCCTGAAAAAAAAAAATCTCTTTATGCCCTTAACTAACAACACCATATTATTACTGTGAGAATTACTGAGAGTTCAACAAACATAAACATATGTCAATACATGACATAAACATGCTAAAATGTTAAAATTATAATCCTATTATATTTGTACAACTGGGGATAATAGGAGGTTTAAGTTTCAATGACTTTGATGATGTTTTATTATGTGTTATTTACCTTTATAAAAACTTCATTTTAGTATCAAAGCTGTATTATATGTATGAGACATTATAACTGTGGCACTATAGCTTACTTGTGTTATAGCGCATTATAACATTATTATGTACAATGTTCTGATAAACAGAAGTGATAAGGCAGTATACTTATACTAAACATTTGAATATCAGTGAAAAACACACTGCAGCTTTCTCAAATACAGTAAATAAATAATGAATAACATTTGATTAGTGCAGTTTGCAGTTTGCAGCTCTTGACACTTTAACTTTACATTTACTCAGAGGAGCTCCCCAAATGTTGCCAGATTTTGGGGGAAAAAAAGCAAAATCTGGATTAACTGTGGTGCTAATCAGTCACAGCTCCCAAATCCCGGCGACATAATGACAATTTACCCCAAACGACGTGCAAAGTCACCTTCCATCATT
Organism: Astyanax mexicanus; assembly: GCF_023375975.1. Taxonomy (NCBI): domain Eukaryota; kingdom Metazoa; phylum Chordata; class Actinopteri; order Characiformes; family Acestrorhamphidae; genus Astyanax; species Astyanax mexicanus. Next base: position 18,071,904 of record NC_064424.1, read on the forward strand.
ATTTGTAGCTAAACCATGCTGGGCACTAATGCCAGACTACAACCCCAACAGGGCCGTCATCCAAAGCTCCTCAAACTGGCCCTGGCCCGCGCCGCTGGAGGGGCAGGGGGCTAATGTGGCGGCACTTTTGGCCTGGAGTATTTTGGCTGACCCCTGTGATGGTCAGTGTCTGCGAGCTGAGGGGCAGGAAAGAGAGAGAGAGAGAGAGAGAGAGAGAGAGAGAGAGAGAGAGAGAGAAATAGACCCCTGGCACTTTATTAATCAACAATGGCATCCATTTCAGCAGACGCCACCTGGTCCACTCTGTCAGTGTCAGGCACTATTTAAGAAGATCGCCCGGAGCCAGGGGGCCTGTGTTTAGCTCCTGGCCAGTAGAACACTTCCTTCAGGGGCCATCCCACGTTTTCACGATGGAAAGCTCTTCTGAAAAACATCTGGAATATAATCAAGAGGAAGATGGAGGATCACAAGCCATCAAACCAAACTGAACTGCTTGAATTTTTGCACCAGGAGTGAAAGCAAAAAGTTATCCAAAAGTAGTGTGTAAGACTGGTGGAGGAGATCATGTCAAGATGCATGAAAACTGTGACTAAAAACCAGAGATATTCCACCAAATATTGATTTCTGAGCTGCTGTTAAGATATCAAGATTAACGCTGTTAAGATATCAACGTGCCAAAGTCAGAGCACGCCTGCCTATTAAAGGGAATGATTTCATGTTACGCCCCAAACACACTCACTCATGATTAATTAAAATAATTAGTTTATGGTTTTGCGCGATTTGAGGCACACAAGGTGTATTTTTTGCGCCCTAACGATACCAAAGACACACGGACATGCCCTAAATCTAACTGACCACTGAGCTATAGATACCTAAAATAGGTCTACTATTTCAAAATGACTGTGTTTGTCCATATACAGCTCTGTAAATAAATAAGAGACCACTTAAAATCGATGAGTTTCTTTGATTTTATCTCTGGAATTGAATTGAAAACCTCTGGAATATAATCTAGAGGAAGATGGATGATCACAAGCCATCAAACCAAGCTAAACTGTTTGGATTATTTTTGCACCAGGAATGGCATAAAGTTACCCAAAAGCAGTGTGTAAGACTGGTTGAGGAGAACATGCCAAGATGCATGAAAACTGTGATTAAAAACCAGAGTTATTCCACCAAATATTGATTTCTGAACTGCAGAACACTTCCTTCAGGGGTCATCCCACATTTTCACGATGGAAAGCTCTTCTAAAACTGTTTGCAAGCCGAGAGTTTTCCACTTCTACTTCTGCTTGTTGGTATTTTGGCTCTTACCTCTCCTCTCACTGAAGCTGATATTCTTCATATTTCATTTTGTCTCAGGAGTAAGTGAAGGCATAGCTTTGAAGGAGAGACCACACTGCTGGCTTGGGATCAGAGATGGAATGTTTTCAGAGCAGTGAGGACTGCTGGAGATATCCTTAACTCAAGGTGCAACGCTGGAGATATTCTTAATGCCGGTTGACTGTTTTTTTTTATTTATTTATTTTTTTATTAAAGAACCTACTGCCCTGAGGATCTCCTAGTCATGCACAAATCCGCCAGTGTTGAATCAACTCTCTCAGTGTTATTTTTAACACTCACAGAGGGGAATTAAGAGTCTGTTCAGGCTTTAAACGTGCTGAAGATTCTGCTGTGAGTGTTCAGGTGTTTTAATTACAGGAAAAAGCTATACACAGCTTTGGGAAAAAAAATAAGAGACCACTTCAGTTTCTAAATCAGTTTCTCTGATTTTGCTATTTATATGTATATGTTTGAGTAAAATAATCATTGTTGTTTTATTCTATAAACTACTGACAACATTTCTCTCAAATTCTAAATAAAAATATTGCCATTTAGAGCATTTATTCGCAGAAAATGAGAAATGGCTGAAATAACAAAACAAATAAAAAAAAGGAGCAGAGCTTTCAGATCTCAAATAATGCAAAAAAAAAAAAACAAGTTCATATTCATATTCATAAAGTTTTAAGAGTTCAGAAATCAATATTTGGTGGAATATCCCTGTTTTTAATTACATGCAGTTTTCATGCATCTTGGCATCTTGGTTCTCCTCCACCAGTCTTACACACTGCTTTTGGATAACTCTATACCACTCCTGGAGCAAAAATTCAAGCAGTTCAGCTTGGTTTGATGGCTTGTGATCATTCATCTTCCTCTTGATTATTTTCCAGAGGTTTTCAATTTGGTAAAATCAAAGAAACTCATCATTTTGTTAAGTGGTCTCAGTTTTTTGTCCAGATCTGTATTAATAACAGCTTATTGTACATTTAAAAACACTGTTAAGATATCAACGTGCCAAAGTCAGAGCTCACCTGCCTCTTAAAGGGAATGACGGCGGCACACTGATTGCTTGTATGTACAGCTCTGTAAAAAATAAGAGACAACTTAAAAAGGATGAGTTTCTTTGATTTTACCTCTGGAATTGATATGAAAACCTCTGGAATATAATAAAGAGGAAGATGGATGATCAAAAGCCATCAAACCAAGCTGAACCACTTTAATTTTTGCACCAGGATTGAAAGCATAAAGTTATCCAAAAGCAGTGTGTAAGTCTGGTGGAGGAGAACATGCCAAGATGCATGAGAACTGTGAAAACCAGGGTTATTCTACCAAATATTTATTTCTGAACTCTTAAAACTTTATGAATATGAATTAGTTTTCTTTGCATTTTTAAAGTCTGAAAGCTCCGCATCCTTTTTTGTTTGGGAGAAATGTTGTCGGTAGTTTATAAAATTAAAAAAACAATGTTCATTTTACTCAAACATAAACCTATAAATAGCAAAATCAGAGAAACTGATTCAGAAATTGATGTTGTCTCTTATTTTTTTACAGAGCTGTATTGCTGCCAAGTTTTGGAACAACCATAGAAGTTACATAATTTTTTTTGTAGATTGCTCAATTGATATTGATATAATTAGTAGTTCCACCATTTAAATTCAATTGTAGCTTAGACGATGAAACTACATGCTTCCATACGGTCACCTAAAACATGTTTGTGTGTGTGTGTTGTATCTATATGTAAGGTTTGGACTTATCTGGGGACCTTATTCTGCCCTGAGGCCGGAGAAATAAACAAGCGATAAGAAGTCCCTTATAAAATTCTGTCTCCCTCCCTCCCTCCCTCAGTACTGTGCAGTTGGGGTTCCCATCTATTCCAGGCCTACTTTCAGATGAAGCCCAACGGGGTGCCAGGTGCAGCGGAAAGAAGGAAAAAAAAAAAAGAAATACACCAGGGAGTATAATCGTTTTATCCCAGCAATTTAATTTAAGATGATAAGTTTGCTTGTACAAGTAGAGAGGAGACTCTGAGAAAAAGGTAGCGAGAGAGAGAGAGAGAGAGAGAGAGAGAAGACAAATCTTTGAAGCTGTACTTTAAAGAAAAAAGAAAAAAAAGAAGCGCACGGACAGAATTTAAAGCGACTCTGCTATTCAGAGACAAGCATGTGCACTGTGAAAACAACTTTTGACAATGTTTTGGAAAGCTGGGGCGTGAACACAGCAGCCCATTGTCTGCCGTGTCCGTGTGTATGTGGGTGTGCTCCATGTGACTGTGCTCCTCTGCTGTCGACGCCAAAATGATGAAGACAACCTTTAGAACTTTTGCCTACTGCTGCTGATGACAACAGCATGGTGACATTTAATGTTAAGGAGAGTCTATGCTGTGCTCACAATTTGAAGGAATGCCAATCTCATGTTGTTTTGCTTTTCAGAAGATGTAGCTTGATGCTTGATGTCAAAACAAATGGTAAAAAGTGAAAAGTGATGTATAGTAGTTATAGGCTGATTACTGACAAATTTGCAGTGATTACTGATTGATTTTGACAGTCACTGGCCCATTCATTTACATCAGGTACTGACTTGTTTATAGTAATTATAGACTGATTTACAGCAGTTTATAGCAGTTAGTAAATAATGTTTGCAGTTCCTATCTTATTTAAAGCAGTAGTAGACTAATTCATAGCAGATACCAACTGATTAACAGCAGTAATCGACTCACTGATAGCAGGTACTGACTGTTTTATAGGAGTCGACAAATTAATAGCGGTTACTGACTGACTTATAGCAGTAATAGACTCATCTATAAGTTACTGACTGATGTATAGCCGATACTGACTGACCTATAACAGCAATAGACCCATCTATAGCAGCTATTGACTGATTTATAGGAGTAGTAGACTACTTCATAGCAGTTACTGACTAATTTTTAGCAGTTACTGACTAATTTTTAGCAGTAGACTAATTCATAGCAGTCACTGGCTGATTTATAGCATTTATTGAGTGACTTATAGAAATAATGTACTCATATGTGGCAGTAGACTAATTCATAGCAGTAAGTGACTGATTTATAGCGGTTATTGACTAATCTAGAGCACCAACAGACTGATTAATAGCAGTTACTGACTGATTCATAGCAGTTACTGACTTATTTAAAGCAGTAATACACTTCTTTATGACAGTTACTGACTAATCTATAGCAGTTACTGATAGATTTATAACAGTAATAGACTGCTTTATAGCAGTTACTGACTGATTTATAGCAGTTACTGACTGATTTATAGCATAACTGACTGATTTATAGCAGTTACTGATTGAATTATAACAGTTTTGACTGATTTATAGCAGTTACTGACTGATTTATAGCATAACTGACTGATTTATAGCAGTTACTGATTGAATTATAACAGTTTTGACTGATTTATAGCAGTTACTGACTGATTTATAGCAGTTACTGATTGATTTATAGCATAACTGACTGATTTATAACAGTTACTGACTGATTTATAGCAGTTACTGAGAGATTTATAACAGTTACTGACTGATTTATAGCAGTAATAGACTCATCTATAAGTTACTGACTGATTTATAGCAGTAATAGACTCATCTATAACAGTAACTGACTGATTTATAGCAGAAATAGACTCATCTATAAGTTACTGACTGATTTATAGCAGAAATAGACTCATCTATAAGTTACTGACTGATTTATAGCAGAAATAGACTCATCTATAAGTTACTGACTGATTTATAGCAGAAATAGACTCATCTATAACAGTTACTGACTGATTTATAGCAGAAATAGACTCATCTATAAGTTACTGAGTGATTTATAGCAGAAATAGACTCATCTATAACAGTAACTGACTGATTTATAGCAGTAATAGACTCATCTATAACAATAACTGACTGATTTATAGCAGTTACTGACTGATTAATACCAGTTATTGATTGATCTATAGCATTACTGACTGATTTATAGCAGTTACTGAGAGATTTATAACAGTTACTGACTGATTTATAGCAGTAACAGACTCATCTATAATTTACTGAGTGATTTATAGCAGTAATACACTCATCTATAACATTACATAACAGTTACTGACTGATTTATAGCAGTAATAGACTCATCTATAACAGTTACTGACTGATTTATAGCAGTAATAGACTCATCTATAACAGTTACTGACTGATTAATAGCAGTTACTGACTGATTAATAGCAGTTACTGGCTGATTATTAGCAGTTACTGGCTGATGTATAGCACTACTGACTGATTAATAGCAGTTATTGACTAATAGTTATTATAGACTAATTAAAGCAGTTACCAACTGAATATATAGTACCTACTTACTGAATTATAGTAATTGTATACTGATTTATAGTAGCTATAGACTGATCAGGAGCAGTTAGTGTCTGAATATAGAAGCCTGATTTAGATGCTGACTGATGTAGAGCAGTTACTGACTAATTGGTAATGGTTACTGAGTTATATTTAGTAGTTACTGATTCAGTTATAGAAACTAGTGACTGATGTATAGAGATTTTACTGATTTTTACTAATTTTATATATTTGGTTACTGGTTTATAGTAGTTACAGACTGATTATACACATTTGTAGCAGTTAGTGATTATTATATAGTATGTGCTGGCTGATTCATAGCAGTTCAGGACTGACTTATAGTAGTTTTGCAGTACATATATGCTTATCTAAAGTAATTACTGACAGATTTTAGTAGTACTGAACTACAGACTATTTGTTATTTTTCATCCTTTTTAAAAGATACCTTTTTAAATCGTGCTTTTAACATGATGATAATTTCTTCAACAATCATGGAGTTTCCAATACAATGAACAGAAAGGTGGTCAGTGTAAGTCAAAGGATTAATAAGACAGATGGATCTGAGTTTTGTCTAATTAAGTGCCGCTCAGGCCGGGCTGTGTGACGTAGGTGGACACGGGCAGGCTGTTGGACTCAAACGAGGTGTGACTGCGCAGACAGAAAGGCTTTGATCCTCATTTTAAATGCACTCGGCCTACCTCAGTCAGCCCTGCGAAGAAGAGCAGCAGGCAGCATCCGGCAGACAGGATTTCAGCAAAAGCTTACCTGGAAAAATCCCACTTCACGTTAAGACTAGATTGGATTCGCTGCATGCTCGGCACCGGCGCTGCTTATTCTACAACACACAGCTTTCGAGGAGGCTCCTCTGAAGGACTGGCTATCTGCTGCTGTTAATTTGCTGGAGTTTCTTGAAGGTCCTCGTTTGTATTCAGTTTATTTTTGGCCCCTGCTCTGGGAGACTCTGCATTATTTATGGAGCTTTCTTCTCTTATACAATTTTCTGTAAAAGTTTGGACACACCTTTTATGTCATGGCTGAAAAGGACTTAGACACGTGTAGATGCGGTTTAGGAAACTTTATTAAATAAGGGTTGGGCACAGAGATTATTCAAAATGAGCATGGTCAATGCCAGTAAACAGCAGCAAGAATGAGTAAACATACCAATGGTGTGGCAATGGCAAAATGCTTTGTATGAGGATAAATCTGTCAATGCTCAGCAGGGGGTAAGTTAAGTAATATTGTGTATATATTGTGCATGTAACAGGTGAAATCAATATTCAGGTGAATGGCTTCCGGGTAGTGCCATGTGCAGCGTCATGTAATTGTGAATGGGAGTGATGTCTGTGTGTGGTGCAGGTAGAGGTAAATGTGAAAGAGACATTCAATGCTTTTCTATATTTTTTATTTAATTTATTTTCCACATTGTAGATTAATATTAAAGACAAAAAGACAATTAAGGGACACATATGGAATTATATAGTAAACTGAGATGGCCATTTGGGATGAGCTGGAGCTTCACAGCTTCTTCAGTGTGCAGCTACCTATTGTTCAGCACCTCCAGAAAATCCTTCAAGACGCTGTGAAAACTGTTCCAGGTGACTCTACCTCATGAAGACACTGAGATTAAAATAACAAGAGTGTGCAGATCTGTCCTCAAAGATAAATGTGATACTCAGAATAATCTAAAGTATAAAAAATGTGTTCCTGTATAGCTTTAATATTACATTTATAATGTAACCAAATTCAGAGAAAGAATGAAAATACATTAAATGTAAAGAGTTGTGTCCAAATGTTGGACTCATGCTGACTTAAAGTACCATTATCTTGTTTCTACATTATTTTGTGTACCGGCTGTGTACTCCTTGTTCTTAACATCTTGTTAACCAAAATAATTATCTAGTACTTTTGAGTTTGTTTCTCCCACGTACCCGTTTAATACCTAGAATCTTTGAGACATTCATTTTAGTGTAATTAGGCAAGACTGTCCTGGTACTTACCATCCTGTGACCCCAAAAGAATTACCTAGTACTTCAGAGTTTGTACCACACAATTACCCGTTAATATCTAGAACTTAAGGGGGCTGTAAAAGAAATGGTCACACAATTCTAGAATGGCTTTAAAAGTGATAACTATTTAATGACAAATTCAAACGTTGCTCACATGACACACGAAACTTTCTCACCACCATTTTTAGAGTGTGTTTTTACGGGGCGCCGAGTGATCCTGCGGTCTAAAGCGCTGCCACTATGAGCAGGAGGTCGCAGGTTCGAACCCCCGCTCATGCAGCTTTGCCATCAAGCTGCCAGCGCTCAGAGGGAGCACGATTGGCCCTGCTCCCTCTGGGTGAGTAGATGGCGCTCTCTCCCCACATCGCTGCTAGGGTGATGTTCGCAGCACAGAACGTCTGTGAGCTGATGTATAGGAACCGAGCCTCTGTGCAATGCTGCATGGTGGCTGGCTTCACATGTATCGGAGGAGGCATGTGTTAGTCTTTACCCTCCTGGTGTGTTGGGGCATTACTAGTAATAGAGGGAGTCCTAATGAGTGGGTTGGGTAATTGGCCGTGGAAATTGGGGAGAAAATGGTAAAAATTAGAAAAGGAAAAAAATATATATACATATATAGAGTGTGTTTTTACTGTTTCAGAAGCACGTCTGCTCTACTTGAACCATATTTAAATTAAATGAACACTCCAGCAGTTAATCGGCACTCTATTTAGTGCTCGAGCACAACAATACTGTCAGATACTGTACATAAATAACCAAACTAGCTTAACTGCCTGCAACTTCTAACAATAGACTGTAAAATCCTCTCTGACCCGCGCTGAACGCTGGTCAGGCCCTTTTTTTCTGTGGTAAACATGTTTTTGAGTTCAGTTTAGTTCAGTTCAGATTGTATTTATCTGCCCGAAGACGAGCCGTAATTAATTAAGTTCTTAAAATTCAATCTGTGAAAAACTAAAAAAACACAAGACACAAGAGACAAGCGTGTATCTCGCCTTTCGAGGCTGATGCTGAATTCTTGTTTACGCATCTTGTTTTTTTTCTCTCTCTTTGTGCTTTATCATCCTTCGCTGTTCATTCGCTTGCGGTAAAAAAAAAAAAAAAAAAAAACACACAGGCTCGTGTTGCATGAAGCAGTTCTTAATTTACCTTTTAATCCGTGCATTCGCTGAATAGATAGAATGAAATGTTATCTGACTGCTTTCACTGTGATTTAGTTGTGTTTGTGTTTTCTGCATCGCCGTCTATCACCCGTCCCTGAGTCTGGAGTTAGCTCTCGTAGATTGTGAAAGATGTTGTTTACCATCCAGACGCTCACCTTCGCTGTCAGAAAGAAGTCTTTCTAGCTTTCTTTCTTTCTTTCTTTTCCAGCTGAATGAAGCTATTCAGGATTTATTTTTTTCACGTTTCATTTGCTTGTTTTCTTGCCTGTCTTTCCTTTTCCGTCGTGGAGACGAGCTACTTTTTAAATTGGCACAAACTAACTCGCGCTCTTTGTTTTTTTTTTTTTTCCTCCATGGCCCGGAGGTAAAGCCCCCACAAAACCCCAAATATAGCAAATCACCATGCAAAACACATTTGAATTAGATTCTGATTGCGCGTGTAGCACAAACTGATTCTTTGATAAGCGTAGTCATCGCCTTAATTGGCTGAAGCCTCTGTGCATAGGATTAGCGAGAAGATCTAATTGTGACAGTTAATGACAGCGTTGTGTAACTGCAAGTACTGAAGTCTTAGGAAACAGTGGGCGGTAGATGGAAGAACGTTTTCAATTAATGTTACGTCTTTGATGTCTGAATTTAGATCATTTCCTTTTTTTGTAAAGAAAGAAAGAAAAATATGAAGCAGTTTTTCATACATCTCGAGGTAAGAGGATAAGTCTGGTGGAGGAGAACATGCCAAGATGCATGAAAACTGTGACTAAAAACCAGGGTTATTCCACCAAACATTGATTTCTGAACTCTTAAAACTTTATGAATATGAACTGGTTTTATTTGCATTATTTGAGGTCTGAAAGCTCTGCATCTTTTTTGTTATTTCAGCAATTTCTCATTTTCTGCAGATAAATGCTCTAAATGACAATATTTTTATTTGGAATTTGGGAGAAATGTTGTCTGTAGTTTATAGAATAAAACAATGATGTTCATTTTACTCAAACATAAACCTATAAATAGCAAAATCAGAGAAACTGATTCAGAAACTGAAGTGTTTGTTTCAAAGTTACATGGTTTTTGTGTAAAAGTGACATTATGTGAATTCAAATCAATAACACCACACCCATCAATATTGCGCTCATTTAATATGGCTGACTGAATGCAGACAGTGTGGTAATGGGGTAAACTAGGCAGTAGGAATAGTCTGGGGTCATTATGATCACCCTCAAGGCTCTCCTTTACTGGTGACTCGATGGTCCATGCAATAAACACTGCTGTGAATCAGACTGTAGTTTGGAAGCAGTGGCAGGTCCTGTACTGGTTTCTTCTGGGAAATAAATGGGCGATGTGTAACGTGCATTATGTACCACCTGGATTATAAGAAAGGAGATATGTTTATTGCTTGCTATCGCTCTATGAATAATTTAATACCCCGGGGCCTACATCAACAAGAGCTGAAAATAAGATAGCGTATCAATAACCTCTTTTTAAACCAAAATAAAATCCAGCAGGGGATTTGGTGCATTAATACTTCACCCCCCTGGGCTCTCGATTTAGATTAAACTGTGTCTGGGTGGCCTGGCAGAGATTTAGCTTAAAGTGCTGTTGGTAAAAGTCTCATATCTTCACATTGTGGAGAATTATTGCTGCTTTGCTGTAAATTCAGTTTACATTGCATGATTTACACTGGTTGCTTGAATTTATTTAATTTACAATAAAGCTTTAAATATTATATTTCCATTGGTATTCTCATTTCCATTGTGTTGTGTTTATATTAATACAGTGCCAGTCAAAAGTCTGGACGCACATTAAATTCAGTTTTTCTTCATTATTAAAAAATAATAAATAGTCTGCATTAATTAATAACTGTAGATTAATAACTAATTCACCCAGAATTTGAAGAAAAACATGTTTAGTAAAGAAAAAAAAAGTGTTAGACAAACCAGAATATTTTGTTTTATGTTTTAGTTTACTATTTTAGTGTCATTGCTGTCCAATGAAAAACAAGTATCTTCATATTTCACCATTTTTTTTACTACATAATTTAAACAGACCAACTGTCCCTTACACTGGGCCAACATTTCTTGGTGAATGGACCAATAGAAACTCTTCAAAATGACCTGAAATAAACTCTTTTTTACACTGACTTCCATTAAAAGTTTAGAAGTTATTTTTTCTGTCTCCTGTAAAGTTTTTTTTTTTTTATTGGACAGTGACAACATTCTCTGTTAACTTGCTGTTAACTTGTGGTTTCTAATGATGGTAACTCTGATAAACATATCCTGTGCAACAGAGGTGACTCTCAGTCTTCCTTTCCTGGGATGGTCCTAATGAGTGCCAGTTTCATCACAACATTTTTGATGGTCTTTGAAACGGAACTTATAATTTTGAAATTATAGAAATTTGACAGATATATTAACCTATATTTCTTCTTTAATTAGTTTAGTACCAGTAGTTCTTGCCATAATATGGATTATAACATTGCTTAAATGGTGTTATTCAACATTTTAAGCGTGAAAAAAAAAGAAGTAAATTGCAGTTGATAAAAATAAGTCACAATAAAATTATAGTATTTTCATTAATCACTAGCAAGCTATGTTGAGGTGGTTGTCAAGCAACAAGTGCCTGCTACCCTTTTTTTATTGCTATTTTATTGCTATAACTGCTTATTAATCGTTTATTCTCTAAACCTTTTTGAATGTTAAGCAGAATTTTGCATAGAAAAGTATTTTATTTCGCTTTGTAAAGATCCACTATGAATGCTTTTCCTTGATGCCGGCGGAAGCGTCGGGGCTGACTGAAGGCTTCTGTCCCGTCTGCTTTAATGCAGTCTCTGTCGGCGTGTCAGTCAGGCAGCATCCGATATTAAAAGAAGGCCAAAGGCTGAAGGAGGTTAATTCAAACTTCGAACCTCTCAATCCGCTTTGTCCTTTTTCCTTGTGGCAAAATCTGACGCTTATGAAAAGGTGGCTTTCCAGTGTCTGAGTGCATAAAGCCTAACAGAGTGCCGGTTCAGAGCGTCATTGTCGAGGAATCTTTCATCCCGGAATGCCATTGCCTCCTCATTGAACTCTGATGCAAATGAGCATCTGTAGCACCTTAGATAGAGAACACATCTAAATCCAATTTGGCAAACGCTCATCTATCAAACAAGGCTCAGGAAGCTCAGACTTCTGTTTGCCGAGTTGGCTGCGGATCCGTGCGGATTTCGCCGTGTCATACTGGAGCCTCTGTATGTGACATTCTGCAGGTAATCCTCGCTATTATTGTTTTTGCTCTCCCTGGGATGTTTGCACTGTAGTTACAGCTTCTTTCAAAGGCCTCGCACAGTCAGCAGTATTACAGATGTAAGGCCCTATTTTAGCAATCTATAGTGCAATGATCAGTACCACACCATTAAGCTTAATTTAGGGCATGTCTGTGTGTCGTGAGGGTGCCGAAAATGTGTTTTGTATAGATGTGTTTTGTATAGATGGGTGTAACGTGAGAAAAAAAAAAAAAAACAATCAGTGTGCCAGATTTTATTTATTAAAAGATTCAGGTGCGCTCTGACTTTGGCGGGTTGATATCTTAACAGCATAGTATTTTGCACGTCTCGCAGACGAAAATTGACTGTTGACGTGGTGTACGATAGCACTGAGCATCGTGACACGCCTTGCACAGGCTGTGCAATAGGGCCCATGGTGTTCTACAAATATGAGACAGAACATAGGTTTAGAGGCAGGGCAGGAGGGAGAGCTGATTGGCTGAGCTGCAGGAGCAGCAGTGTGTCTCTGATAACGGTAAGACCCAGATGGTTGGACGTCAGCAAGGGGTGGCGGTATTATGGATTGATTGATCTGCAATCTGCAGAGGTAGAAATTACTACAAGAAAAGCGTTTTTTAAACGTTTAGAAATGTTTTTAAAAATGTTAAGCAGGACTGGTATATGTCATTACTTCAAATGACCACATTTCAGCTATAAATGGAAAACATACAGGTATAATTTAGGTATGTTTATTGCATATTAAGCCTAAAACATAGCTGTTTAATAATTAAGAAAATTAGTACATGGCTTTTGCGCATTTTGAAGCGCACATGTTGTACTTTTCCCATCGTTACGATAGCAAAGACATACTGAAATGCCCTAAATCAAGTTAAATGTGTGACGGTTCACCTATAGATTGCTAAAAAAGTCTTATAGAGTTTTTTTTTAGCGCATTCCTAGCGCATTCCGAGCTTGGCTTGACTGCCAATGACTCCCTTGTTTCTGCAACCTGCTAGGCTTGAAATCCTCGGTCCCAGGCATTTGTTCTCTTGCAGCTTAGCTCCGTTCACGCCTCCAGCCATATTTCATTACTTCAAATGACCACATTACAGCTATGAATGGAAAACATACAGGTATAATTTAGGTATGTTTAATGCATGTTACACCCAAAACATAGCTGTTTAATAATTAAGAAAATGAGTACAGGGCTTTTGAAGCGCACATGGTGTACTTTTCCCGTCGTTACGATAGCAAAGACACACTGAAATGCCCTAAATCAAGTTGAGTGGGTGACGGTTCACCTATAGATTGCTAAAAAAGGCTTATAGAGGTTTTTTTTTTAGAAATTGGCAAATGCTCACCTATCAAACAAGATTTAGGAAGCTCAGTTCTGTTTGCCGAGTTCGCCTCGAATCCGATTTGGCCGTGTCACACTGCAGCCTCTGCGTGTCGCGTTCTGCAGGTAATCCTCACTATTATTGTTTTTCCACAGCTGAGTTTCATTGCCCTCACCGTGATGTTTGCACAGTACTTAGAGCTTCTTTCGAAGGCCTCGCGCAGTCAGCAATATTACAGATAAACATGTAGAAAAGATGATTCCGTTTTGCCTGAAAGTGTTCTGCAAATAGATTAGGTTAAAGTGAATCCGAGGTAGAGGAACTGTCAAGGCGATCCAGGTCTATCCTAATCTCGTGCTCCGCGGCTGCTAATGTGCGGTGCTTCCGCAGAAGAGGCCGTTGACTCTGGGCGGGATAAGGCCAGCTAATTTTCTGCTTGATGTCCCTCACTTTATTGCAAATGTCATCCTCTAAAAACATACTGCTACTGCTGTGAAGAGTCTGCTCATGATATTTCAAAGCCTTGGCAGATCCACTCAGTCCTCCCTATGAAGGCGCGAGGAGGATCTCGTGACATGTATGCGGGGGACTCTTTGGCCTGGGAATCTAATTCCAGTGTGTGAAGTTCCTCTCGGGGCGATATGGTACATTAAAGTCACGGGTTCTCTTATTTATGGTAATGGCGTTCACAGAATAGACAAAGATTGGCACTGTTTCCTTTCCTTCCCTCAGGTTCATAAAGTCTTTCTTATAACCTTTAATAAGACCAGTTCAGCCTTTAAGAACCCTATTGTACTCCCTGCACAAGGCCTGCCACGATGCTCATTGCTATCCTTCCCCCCGTTAACACCCCGTCTATTTTCAGCCTTAGAATAGCATCAGAGTTGAAGAATATATCTACACTGATGAATGCGATGGTCTGAAAGTGAGGTGTGTTCAGGTAAATTTTTGGCATATTGCTATGTTGGCGGTGGAAAACACAGGTGCGCCACTTACTGAAATGAACCTAGACTACAGTCAGCCGTCAACAATAAACAGAATAAGAAATAAAATAACATTGCTGTTTCCTTAAATCAGCTGCTGACGCACCTTCAAAACATGAACTCGCAGATTAGTTTCCTATGCTGAGATATGCAAAAGCACTCCACTGTTAAGCTTTTGCAAAACCCTTATTCTTTAGCTATATACCCTCAAAATGAACCCTAGGCTATAATAAATTAATCTTCACTTAAACTATGAAATATCAGGAATAGGTTTTGCATTATTTACTCTTATGTAATAGTAGGATATCCTTAAAAGTATAAGTATAAGTATAAGATATTTACAAAATGAAATATAAAAGGTGTCATTAATTCCATTGTTCTAGGCATAGCAGTGGGTTTAAAAACAAGTTAATAAATATATGGACTAATTGTATGAGGACTAAATTGTTGAATCTGTTTAAAAAAAAAGTCACTTTTGTCAAGGTTATATCAACAACCTTACAGATTAGCCAGCATGCTAAAAAACTATGGTGATACACATCAACTTGGGACAGTGTGAGGGCAACCAGGAACACTCTCAAAAGAGACAAAACTGGGCTGTGATTTGTGCAACCTGTTGCCTTCGAGATTAAGAGCAAGGAAATCAGCAAGCCATAATTTTCATGGTTTGATATTCCCTCCAAAAAAACTGGAAAACCTGGAATGCCACTCCTGGATGTGTGACCTTTGCTTAGCTTTCCCTCAAGTAGCAGGACTTTAGTTTAGGTAGCGATTAGCCACTTGGAGGGCTTGGTGAGCTCAGTGCTGCTTCATAAACAGAACAGCTATTCACAAAGCCGCAGATGTGAGCCCACGGCTTTGTTGATTTGAGCCCGTGTTGCTCAGAAGCCATCGCCCACCGCGGACCGTGCCCTTGTGCGGGTGGGCCGAGGCCTAGCATTCCGAGCTTGGCTTGACTGCCAATGGCTCCCTTGTTTCTGAAACCTGCTGGGCTTGAAAGCCTCGGTCCCAGGCGTTTGTTCTCTTGCAGCTTAGCTTGCTTAGCTCCGTTCACGCCTCCAGCCACCAGTCCCTCATGAAGAGGCTTCCGAGAACTCGCTGACTTTCAGAACAACTCTCAGAGTTTGCTAATGAAGGTCCTGAGCGGACAGAAGCAGCCAGCGCCGGTGTTTTACCGCATGGCAGGCCGTCAAGGCCTTGGGCCGGGCCGTGAAGGGTCGCTCGGATGGACAGGTGGGCTATTAGAGACGCGTGGCCCCATCGAGCCCGGCAGAGCGTTCGCGGGTCATCCAAGGCCGGAGTGGAGGAGAAACAGAGTGAGTGGCTGTGTTTGTGTGTGTGTGTTGTTTTCTTTTTTTTTTTTTTGTATGCCGCTTGTAATTACAGTGCAACCCCAGCCATGGTGGTCACCATCTGGGCCATTATTAGCTGTGGTTAGTGGGCTATGACTGCCTAGCCGTATTGTTGCTCAACACAATGTCTAAACAAGGCGAGAGGAGAGGCCAGGTGTGGCTCATAAGCCCACTTAACAAATCAATTGTATGTTGAATTGGATTCAGAAGCCGGCGGCTTGAATACGGGAGGGTGAAGGGATTAAGAATTACAGCGATAAGCTCAACCTGAACATGAAAACCAATATCAAGCATTTTAACCCACGCACAATGACTATCTGCATAAATGATTAAAAATCATACTTAACACGATCACTCATAATCACTTCTTAATATCTGACAGAACATGATGTCTCTTTTTTATTTGAGTGTGTAGAAAAATGACTATAAAAAAACTGTCATTAAAAAAAGAGTAAATTCGTGAAGCAGTTTGCGGTTTCATATCCTAATCATATCCATCTGATTATTCTCATTCAGATTCAGATGCTCCTGAAAGAACATTATTCCTTATTATTATGACTGTTTTTAGGGATATTACCGATTTAGCTTAATTAGCTGGTCCTAACCAAAAATGGCAATGTATCATCATGCAGAGCTTCTGTAACATTGTGCATTGTTTCCCAATATGAGATATACTGTACTTTAGTTTTTGGAATCAACCACATTAAAAACACTGTTGAACTCCAAAGCAATGATGATCTCTTAAGAGGGGAATCCAGTTAGTGGTGTTACAAAAAATCTGTACTCTGCTTCCTCCACAAGGCTTGTTAGCTTTATCTTTGCAACGAATATGTTTGTTTGAGACAGATTTAGTAAAAAACAAATGTTAGCAAAATTCCTAAACCACTACGGCTCCAACAGTGCCATGCAAATCCACAGCCTAAGTTCTTTTTTATATATAAATTGAGTGAAATCTATAGTAATGCCACAAATTATAAAACATATAGGCGCATAAAATGTTGTTCTATTTTTAGTTTAAAATGTTATTTATTGTTCTATTACAAACAAGTCATTGTCACAAGTCAATGTCACAAATTGACATTGAGACACATGTATAGTCACATAACCTGTACAATTGTAATTAATCTGAACCGATGCATACTTCACCAGTAGTTACACTGTTATTACATGATTGTTAATGTGTAACTACACCATTACTAAAGGCACTTATCTTAAAATACAACCAAAAATGAGAAATGGCTGAAATAACAAAGAAGATACAGAGCTTTCAGACCTTACATAAAGCAGAGAAAACAAGTTCATATTCATAAAGTTTTAAGAGTTCAGAAATCAGTAATTGGTGGAATAACCCTGGTTTTTAATCACAGTTTTCATGCATCTTGGCATGTTCTCCTCCACCAGTCTTACACACTGCTTTTGGATAACTTTTGGATGCCACTCCTGGTGCAAAAATTCAAGCAGTTCAGCTTGGTTTGATGGCTTGTGATCATCCATCTTCCTCTTGATTATATTCCAGAGGTTTTCACACATTTGTACATATAAAACCCTTGAGTTGAGTTCTTAGAGTTCACTGTAGCATCACTGCTTGCTTGTGTTCGGGAGTCGGGAGAGCGCTGGTACCTCCATGCAGTAACTGCTGAAGTGGCCGGAGCAGAGCAGAGGTCAGGGAAATGAAATTTGCTGTCCTCATTTTGGAGAGATGTAAGACAAAGTGGCGAGCACTCGCGCCTGAAATGCTGTTTCCGTTCGGTGTCAGACACACCGGACTCCTACGCACACCTTACAGGACGGAGGCGATCTGTCTCTTTGTGCGGGTGAAGACCTCTCGTTCCTACCTGGCCTCTTCTCTAACCTCGTCGCCCGCAGTTTATCCCACGCAGCATTCGGAGGTTCCGGGAAGCGTTTCTGCGGTTTCTCTTCATTTAAAGGGGTTTGGGGGCTGTAAGAGTCTGTACGCCGTGACCTCCCCTTGACTCCGGCGGAGGCGCATCAAAAGCAGCCGTGGCACATTTTTCCGCCTGCCTTTTTTTTTTTAAACCTGAAATGCTGCGCACTTTTACATTTTGTTGACCAAATAATAATGCGCTCGGTGGAAATGCTGATACAAGCACAGCCCCGCTGAATGCAACTCGAATGGTTCGTTTAAAAAGAAAAAAAAAAAAAAGAAAGAAAGTTGTTTGTGCCAACAGTCCTTTTAACAGATTTTTGCATAATGCGATTCCAGTCCCAACATGGGAACATTCCCGTATCGCGCGTTTATCTACATTCGCTCGGCGGCCGACCGGCGCACATTATCTTATCAGCGGAGCGGTTTGCACGGAACGTATACAGTAATTGCTTACGTGCTCGCCCAAAAGAAACACAATTAGGTTGCTGGGTATTGAGCAGTTGTTGAGAGTGTTTGGTACGCGGTATGTAGGTTACGCTCGGTGTGATGAGTTCGCCCGTGCCGTCGGGCCGCTTTTTCGAAAGGTACATTCAGATGGGCTTAATCGAGTGCGTGCGGCCGCGCCGTACTTCTGAAAACGCTCCGCTACCGGAGGAGCTTGCTGAATCAAATCTGCACTGACATTCAACTCCCCCGGGGCCAAATCAATTGTGACTAGCTGGATTAATGCTAATTTGTTTTGTAAATGTAGTTTGTTTGCGTAAATCCCGCCGAGCCGCAGCACCGCCGCCGTTCCGAGGACAAACTGTGGCTGTCTGGAATAATGGAATATGACTTAATGAAAATAGTTATGGTAGATCTCATTGTGCCTTGACTATTGCTCCCCAGACTCCAAGACAGATGGTGCTTTGCATCCCTGCAGATTTTGTTTTTTTTTGTTTTGCGTTTTTTTTATTCTGGGCATTCCCAAATGTAGGGATAATAAGCAGTGATGGCTTCAAAAATAGAGACAAATACTTTCCACAAGATTCCCATATTCTTACACTTCTAACTGTTAACTTCCTAGAAATCTGGATCCTTAGAAGTTAAGGAGGTTCTAGAGATACTATGACTGTATATCTCCTTTACCAGAAGGGTTTTCTTGCTATCCACTCAAAGGTTTTCCATACTTTAACACTTTATTTACAAAAATAGTAAAAATTAAGGTCCATATATTGTGTCTTGACTATTGATCCCCAGACTCCAAGACAGATGGTGCTTTGGATCGCTGCAGATATATTTTTTTTATTATTATTATTATTTTTTTTTTTATCTTTTTTTTTATCTCCCAAATGTAGGGATTATTAGCCGTGATGATTCAAAAATAGAGACAAATACTTTCCACAAGATTCTCATATTCTTACATTCTTAAAGGTAAAGTTCCTAGAAAACTTGTTGGGAACTTTTAGGAGTTTAGGAGGTTCTGGAAGTTCTTGCAACTTTTCTTAGGAACCGTCCACTCAAAGGTATTGGAAATGCAGGTTCTTCATTTTGATAAATCGTATTTAGCACATTGATTTTCTAAGGACGAATCCACTGAAGGGTTCTTTTAGTAAAAACAGGAGTTCTTATAAGTGATGGAAGGTCACTATATTGGAAAAAACGTTCATTTAACCGGTTGGCGACTTTAATATGGTGACTTTTGAGAAGTTCTCCATACTTGAACATATTATTTACAAAAATAGTTCAATTACGATCCCTATATTGTGTCTTTACTATTGCTCCCCAGACTCAAAGACAGATGGTGCTTTGCATCCCTGCAGATTTTGTTTTCGTTTTTTTTTTATTTTTATTCTGGGCATTCCTAAATGTCGGGATAATAAGCAGTGAAAAGGCCTTTTTTAATTGTTTTAGGAGAAAGTTTAAGAATTTCTGCAGTTTTCTGCAATTCTATTTGATTGCATACCTCATTTACTAAAAGGTTTTTATGGGAATCATCCACAGTGTTGCTCAATTAAAAAGAAGTATATTTGATAGCTGGATCTGATCGAGATCAGATCACTTTCTCTTCCCAATGAAGCGCTCCAGAAAACAAAAAACAAAAAACTGTGCATTGGGCGTGAGCGGGGCAGATTAGAGTGGAAGTTAGGGTCAAACTTGGTGGAGTAGTTAATTTGCATTTAAAAATAATAAAGTGTTACTGATCCAGAATGAATCATGTGCATTAGTGATTTAACATTGACAGCCCTAATTATTCTACATTGCAAAATACTATATTATTACTATACAATGTCAACAAGGTTCTTTTACTTTTAGTGACAGTTGTGTATTTCTCAGCTTGTCCAGAAATGCATGTCCAAAGTAAATGTCCACAGATTTGTTTATAATAATCTTTAAATCAAAGTTATTAAACTCTATCAAGGTTATGCATTGAAAAGTTTTAAGGTTTTAAGGACTCTACTATGATGAATATAGCAACTAATACATGCATAATTTAGATATATACAGTGTAAAGACAATTATGAAGATTAAATATTTCCTTTCACTCTTTTACCTTCAGTCAGTTAAGCTCAACATTTCCCCTGTAGTTACTGAATAGCCTCATAATATAATAAACCTGGGGAATTTAAAGCATTACACACACACACACACATACCATAAACAATCAGCACTGCAGCATCAATATTTCATATAGATTTCATTCATATTTATATTACATTTACAATATCACATTTTCACAATTGAGTAGGCACCGTTTGTTTCCAGTTCATATCTGAGCTATAATATTTATTGTACGATCATTTTTACAAGCGTTGAGTTTTCACTCACTGACAGTGATCACTCTCACGAGTGGAGGAGGAAGGAAAAGAAGAACAGAGCAGTAAAGAGAAAAGAAAAGGAAAATAGTGAAAGAAATGAAGTCAACCGTAGAGACATATGCTTTCTTAACACTCCTCTACTTTACTATACTATACTCTGCTCTACTATACTCTACTATACTCTACTCAACTCTATTCTGCTCTACTCAACTCTACTCAACTCTACTATACTCTACTCAACTCTATTCTGCTCTACTCAACTCTACTATACTCTGCTCTACTCTATTCTGCTCTACTCAACTCTACTATACTCTGCTCTACTATACTCTACTCAACTCTACTCTATTCTGCTCTACTCTACTCAACTCTACTCTATCCTGCTCTACTATACTCTACTTAACTATACTCTACTCAAATCTATTCTGCTCTACTCAACTCTATTCTGCTCTACTCTACTATACTCCACTCAACTCTACTATACAATACTCTAGAATACTAGAAAGAAGTTGAGGCTAGAGAAAGATAAAGAGTGTGACTGAGAATAGAGAAATATAGAGGAGATAGAAGTTGAGGATATAGAGGAGATAGCGAGGGAGAAAGAGGTTGAGGAGAGAAAGAGAGATAAAGAGAGTGATTGAGAATAGAGAAATATAGAGGAGATAGAAGTTGAGGTTATAGAGGAGATAGAGAGGGAGAAAGAGGTTGAGGATTAAGCGAGAGAGAGATAAAGAGAGTGATTGAGAATAAAGAAATATAGAGGAGATACAGAAAGAAAAGGGGGTTGAGGAGAGAGAGAGATAAAGAGAGTGATTGAGAAAAGAGAAATATAGAGGTGATAGAGAGGGAGATAGAGGTTGAGGAGAAAGAGAGAGATAAAGAGAGTGATTAAGAATAGAGAAATATAGAAGGAGATAGAGGTTGAGGATATAGAGAAGATAGAGAGAAAGAAAGACGTTGAGGATAGAGAGAGATACAGAGAGTGATTGAGAATAAAGAAATATAGAGGGAGATAGAGTTTGAGGATATAGAAGAGATAGAGATGGAGAAAGATGTTGAGGATAGAGAGAGAGAGAACAAGACATAAAGAGAGTGATTGAGAATAGAGAAATATAGAGGAGATCGAGGTTGAGGATATACAGGAGATAGAGAGGGAGAAAGAGGTTGAGGAGAGAAAGAGAGATAAAGAGAGTGATTAAGAATAGAGAAATATAGAGGAGATAGAGGTTGAGGTTGTACAAGAGATAGAGAGGGAGAAAGAGGTTGAGGAGAGAAAGAGAGATAAAAAGAGTGATTGAGAATAGAGAAATATAGAGGAGATAGAGGTTGAGGATATAAAAGAGATAGAGAGGGAGAACGATGTTGAGGAGAGAAAGAGAGGTAAAGAGAGTGATTGAGAATAGAGAAATATGGAGGAGATAGAGCGAGATGAAGAGAGAGATTGAGAATGAAGAAATATTGAGGAGATAGAGAGGGAGAAAGAGGTTGAGGTTAGAGAGAGATAGAGAGTGATTAAGAATAGAGAAATATAGAGGAGATAGAGAGATAAAGAGGTTGAGGATAGAGAGAGATAGAGAAAGAGAGCGAGAGATAGTGGGGGTCTCATTGGCATGCTAAGCAGGTGGTGGAGGGTGGGCCGGAGTGCTGGGTGGTCATGCAGAATGAGAGGGCTCTCCCTCGCTCTGAATGCAGAGCTGGACGCTCTGGGGGGCTCTGCTCTGTATCTCATTAAGAGCTGGCCGAGAGGGGAGAAGCCCGGCCAGATAAACAATCAACAGGCCCACTTGTTGGAGCATACCGGGGCTTTTTTCCTCTGTTAGGTGTTATTGATAAGCTATGACTGCTAGCCTCATTGTTAAGCAGCAGCTCGGGGGGCTCTGGAACGTAGTTCAGTGGTCTGTGCAATATTTTAACAGCCTCAAAACCTGGACTTTGTCGGGCAGTCAAAGGGCTTTTCATTATTAACCTTAAAATGCAGCGCTGTGTAGGTGCACAGGCTTACTCTTCAGCTGCTCACATTGGGAACTTCATAACAAACTGGAACTTACTGAGGTCATGAAGTACTACAACTACAGGAGCGTCATTAATAAAATATATCTGCACACAGGAGGACGTGTCGCATAGCAATGCTAATCAGAAAGAAGATTACCAGGCAACCGGGAAGAAAAAAAATGATAAAAGCTCAAAAGGCATGTGCCATTTACTAATTTTCTTAATTAATCAGGGGGGTGTTTTGGGCGTGTCGTGAAAGAAACCAATCAGTGTGTTACTTGTCAATCTCTTTAAAAGCCAGGTGAGCTATGACTTTGGCACGTTCGTATCTTAACAGTGCAGCATGTTCACGCTGTGAATGTACGCCAGCAGCTCATTTAAGGAAACAGCAATGTTATTTTATTCTTTTATTCGGGCCCACCAAGACCATCAGTGTAGATACAGTATATTCAGATATCTCGACATAGCTGTAGAGGTTGTAGTAGAGCTTGGATTCTCTGCCCGAACCCGACCTGACCCGAGGACCAACCCGAAAGGCCGAGATTTCCCACCACATTCCTCGGGCTGGGTCGGGTCGGGCTCCAGAAAATAGTCCGAGATGTAGGCATCTGTTTTCTGATTCTAACAAAATAGCGACATTTGTGTTAACGGTAATTAAAAGGAAAAAACATAACTAACTCGACCTGTATTGTGTGTTCATAAAACTAAAACTGAAATTACTGATAGAATACCCTCATTTTCGTGTTTAATTTATTTATAAGCGTTGTTTTCACTCCCGGAGTTGTACAGCGGGCGGTGTTGTGCCGATTCTGTGCG
The DNA here is from genome assembly GCF_023375975.1 of Astyanax mexicanus. Classification (NCBI taxonomy): domain Eukaryota; kingdom Metazoa; phylum Chordata; class Actinopteri; order Characiformes; family Acestrorhamphidae; genus Astyanax; species Astyanax mexicanus. Next base: position 18,095,123 of record NC_064424.1, read on the forward strand.
GATTCAGCAGGGAGTCGGATACGGCACAGCAGCTGCAGCATGCGGCACCTCGTGGTCCGTGGCGTTTGTTCTCGTTTAAAGCGCTCGCGCTAGCCGCAAAATACGACAGGAAACACTGAGAAACTGTCCATGTTTTTAATTGGACAGCAATTGTATTTACTGTCACTTTAAAATACAGTACCAGCACCAGTCAAAAGTTTGGAAATTTCTTCTTATTTTCTTCTTATATTGTAAATTATTACAGAAGTCATCCAGACTGTAAAGGGACATATTTAAGTGGCTCTTATACGGGGTGCTAGTAACTTTGGGTTTCTGAGGCTGGGTAACTTTGATGAATTTATCCAGTACAACAGATGAAACTCTTGGTCTTCCTTTCCTGGAGTGGTCCTGGTGAGAGCCAGTTTCATCACAATGTTTTTAACGGAGGATACTTTCTTTAAGTTCTTGAAAATTTTCAGTTTGATTGACCTTCATTTTTTTAGATTATTATTTTCAGGACCACTTTAATATAAGACTACCTTTATAAAGGGTTAATAAATGGTTTACAATTAGTTTATATATGGTTACTAATTAGGTTGTAAATGCCTTACCCCTTGTGTGGTGTTCATATTTTTGTTACTCGTTTACTTTGTTACTTGTATTAAATTCAGCAAAATTAAGCAATTTTACATTAAAATGCTTTACACATGCTTGCTTCACCTAAATTGCAAGCAATATAAACAGCTTACATGGTTAATATTTGCCCTTTACCTTTCTTATGTTACATTTCTTTTAAAAAGTGCTACTCTTTTTTTATTAGTTTTTTAATAAAATGTAAAAAAAAAAATGAATTAAAATCAAGATATGAGTAGAACATTTGTTGTATGTAATATAAATGTAATATAATATATGTTTTTCACAAAAAAATTAGCCAATGCCAATGAGTTTGAGTTAGAAAAAATATTTTTTTGTATCATTTGATGAAAAATGAAAACGGGTTAAAAATCATTAATAATCAGTTATAACACATACGTAGAAAGGGCAACAGTATAGATGGCTGTGGATTCACTATTTGGCAAACAACAGGTCATCGTTGCCCTTTCTATGTATGTGTTATAACTGATTATTAATGATTTTTAAGGCATTTTCAACCTATTTAGAAGCCATTAATAAACTAATTGTAAACCATTTATAAACCCTTTATAAAGGTAGTCTTATTTTAAAGTGGTACCTGTTTTTCCTTACTTATTTGAGGAGTTCTTATCATGGATTAGAATGTTACTTAAATGTTATTACTACTTCATAAAGCTGACTGAGAAAATGCCAAGATGAGCAGAGCTGTCATCTAAGATAAGAGATATTCCTATAAATCAAATTGTTTAGCGATTTTTGTTTCCAAAATAATTTCATTAGTTTTATTCATAGTTTGATACAAAGACTTTAGTATTAATCAACAGTTTATTAAAGAACATTTAAAAATAATGAAAATAAAACACTGAATTTAAGTTGTCCAATTATTTAACTGGGACTGTGCAAACAGAACATTTTCACATTTTAATCAAACCGATTTGATAAAAGCTAATAAGTATGTTTGCCTGCAGATTCCACATTCCGTGGGCGTGCGAGCATATGCCGCACAAGTGTGTGCACAGGAGAGTGCGACTAGCGAGCAGATTTCCAGCACTTTCTTTGTGGTTTATCAAGCGCAGTCAGGCTTTCAGTTGGAGATCAGGAAGGGGAAGAGGACCATATGGTCATGAAGAAATTTGTGAGCCCCCCTGTCGCCTGCATGAGAAGACTAGAACACACGATCTTCCTTCCGTAAAGAGGGCAAACGCGGAGTGTGACGTTTCCACCCCGAGTGACGGCTGCTACGTGTAGCGTGGTGAGGTTTCCCCTCCAGCTGCAGGCAGGCTGTTCTGGAGTCAGCTTTAAACCTCACCTGTCACTCTTTAACTCTATCTCTCTTTCTCTCTCTCTTTTTCTCTCTCTCTATCTCTCACTCTTTACTTGGATGGTCCATTTGATGATGCTCAACTAACATTCAGCTGCATGTCTTTTAACCCTTTTGAACCCTAGCCTGTTTTGGTGAGTTTTTTCTCTGTTTTTGTCAGTTCCTCTTCTTTCAGGTCTTATAACACAGTAATTATATCAGACAGACACATGAGCCATGAGCTCTTTTACTCTAGAAGCCATACGGCTGCTCAAAAATGTAATCATTTAAAATGTAAAAGGATGAGGAATTGTTATATTTTTCTGGAACGGAATTTTACCAAGCGCCTGTTTTTTTAACTTAATTTTGAATGTATAGACTTTAAATATATTCACACCTAAGATATATTTTCAAAACATTGTTAGACTAGAGTGTTTATGAGTTAAAAGCATAAGAATATTGATGATAGTTCAGTACACACATTTTTAACATCTTCTATCTCTCTGCTGGCTTCAGCTGGCCTTGGTGCTCTCTCTTAGGGTCTTACGAGCCCACTGTGGCCCTCCGCCCCGCAATCAGGCCCCCATACGCAAGTCCTTTTGCTTGTTTATTCCCTGACAGCCCGGCGGGTTCCTACTCTACCCCCCATTTATAAGCACCCTAAGCCCACCCCACAGTGAAATAAAAAGGGGTCATAAAGAGAGAATGGAAATGGGCTGTCCTC